>NW_022436987.1:3437271-3563504 GCF_009761245.1 Sapajus apella | reverse complement strand
GGCGCGATCTCGGCTCACTGCAACCTCCGCCTCCTGGGTTCAGGCAATTCTCCTGCCTCAGCCTCCTGAGTCGCTGGGATTACAGGCACGTGCCACCATGCCCAGCTAATTTTTGTATTTTTAGTAGAGACGGGGTTTCACCATGTTGACCAGGATGGTCTCGATCTCTTGACCTCGTGATCCACCCGCCTCGGCCTCCCAAAGTGCTGGGATTACAGGCTTGAGCCACCGCGCCCGGCACCTACAGTTTTTTAACAATGAGAAATCATGGACTCAGGGAGGGGAACATCACATACTGGGGTCTGTCAGCGGGGTGGTGGGCTAGGGGAGGGATAGCTGGGGAGATAGCATTAGGAGAAATACCTAATGTAGATGATGGGGTGATGGATGCAGCAAACCACCGTGGCACATATGTACCTATGTAACAAACCTGCACGTTCTGCTCATGTACCCCAGAACTTAGAGTATGATAATAAGAAAAAAGAAATGCAATAAACAGATAACTTAAAAAAAAAAAGAAAACCTACAGTTTTATGTTCTGCTATCTTTATTCTGATCTCTTTAGCTGTTTTTAATAAAGCAAACTTAAAAAACACACAGATCTTATTTGTAGTGTAACTCTGAAGTAGAACATTTGTAATAGAGAAAAATTGAAAATAATCTACATGTTTATCAGCCAAAAAAGGAGTAAATAAATTATTACATGGTCATACAATGTGATGCTATATTGCAGTTTAAATGAATCAACTAGAGCTATACATATCAACATGAATACATTTCTTGACCAAAATGTTGATTCCCCACCTGGAAAAAAGGCAGAAAAGCAAAGTTGAAGAAGCATGTGTCTAACACAATCCCATAATATAAAGAACTTTTTAAAATTGTGGTAAAATATATGTAACATTTACTATTTTAACCATTTTTAGGTAAACAGTTCAGTAGCATTAAGTACATTCACATTGTTGTACAACCATCACTACTGTCTATTCACAGTATGAAGTTTTAAAACATTCGAGACAAAATTATATGTTGTTTATAGATGCACAGTTATGCAGTAAAATCTAAAAGCACATATTCTAAGTATAAGCACCAAAGTCAGAGTTGTTTTTATCTCAGAGAGGGTGTGAGGGAAAAGAACACAAGGGGCTTCAGTTATATTTGGGTGGTAGATATATGAGTGTTCATAAATTATCTATATCTATATATATCTATCTATATTTTTTTGAGATGGAGTCTCACTCTGTTGCCCAGGCTGGAGGGCAGTGGTGCGATCTTGGCTCACTGCAACCTTTGCCTCCCAGGTTCAAGTGATTCTCCTGCCTCAGTCTCCTAAGTAGCTGGGATTACAGGTGTGCGCCACCTCGCCCAGCTAATTTTTGTATTTTAAGTAGAGATGGGGTTTTACTGTATTGGCCACGCTGGTCTTGAACTCCTGACCTCATGATCTGCTTGCCTCGGCCTCCCAAAGTGCTGGGATTACAGGCGTGAGCCACTATGCCCAGCCAGTATACTTTTATATACCTGGCATATTTCATAGTTTCAGATTTTTCTTTTGTAAAAAAAATAATTTCAACTAGAAATTTTCAAATATTTTATAGTCATTGACTTTTTATAGATTCTGGGCTATTCAGTTGTAAGAAACATGGTGGTAGCAATATCCAAGAAGTGAGGTTGCTACCTGTTGAGTCTTCTTTGTGAGAAGAGAAATTTTTGCCAAATGCAGCATTGTCATCGTTACCTAGCATCTTAAGTGTCACAGGTAGCAGAGGTTGTAGGTCTCAAGCCTAAAGGTCTGAGAAAATGAGTCTACAAAGAAAGGAAATACAAGAGGAGAGCAGGTTTTAGGAAGTGAAAATGAGTTCATTCTTAGGCTTGAGATGGTAGACATACAGGAAGACACATATACTAACTGAATTTAGGGATAAGAGACAAGAGCTTGAGGGAAAAGTCAGATTTAGGAGTACACATTTTGGAAATTATAATGTATTCATTGAGAATAAATGAGTTTCCTGAAGGAAGTTATAAAGAAAGAACAGGTTGAGACGAAGTATTGGCAGAAGGGATTAAAGAAGGACCAGTAAAAGAGATTGAGAAGGAATAGGTTGAAGGACCAGTGGGGAAAGAGAAGAGTAATGTGCCGTAGAGATTAAGGCAGGAAAATTTGACAAGGATTTATTCAGATTAATTCAGCATTTATTGAATGACCACTATGTTATAATCACTTTTTTGTATTGCAGAAAATTTAGAGTGAGAACTGAGAAAAAAACATTGGATTTGATGGTTAAGGTAGAGTTACCATGTCATTGTAACTATACTCCTTGTCTGTAAGCTTTTTAAAGACAGAGATTCTGTTCTATTTGTCATTCTAATCTCAGTGCCTGACACAGTGTCTGCCACATTAAGTGCTCAGCAGTAAATATGTGAGAAATGATACCAAATATAAAGTACTCAGATTTCTTCTAGGATCTAAAACATATTTTTGCTATCTAGTCTATATGTTCCATTGCTCTCCAAATCCCTCTTCTATCTTTGAAAATAGTATTTTTTTACTTTTTCAACGTCTCTTTGATGTTATCAATAACCTTAATTTGAATACAAGTTTCTTTATCAATAACCTCTTTAATCAGGTCTAACATAGGTTTCCTCTTACCTCATCATGTTTCATTCACTGTTGCTTTTTGAAACCCTATTTTTTGTTTCCTTTCTTACTCCTGTTACCCACTCAACTCTATATAAAGACAGTTCTATTAGAGCTGTATAGAGGTAGCATGAGCTTCCTGGGGAAAGCATGTTTTCTATCCGTGGTATTCAGCAGAATCAGGACCACAATTGGAAGCATATGAGAGTATTAAACACAGGTGGTTAGACTAGGTGACTTTAAAAGAAGCTTCATTGAGACATAATTCACATATCATGCAATTCACCTATTTAAAATGTACAGTCACTATAGTTTTTAATATATAAATAGAGTTGTGCAACTATCACTACAGTCGATTTTAGAACATTTTAAATCACACACCTCCCCACCAAAAACCCCATACCCATTAGGCAGTCACTTTTCCCCTCCTCTGTACCCCCTAAACCCCAGCTCTAGGTAATCACTAGTCTACTTTCTGTCTCCATAGACTTGCCTATTCTGAATATTTCGTATTAATGGAATCATATAATATGTGGTTTTTCATAACTGGCTGTATTCACTTAGCATAATGTTTTCGCAGTTTATCCGTGTCATAGTATGGATCAATACTTTATTCCTTTTTATGCCTGGATAATATTGTGTTGTGTGAATATACCGCATTTTGTTTATCCACTCTTCAGTTGATGAACATTAAGATACTGTAAATAATGCTGCTGTGAACATTTGTGTACACGTTTTTGTGTATGCATATTCTTGGGTATATACCTAAGAGTAGAATTTCTGGGTCATATTGTTCCACTATGTAAACCTTTTGGAAAACTGCCAGACTGTTTTCCAAAGCAGCTGTACCATTTTACGTGACCACCAGCAGTGTGTAAGAGAGTTCCTTTTTCTTTACATCCCTCAAGCACGTGCTATTATCTTTTTCATTAGAGCCATCCTATTAGTGTGAAGTGGTATCTCCTTGTGAGTTTGATTTGCATTTCCTTGATGGTGAACGGGGTTTAGAAACCTTTCCTGTGCTTATTGGACATTTGTTTGTCTTCTTTGGAGAAATGTCTATTCAGATCCCTTGCTTTTTTTTTTTTTTTTTTTTTTTTTTTTTGAGACCAAGTCTCACTTCTGTCGCCCAGGCTGGAGTGCAGTGGTGTGATCTTGGCTCACTGCAACCTCCATCTCCTGGAGATTTCTTCATTCAGTTGTTCCCTAACAGTAAGCCTTCCAAGTAGCTGCAGTTCTCCTGAGGCAATTCTCCTGCCTCAGCCTCCCAAGTAGCTATGATTACAGGCATGCACCACCATGCCCAGCTAATTTTTTTTGTATTTTTAGTAGAGACAAGGTTTCACCATGTTGGCCAGGTGGGTCTTGAACTCTTGACCTCAAATGATATGCCCACCTCAGCCTCCCACAGTGCTGGGATTACAGAGGCATGAGCCACCACACCTGGCCACGATCGCCCATTTTTAATTGAGTTGTTTGTCTTTTTAATGTTGCATGGTAAAAATTCTTTATATATTTTGGATACTAAGGCTTTTCAGATGCATGATTCACAAATATTTTCTCCCACTCAGTGGATTGTCTTCACTTACTTAATGATGTTATTTGCAGCACCAGAGTTTTAAAGTTTGATGAAGTTGGCCGGGTGTGGTGGCTCACACCTGTAATCCCAGCACTTTGGGAGGCTGAGGCGGGCGGATCACAAGGTCAAGAGATCGAGACCATCCTGGCCCCCTCTACCAAAATATAAAAGTTTGCTGGCAGTGATGGCGCATGCTGTAGTCCCAGCTACTTGGGACGCTGAGGCAGGAGAATTGCTTGAACCCAGGGAGTGGAGGTTGCAGTGAGCTGAGATCATGCCACTGCACTCCAGCCTGGCACCTGGTGACAGAGCGAGACTCTGTCTCAAAAAAAAAAAAAAAAAAAAAAAAGCTTGATGAAGTCAACTTTGCCTACTTTTCGTTTTGTTGTTTGTGCTTTTGGTGACCATTCTAAGAAACTATCACCTAATCCAGTCACAAAGATTTATGTCTGTGTTTTCCTCTAAGATTTTAAAAGTTTTAGCTCTTATAATTAGGTCTTTAATCCATTTTGAGTTAATTTTTATTTGTGGTATGAGATAGGGATCTAATTTTATTTTTACACATGTAAATATCTAGCTGTCCCCACACCATTTGTTAAGAATGGATAACTTTTAAGGTCCCCTTTGATGCTTTGTAATACTTTGGTTTCTGTTATTGTCTAAACAGGTGGACAGTCAGGATTTCATGTTATGACCATCTATTTTTTTAAGAATATATTGTGTCTGAAAACAAGGATTGCCATTAGTTTTCTTGTTTCCAGGCTTCTCAGTTGCTTTCAGTTTTGTCTTCCTCTGACTTTTACGATACTGGTTTGTTTCTAGTCATCTTTGGCTAGCTCCTTTTTCTTTTCTTTCTCTTTTTGCACATAAATACAATATTCTTCCAGCCTTTTGGTATTGGGAACCATTCATTCAATTTTAATTAGCTTTGCCATTTAGGTAGCTTAGAGTTTCCTCTTAACCCTAACTGCAGTCTAATAAAAAAAATTCTCTGTATTCCATCAACACCTGGAATATAAAGTGTGAAAAATGTATATTCAGTTGTTCCCTAATAGTAAGCCTTCCAAGTTTCTTCATTATCTTCTCTATCTTAAACTAAACTCTTGATCGTGGAGTTTTCTGACTCTTCCTCCATGAGTTCTATATTTTGTTCAGTGTTAAATGCCATTGATTACATGGTAATAGCCTTTGAACATATTAACTTTAAAAAATATGATTTATAAATTTAGAAGAGGAGACTTTATTTCTTATAAAGAGTCACAATCTTCAGTGTGGCCATTCTGACAGGCTGGGAAGCGTAGCCTCCAGCCAAAAGCAGAAACACATACTTGGAGGGATGGGCAAAAGGAACAGGAATTCATGCTGAGTAGGTAGCCATATCTACATATTCAATAAGCTATAGGGGGAGTCATGAATATTTATGAAAGGAGAAACATGTCCTTCATGGGTCTCATGCACACAAAATAGTGATAGTGTGGTCAGAGAATGGAGTTTTCACCCCTCTGATATCAAAAGGTGAAGCAGAGGACATGAAAATCCTTACTGTGCATTCTCTGTAGACTAACCAGAACCATTCTGTGGTTGGTAGTCTCTTATCAGGCAATAAAAGGAGAGGCAGTATCATGTGGTTAGTTGACAGCCATGGTGGGGTTTTTTGAAATGGCTGGTTTCCGTTTAGTTGTTAGGGAAGAAAGGCTAATAGTGGTTTGTGAGGGAGAGGATATAAACGAGGTGTGTCTGAACCCCCATCCCAGCATAGTCAAGAATTTAGTTTTCAAGGTTACTCTAGGGTCCCCTTGGCCAGGAGATGATCCATCAGTCAGTTGGTGGGCTTACAATTTTATTTTTAGTTTGCAGACCTATCCTTTCCTTTTTATGGCTCTAGCCACCACCTCAGGGATTTGCATCTCAGTGCTAAATTACTATAGTAGCCTTTTTTATGTTTTCCCAGACCCTAGTTTCTCTCTGTAATAGGCCCTATGCTCAGCTGCTAGATTAATCCCCATCAAGTACCCTTCTCATCAAGGTCTACTGTATCAAATTTATATACCACACAAGTTAGCATTTTAGCTCCTCCCCATCTTAACTTCTTTCTCCTTCTCTCTTGTTACTTCCCTAAATGGAGGCAAACTAATATGGTAGTAAGTCCTACTTCATGGTTTCTTTTTCCTATCTCATATACACACTCTTGTTTCCTATTGGTATGCTTTTGCTTCTCTGCTATTCTTTCATTCCCTTCAGTGATTGACTCCATTTGACTCCTCTTTTTTTAAAAGAAAGATTTTGCGTCTTTTCAGTACTTGAATATTTAGCTTATGTAGTAATAGGTCCTTGATACCCTGCTGCTGCTGCTATTTGTGTCTTTGTTTTAGATATTCTGCTTTTGAAGGCATTGTTCCATGTGGGAACTATTGTTTCTATTTATTGCTGTCTTCTTTTCTTGCATATGGCAGAATCTTGAACATAATTGGTATCCTATAAATCTTCCTGGATAACAAGTCTATAGAAGTTTTTGGGGAGAATGTGTAATGTCATTCTTAAATTTTAGAGATGCAAAATAATGTTTTTTATGTAAGACCTATTTTTAATTTTTTTTGTTTTATGCCACTTTTGAAGATAGTATTCTCAACACAGTAAGGTGAAGTCCTACAACATATTACTACAAATATTAGATCTAGTTTATTGAACATTAGCCACCTGATATATCAGATTCTCTCAAGAGAAAGATTAGTTTCCTGAATGGCGGTTAGGCATATTTTTGAAGGTGCGTAATGGCCAAAGCCAGTACTGGTCATTTAATATACTAAGATCCTTGAAAATTTTAAAGGGACATAGTCACCAGCATCTAGAATAAAGGATGGTGACATGATGATTTCTTTCTTTTACCATCTAAAGCTGTGCTTCTGTTGCCGACCCACTCTTAAAAAGACGCATTTCTTTTCATAAATTTCCATGTCATCCAGTGTCAGCATTGAGAGGAAAAGGAGTATCACTGGAGTGGAGTTCGGCTGAGAAAGGATACAAGGTGGAAGGCAACTTCCAAGCCTGCCTGCCCACCCTCCTTCTTTCTTACCTCAGGAGCAGAGTTGACTTTGAGAACTAAATGCTAATTTTTAAAATCTTACCCAAATTCCTACCTAACAAGCCTGAGGAGTCATACCCTACAAACTCTGAAATCTCATCAGAGGCGTTTTATTTAACCCCATATAATCTAGCCCGCTTTCCCACCTGACTCTGGCATAACTTCAAATAACAAATAAGGAAAGAAATAAAAATATTTTAACCCCAAATATGTTCCCTTGCCATGGCTTGAAATTGCCCTGCAAGGTTGTCTCTTGCGGGAAAGTTCCACATTCTACAGAGAATCTCCTTTTCACCCGCTTTTTTTTTTTCTTTCTTTCCAGACCCAGGAGAAAAATCAACTAAGGCACCCTTTTAAGTCTGATAAGTATAAACCCCCCAAATTTGAGACAGATCTCAGTTAATTTAGAAAGTTTATTTTGCTGAGGTTCAGGACGCATGCCCATGGCACAGCCTCAGGAAGTCCTGATGCCATGTGCTGAAGGTGATCAGGGCACAGCTTGGTTTTGTGCATTTTAGGAGACATGAGACATCAATCAGTATGTGTAAGAAGTACATTGGTTTGGTCTGGAAATGCGGGACAACTTGGAGCAAAGATAGAAAGACTCAAAGTGGTGAAGGGGCTTCCAGGTCACAGATAGGTGAGAGAGGAATGGTTGCCTTCTTTTGAATTTCTGATTAGCTTTTCCAAAGGAGGCAGTCAGATATGCATCTATCTCAGTGAGCAGAAGGCTGACTTTGAATAGAAATGGGAGGCAGATTTGCTATGAGCATTAGCCCACCTTGAAGGGGCCCATAATATTTTCCTTTCACATAAGAAACATTTTACAACCTACTCCCTCAGAAGTCTGCTATCTGAGAGCTTCCTCTGCACAATAAAACTAGGAAAACCTGGTCTCCACAACCCTTTATCTTAACCTAAACATATCCTTTCTATTGATCCCAGGTCTTTAGATAAGTTCAACCAATTGTCAACCAGAAAATTTTAAAATCTACCTATAGGCTGGAAGCACACCCCCACTCTTGAAATTGTCCTGCCTTTCTGAACCAAACCAATGTATTTGATTGAGGTCTCATGTCTCTCTAAAATGTGTGAAACCAAGCTGCACCCTGACTGCCTTGGGCAGATGTTCTCAGGACCTTCTGAGTGCTGTGTCATGGGCCTTGGTCTCTCGTTTGGCTCAGAAGAAATCTCTTGAAATGTTTTAGAGTTTGACACTTCGTCGACAACTTAAAGACAGTTCTCAGTTCATAGCATTTTATTAATTTTGTCAGTGGAAGAGTACTTTCTTGTTTTATTCTTTTACTTTTAGTCCTTTATGCTTAACCCACATTCCAGTTCCCTTTCCTGCTCATATGCACCTACTCTAATGTGTTTATGTCTATATACCTACATAGTTGCTTGAAAAATACATCATTATGTGTGTGTTTTCAACCTACATAATGGTATTTGCTTATTCTTAACCTAATACTATGCTTTTAAAGATGTATTCATGTTGCTGTAGGTATATCTAAAGTGTGATTTCCAAAGCTATGTAGAATTCCATATTTATATTCACTCCATTTTGATTTTTCATTCTTTCAAAGGAAATCAGTTACTTCAAACTCCCTGCTACAATATTTTCACAGCAAACATTCTCACATAGGTCTGTAAAGTCTGTAATTCACATGTATATATAACCTTATTTGAGATTTTCTGTGGGATTTATTCACCAGAGTGGAATCAATGGATCATAGGGTGTGTACATACGTAATATCACTAAGTACAGCCAGATCACTAGGCAGAATATCTGTGTCAGTTACACTCCTACCCACAGTACATGAACATTCATGCCTTTCCACATCTTTGTCAACTTTGTTCAAGTCAAATCCAGCAAATTTTTGTTCATATTTTTAGAGTGTTATTTACGCTCTCTAATGTTTTCTGTTCTATCATGTTATTTCCCAGTGGTTTTTCATGCAAGCCTGTTTATGTGGCCGTTTGAAGATACCTTTCTGTCAGTTGGTGTTAACTTTTGACTGCCCTTGATGGAAGAAAAAAAAAATGCAAGAAAATATATGCAACACCTCCCCCTGCTTCTGCCCCTCCCCACCACTGCCCACCAGCCCAAGCCCTGCTCTTCTACTCACAAGGTTGAGCCCCTTTTTCACCCTGCTTGTGCTACAGGAATCCTGTCTGCTCAGGTATAGCTGATTGGAAAGAGATGTATACCTACCTAAGCTGAGTACTTAAAATCATCCTCCAAGGAATTTGAAATTTGGATGTCTCAGCTAGCCTCTTGAAGAACATGCAAATCGGGGGGTGGGGGCAACTATCTTCCCCTGTGTGCACAAAGAAGCTAGAGAAATGGTCTGCAAAGAAAGGAGAATAAAGAATAAAGAGAATAAAGATGTGCACAGAAAAACAAAACACCTTATGGCCCCATAGAGAGGGAGAGAGATTGAGTTAGAATGCGAAAGTACCTGTCCTGGATCCAAATGGCTTTCCTGTTTCTAGTTCTCTTTTCTCCTGAGACCGCATTGCATTTTCTTATCTATGTTAGTTAGGGGTGGCTAACCGCTATAACAAATAGACAAAGTGTATAAGACCCTAACACAATAGAAGTTGATTTCTCACTCATACAAACAGGTCCAGATGACTCTTAAGTTAGTGAGGCGGCAGTAGTGGAGGGCTCTGCACTACATAGTTATTTAGGAGTTCAGGTTGATGGAGGCTTTGCTGTTTTCTACCCATGGCTTCCAAGATACCCCTGGGTGTCAGCATCCATACTGCAGTAGAGAAATGATCGTGGAGTTGAATAACAAGGGAGGTTTTATAGACCAGGTCTTGAGCTAGCACAATTACTCACATTCCTTGGCTGGAACACAGTTACATGGCCACATTTAACTGTATGCAGAAGTCTGAAAAATGTGGTCTAGCTTAGGACACAGAAGGAAGAGAAAATGGATTTGGTGAACAGCTAGAGATGATCACATCATATTTAGTATCTGTGTGATACTGTATCTTTTTAATTAAGTTCCCCTTTTTTTTAAACTTATTTGAGTTGGCCTCTGTTATTGATACCTTAATGCTTTGGTGTTTTCATGATAGCCATCTTTAAAATAGTAGAAGAGATAAAAACTGATTATTATCTTCTCAGGAAAGTTGGGCCGATTTCCACCTATGATGCATCATCACCAGGCACCCTCAGATGGCCAGACTCCTGGGGCTCATTTCCAGAGGTCTCACCTTGCAGAGGCATTTGCAAAGGCCAAAGGATCAGTTGGAGGCGCTGGAGGAGGAGGTAGTGGAAGAGGCCTGATGGGGCAGATTATTCCAATCTATGGCTTTGGGATTTTTTTATATATACTGTACATTCTATTTAAGGTAAGTAGAGTCATCTTAATCATATTACATCAATGAAAGTCTAATATTATGGCAATGAAAATCACTGTCTACATTAAAACTTTTTACAGTTCATAAAATTATTTCAAATCCCTCATTTCTTTAAATCCTGCCTCCTATTTGTGAGGTACTTAGGATAGCCATTATTTCAGTTTCACATAAGAAATCTTTACTCAGTGTTTAAGTGTTTTGCCTCAAAATTCACAACTAAAGTCAGAACTAGGACTTGAACCTGGATCTTCTGGTTCCTAATCCTGTGAGTGATATAATTCAAAGCCCTCCCCACCCCACGCCTCCAAAAATTGAACATCTTTACAAGCTGAAAAGGAATATAAAGATTTTCTAAGTGACTCAAGCCTGTAATCCAAGCACTTTGGGAAGCCAAGGCAGGCGAATCACAATGTCAGGAGTTCGAGACCAGCCTGACCAATATGGTGAAACCCTGTCTGTACTAAAAAAAATACAAAAATTAGCCAGGTGTGGTGGCACACGCTTGTAGTCCCAACTAATCGGGAGGCTGAGGCAGAAGAAATGCTTGAACCCAGGAGGCAGAGCTTGCAGTGAGCCGAGATTGTGCCACTGTACTCCAGCCTGGTGACAGAGCGAGACTCTGTCTCAAGAAAAAAAAAAAGATTTTCTAAGAAGAATTTTATTATTGGGATTAGGACAGTGGTATCCAGATAGCCACTGTAAGGCCAAATAACGACACCACTTTGTCCTCCTTTTTTTCTCCACAGGAATATGAGATGCTGTTTTTAATATTATCTCCAATAATTCTCCTGAGAGAGAACTGTCCATCCTGAAACTGAGCCTGATATTTCCTAGCTCTGGGGAGACATGGGTGTGGGTTCTTTAAAGCAGACCCTCAGTTAAGTTCCACCTCCAGGCAGGCTTTTGCAGGCCACAGGCCCATGCACTGTGAAGTAGAGGCAGAAGCTTCACTTTGCCCTACTGTCTGGAGTAATCTTTTTTCTTTTTTCTTTTTCTTTTTTTTTTTTTTTGAGACAGAGTCTCGAGTGCAGTGGCATAAACTTGGCTCACTGCAACCTCTGCCTTTTAGGTTTAAGCAATTCTCCTGTCTCAGCCTCCTGAATAGCGGGATTATAGGTGTGCACCACCATGCCTAGCTAATTTTCTTTTGTATTTTTAGTAGAGACAGTATTTCACCATGTTGGCCAGGGTGCTCTCAATCTCCTGACCTCATGATCTACCTGCCTTGGCTTTCCAAAGTGCTGGGATTACAGGCGTGAGCCACCGCACCCTGCCTAGAGCCATCTTAAGTAAGATGAGTACTTTCTTGCCCAGGAATTCTGCAGGCAGTCTGAGTTGAGTATGTAAGAATGCCCCTAGGATGACACACATCCCTTTTGGGTGAGCATGAGCAAGGAAGATGACCTGTAGGGAGATTTTTTCCATGTGCCTTGATAATTTTTTACTTGGAAACCTCATCTTTTTTTTTTTTTTTTTTTTTTGAGATGTTTCTCTAATGTTGCTATGTGATTTCATTTCTGACTTCATTTTTGTCTCCCAACCTCTTTTTTTTTTATTTGATATGAGGGGTTCTGTGACTTTGAGGTTCTAAGCTGCTGTTGATGTGCTATACCTCCTTCAATTCTCAGCTCTCAAAGGGGAAAACAACTGCAGAGGATGGGAAATGTTCCACTGCCACACCTGGAAACACCCACAGGAAAATTAGTAAGTGCCCCTTTTCAGTATATTCACAGGTATCATTGAGTCAAACAGTTATAGCCACAGGGACAGTCTGTGGGTATGTCTTAAGAGCATTTCTCAAAAGTTGCTCCAAATTAATCTGATGCCATTTTTGCCTTAGTTCTGGGAATTCTCAGAAGTTTTTATATTGATGTTGGGGTTTTAAGAAAAGGATAGCTACTAAAAGTACAAAACTACCAGTTTACTTTTTTATATATTAGCAAATTAATATTTCATGTTTGGAATGAATTCTCATTTCCAGACTTCAAAATATTGGTAGCAGAGAGGAAAACTGAGGCAGAGAAATCATGTCATTGCCAAAATCAGTTTTTAGATCTAGGGAAAGAATTTAACACTTCTGACTCTTGAAACATAGCCATCCGTTACTTATTACACAACTAGAATATTCTGTGTTCTCTGGGGAAATTAAATTTATACAACATGACTCTTTCCTCAAAGAATGTATAGACTAGAGTAGAATGTCAGGAAAAATAGAATGTATGTCAGGAAAAATAACCTATGAAAAATTTACCACCCACAATGAAGAGACTTGGCAAAAGCATTGCAGGAAGTCATGTCTATCTGGGTTGTAACTGCTTTTTGATTGCTTTTTGGATTTTCCTCTGGATTTTCTTTTCTTTTCTTTCTTTCTTTTTTTTTTTTTTTTTTGAGACAGAGTCTTACTTTGTTGCCAGGCTAGAGTGCAGTGGCATGATCTTGGCGCACTGCAACGTCCACCTCCCGGGTTCAAGTGATTCCCCTGCCTCAGCCTCCCGAGTAGCTGGGACTATAGGTGTGCGCCACCATGCCCGGCTAATTTTTTGTATTTTAGTAGAAACGGGGTTTCACCATGTTGGCTAGGATGGTCTTGATCTTCTGACCTCATGATCTACCCATCTTTGCCTCCCGAAGTGCTGGGATGACAGGCATGAGCCACCGTGCCTGGCCTTACTTCTGTATTTTCTATGGAGCTAAATATCCCAGTCATACTTTGCATACTTTTTGGAAATATTAAATATTCACAGAATCTTTTAATAAAACTGCTGTATTCTTAAGTGAGAATGGGAAGTACAACAGTACAATAGTTTTTTTTTTAAAATGTGTGGTCTCTTTAACAGGCTTAGTTGTCTGTGATGGTTCTTAGACTGTTGCTTATTTTTCAGCCAGTTTTGAGCTTGCTCAACTGCAAGAAAAACTGAAGGAAACAGAAGCAGCCATGGAAAAATTAATCAACAGAGTGGGACCTAATGGTGAGAGGTAGGTTTTCATGTAACAGGATCAGACTAGTTCTCATTTAGAAAATCAGTTCAAAATTAGGCTCTTTTTTTGATAAATAGACCACTTATTTTGATTTTATGTACTGTCAGTTTTTAAATTGTAAATATGTCATTTACATATTCTTTCTCATTTAACACTTTTCATTCCCATACTGTCAAGCAACCTCAGTTTTCAGAAGTTTAATGTTGTGCAAATTATTGTGAAAATGAATAAATTTGTGAGTAACTCCTGCAGGGTGAAATAACTAGGACTTAAGAAAGAAAACTTCCTGTCTAAAATAGGTATAATTTTAAGTAAAATCAGATTATTGAACGTGTGACTTTCTACTTGAGACAAAATGAGAGAAGAGAGCAAGTGTGATCAGATGAGGCGTTCATGTTTGTGTTGACTATGCCAGCACAGAATTAGACATGTAAATTAGATGTTAAGAGCCAAACTAGCCATTTAGATTTCTCCAAAGGGAAGACACTCCTCTTGCTACCAGGCTGACTGAGAATCTGAAAAGGTAGCTTCAGGAGGTTGATGGAAGTGGACAACAACCAAGAAAATGTGGATATAGGAAGGCAGGAAGGAAAAAC
Source organism: Sapajus apella (assembly GCF_009761245.1). NCBI lineage: Eukaryota > Metazoa > Chordata > Mammalia > Primates > Cebidae > Sapajus > Sapajus apella. The sequence continues at coordinate 3,549,255 of NW_022436987.1, read as the reverse complement.
CAGTATGTGAGATGAGGTTCAGTTTCAGCTAGTTCTTCTGGCAAGGATGGAGGAAGAATGTCAGGGCGAGTGGCAGAATCCCTTGTAGAAGAAAATGTCAGAATGTCCCTCCTGCAGGTTTATGGGCACATTATGTAGTTTTTGCCCCAGAAAATCGTTGCTCTACCTTAGCCTCTTCTATTTGCCATCCTTTATAGTACTAGTACCCTGGCCTCTTTCTCTGTTCACTGGCTCCAGCCTTGCCTATCTTTGGTTGGATAGGAGAGAGTGGGTATTCTCAGATTGCAGCCTCCTGACCTGGCATTTCTCTGCAATATCTGCAGTGCTGTTGAAATGACATTTATGAGGATGAACCTTGCCTGTGTGGGCCCAGGAGCCTTGATCTTTCTGTCTGGAAAGCAGAGTTACTATCTGGAGTGTTCCCCAAAGTTGTATAGATACGTGAATATATCTGTGTGAATGTATAGTAATAGTTGATATTTATTGAACACTTACCAAGGACCACACTCTGAACTAAATGCTTTATATACATTATCTAACATACGACTATTTGTATGAGTGTGACTAAACCAATTTGTGCAATTATACTTTTCTGGCCTTGTCTGCCCTAACCCTGTAACTGCCACCTATAGCCTGGGTAGAGAACTACCCAGGCTTTTATAGACAGTTGTGTTTAAAAAAATATCTGTACACTCGCCTGGGCTATTGGAAATGCCAGGCCAATTGATTTTACTTACCTAAGGGTCATGGAAACCATAGATGGATACCTATGGGCAGGACTTGTCACTTGGGAGACCCAATTCCTGGAGCTTGGGGTAAGAGACTACATGAAGATATTTTCTCATTATTATTTACTGTTGAGTAGCAGACTCCCATAACTCAAATTATTCCACCATTCAACCCATGTACACCATATATCTATAACCCAAGCCAGTAATGCAATACTGTAATCCCTAACTACTGTCTGTCCTCTTTGTGCCAGGTTTATTTCTCCTTGTTTTATGTGCAGAGGCAGAGAAGCTGTCCCCATATCACATCTGGAGTTGTACTGTCTTGTTTCAGGGGCTACAGGTCCTAGCCCAGAATGTTTACTTTTTATAAGTCGCTGAGGTGTGGACTCCTTGGGAACACATTAATTGAAGCCTGCAGCATGGCAGCGACTGTGTAAAACATTTTCTACCCTACCTCTCAGGAACTGGGGAGCAGCTGTCTTCTCACTGAAGAGAGAGCATGGCTCCTGGCTGTTTACCAAATCTCTTATTTTTTAGTTCATAAAATGTGATTTTTCTCTTTGACACTTAATCCAACATCTTTTATCCTTACAGGTAGACCCTATGGGACTTATACCCTAAAAATTGGAAGGGCTAGGCAGCCCATATGTCTTTGTATGTTTTCTGTTGGTGTAACTGAATACCACAGACTGGGTAATATATAAAGAATGGAGGTTTAGTTAGCTCACAGTTCTGGAGGCTGCGAAGTCCAGGGTTTACAGGCAGATGAGGGTCTTCTTGCTGCATCAGAGTTGTATAAATACATGAATATATCTGTGTGAGTGTATAATATTGTGAGTGTGATATTTATTGAACACTTACTAAGGATCATACTTTGAAGTAAATGCTTTATATATATTATACGTGAGTGCTCTGCTCTCATGTCCTAGTTACTTCATAAAGGTCCTACCTCTTAATACTTTTCCAATGACAATTAAGTTTCAAGATGAGTATAGGAGGAGACAAATATTCAAACAATCGCACCATGTTTCTACATTGTTTTCCCTTTTGTACCTACATTTGTGTCCTTTAACCTCAGTTTCTGTGACGTGTTCTTTTACAAGTCTATGCTTCTATAATTATTGGGAAAGCCCAAAATATTCCAGTATTTGTTTTGTCAGATCAAAATTGTATCACATATCTGGGTTTCTGGAGGTAAAGCAGGGGACACATTCATTTACAGCCTCTTAAGTCCTTTTATATAATATTCCATAACTGCAGGTTGTTGGCTTAAAATTCGAGAACTCTGCAGTTTCTGAAACTTTCTGAAACTTTACCTGAATGCTTAAGTAAGAACAGAAATATGGGGAAATTTTTTTATATTATCTAATAAAGCTTTTCAGAAAGGTTTTACTTGTGAGGGATGTAGGTCTATACACATATTTAAATAATGACTCCTAGAATGTCAGTCTTATGCCATGCTCTGTCTGATATTAAGCACAGTGTTCAGCTCAAGGACACAAAGACTGAGGAAAAGATCTAGGAATCAGAAGTGAAGTGTCCTGATTTCTGTCCTTATGATTAACAAAATTTCCTTTCTGGAATAGCAAGCCCAGTTATAACAGTTTACCTGCTAGAAGCATAATATGGTCAAGCAGTGAGGGTGCAACCTCTGGCAGCAAAGAGCCCTGGAAGGCATGTTGAGTATGGTATGTGGAACTGCAGATTTCTGCCATGAATTCCCAGAATGTAAACTCTTTGAGGCTACACTTAGCCTATTTTGTTCACTGTGTTTGTGTAGTTGGTACTAAGTAAATACTTATTGAATGAGAATATACCTATTCACTTTTTTTTTTTTTTGAGATGGAGTCTTTCTCTCTCACCCAGGCTGCAGTGCTGGCTCACTGCAACCTCCACCTCCTGGGTTCAAGTGATTCTCCTGCCTCAGCCTCCCGAGTAGCTGGGACTATAGGCACACGTGACAATGGCTAGCTAATTTTTGTATTTTTAGTAGAGACAAGGTTTTATCATGTTGGCCAGGCTTGGCTTAAACTCCTGACCTCAGGTTATCTGCCCACCTTGGCCTCCCAAAGTTGTGGGATTACAGGTGTGAGCCATCATGCCCGGCCCTATTCACTTTTGATATAAGCATTTGTACATTTTTGTGGTGGAAGAGGAAATCATGACCATTCCCTGTTGTGAGGTCCTTTACTTCAGTTCCTGATCTCTATATACAGAGCCCATTTAACATATCTCATAAATACCTACCTTTAGCCTCATCATATGAGAAATATCTATTGAATGAACGAATGTCTAAGATTCATTCAATATATATCCCTCAACTGAACCTACTCTACCTTTAATTTCCATCTCAGCAAATGGCTCTGTCATCCACTTAGTTGCCCAAAGCAGAAATTAGATGTTATCCTTGATTCACCTTTTCTTTTACTTCCCATATCTCATCAATCACCATGTCTTGTCATTTCTATTTAATTAATAAGTCTGTCTCCCTGCAAAAGACTGTAGGCTCCATGAGGTCAGGGATTATCCTTCCTAGCTTTGGAGCTTAGCACAGGCACATAAAAGGCTCAAAAAAAAGTATTAGATGAAGAAAGAATGAGTGAGTGAGTGAATGAATTAATGAATGAATGCCTGTTTTTGACATAGGTCATAACCATCTCATGTGGTTTCTCTAATTTTGCCTCCTTTCAGTTTTGTTTCTGTTTTCCAAACAGATGGATTATCTTTTTTGTTTTAATCCTTCAACAGGTCCCTTTTGATTTTGAAAAACTGCAGAATCTTTAACATAGCTTACATGGGCCTGAGTGACCTGGCCTTGTGTACCTCTCTCTATTTTTCTTTATCACTCTCTCTGTGGTCCAGCCACACTGACCACTTGCTGTTCCTCTAAAATACCTGTACATTTTTGCCTCTAGGACTTTGCATATGCCTTTTCGTTTGCCTGGGTCCTCTCCATCCACAATACACACTTATTTTGACTCTGAAGGCTTTTGAGGAGAAATGTCACAATTTGCTGTGCTTTAGAAAAATAACTCTTACAGTAATAGAGTGACTACATGCTAGAAGGTTATTGAAAAGGTTTCATCAAATAGTAATAAATCCGCCAGTGAGAGTGGAAAAGAGGGGACAAATTAAGGGGACCTAATGGAAGAAAAAAAAAATCACAGGCTGTATCAGCCTTCCTTGGTTGTAAGCAGCCAACTCTGGCTAGCACAAAACTTGGAGTATGAGGAGGCAGAATTTATTGGAAGAATATGGGATAGCTTATAATATCAAAGGAATAGCTGAACATCCAGGTTTCAGGAAAGGTGGTAATCAGAGCAGCTTTGGGCATTTAGGGAGCAGGAACAAAGGGACAGTCTCCTCATGGACTGTTGCCAGGGTGAATTTAATGTCACAAGTATTCAGTTCAGGCTTCACAGTGTTCAAGGTCCAGAAGTATAGTTGGCCCAACTTGGGTCCTATATCTATACCTGAATCAATCCCTGCAGCCAAGGAATGGAAGATGATGATTAGCTGTGGGTCACACGGCCAGCCTTGAAGGAGAGGGTAGGGGATGGTTGGCTCACACTAACCTTTGCACTATGAATGGAGGAGGAGTTGGTTCCCCAAAAGAAAACTAACCAGATAAGAGCAATGAAGAAGAATAAGTAAATAAAGATGCATTGGAAATTTACAGCCAAACTGGAAGGAAGATTATGTCATTAACCAAGATAAAATACAAAAGAAGGGAAAGTACATAAGGCTTTGGAGTTGAGATCATGAGTTCAGCATTGAGTATGTCCGAGATGCTATTGGAACATCCATGTATAATATGAAACAGCAATAGGAAATTTGGTTCTTAAGGTCAAAGCAGAGGGCTCAGGATTGGAAGTCATTTGACTGGGAGTGAGAGATGGAGAAAATCTCCATGGAGAAAGCTGAGATCACCAAATCTTTGAGGCATATCAGAGTGTTTTGCCATAGCCTGAAGTCTTCATTTACTGGTCTGAGTTCTGTTCTAGCCATGAATGGTGTTATTAAAATCTGTTTAATTCTCTGTACTTAATTTTTGGATTTGGAACTTGATGGCTCTGCTAGGCTTATAGAATTCAAAATTCTGGTGAGACTATATCCCAACTGTGACCTCTTATTTTTCTATCATCTTAGAATCTTCCATACTCAGCCTCTTTTGGGCTACCTGTTCATGTAGCTGCTCACAATACTGAGCCAACTGGGACCTGGTTTCAAGAGGTGACTTTAAGGTTAACTTTAACATAGTTGCAAGGCCTTCAAAATGGAAATGCCCAGGAAATAACTGGAGTTGTGAGATGGGGATTTGTGTGAAAAGTCAAGATTGAAGGTAGCCTTAGGACATCTTTTCTGTAGAGGTAATGGTCTAATCCATGGTACTGGGTCAACTTCCTGAGGGCATGATTATAAGAATGGAGAAATGAGAGTCCTAGGATTGAGCCTTGGGAAAATTGTTTTGGGAGGAGGGTGGATGAAAGTGAGCCAGAATCATAGATGAAAGGAATGGTTAAAGAAGTGGGAGGAATACAAATGTCTCAATAGCTAGGTTTCAAGGAGAGAGAATGGTCTATGATATAGAGAAGTCAAGAAGAATCAAATATGAGAAAAAGACCCTTGGACTTAGTAAAGTGAAAACCACTTAGGAGTAAAAGTTTTTGCAAGTTTTGGTAAAATGATAGAATAGAATTCAGAATTCAGAGAGGTGGAAGGAAATAATGGATGGTGAGGAAATGGGAATGAGTCAAACTAATACATAATTGTTGAGCTCTTAACAGTGATCATGGCATTGTGCCTATACTGTTGTGAACTTAATTATTACTGTCCTGTAGGAGTATCAAACCAAGCTGAGACTATAAGGAATCCATAAAAATATTCATTGCAGTAAATTCAGAAGATGTCATAAGGTAGACCACGATTAATGTTTAATGCATGATATGGACAATAAAAGTGTACTTGTTTAGAGTGAACTGAGGATGCTTTGGTTTGGAGTTCTCTGGGAAAGCTCTTGTCTGTTCCTGCTTCCTCTTGTCTACCCATCCTCTTTTTTTTTGAGACAGAGTTTTGCTCTTGTTGCCCAGGCTGGAGTGCAGTGGCGCAATCTCGGCTCATTGCAACCTCCACGTCCTGGTTTCAGGCAATTCTCCTGTGTCAGCCTCCCAAGTAGCTGGGATTACAGGCATGTGCCACCATGCTTGGCTAATTTTGTATTTTTAGTAGAGATGAGGTTTCTCCATGTTGGTCAGACTGGTCTCGAACTCCTGACCTCAGGTAATCCATCCATCTCTGTCTCCCAAAGCGCTGGGATTACAGGCGTGAGACACTGTGTCTGGCCTATGCATCTTCTTTTAGGATAAGGGCTTCTGATTTCCCATAACTTAGGAAACAGAATTCAGACCCATTCACTGAAGATCAGAAAGGCCTGTGTACAGTCCGGAAAAGTAACATGTGCCACTTAAAGAGACAAGCGTTTGTGGTTAAGGCAGTTAAGCTCTTCTAGTCTGTTCCAGAAGCCTCACATAAAGTGGGTTATTTTAACAGTAAGAATTAGGGGTTATGTAGGGCACACGAGCAGTTGTGGAGAGTCAGGACTCCTGTACTAATGGGAAGAATAGAGCTATCAGAGGCCCTACTTAAGTATAGGATTTTAGCTGAATGTGGAACAGACAGGCATCTTTAGTAGTTCACGGCTTTGAAGCTACTTAGTGTGGAAGAAGTAGAGCTCATGGTGTTTTTGTTTTTACTTTCACTGAGGTCTGTGGTAATGTTGGCTTTTCATATCCTCAGTTACTATCTTCATGTTGAAAGAGAACTACTCTTTTTTTTTTTCCTGTTAGTCATTAAGGCTAAAGTTAGTTAGGCTGAGCATAAAAAGGAGTGCAGGCCCAGAACTGGCTGTTAGAAAAATACATGACTGTCTCCACAAGGCTAGTACAGAGTGCGTCATTTTTCCTTTGTAAGTGTGATATTAACTTGTGTCTGGGTTTTAAGAGGAGAATAAGTGGCCTCCATTAAATCCTGCTGCTAGATAAAACTGGTCTCAAAGCAGATAGTTCTCAGTCTTTTAAGTAGGACCGTGTTTGCCTAGCACTGTGATGCAGTGCTTTCCTCTCAAAAAAAATAATCATACTATTGTCCTTGAGTCTCATGTTATTTTTGCACATATTTGCCAGAGTCACACAGCTAAGTTGGGATTCAAACCAGGTTTTCCAAAATGTGGAACTTGAGCACTGTGCTTCAAGAATTGCACAGAATGCGATCAGAAATCTGGATGGTTTTAGTTATAGTGCTTCCATTAACTGGCAGTATTAATATATAAACAATATTTCTCCTCTGTGGACCCCAGTTTCTCTAGTCTAGATGATTGAATTTTCAAAATTACTCACCTCTGAAATTTTAGAATATATCATTATACCTGCACAGGTAAATTTAGCCTGGTGATTCCAGTAGCATAAATTTTCCCTGGTTGAGGCTAATGGCCCAGAACATTTTCCTTTGATGACCTTGCTTCAGAGAAAAGTGGCTTGTAGTAAATGGGGTAATGTGAGTAACAGTGAAATTGTTAAGTGATTAGAGAATCAGGGCATTGAGATACACTGAAAAAACACTGAACTGAAAGCGAGACATCTGGGGCCTGGTCCTAGTATTGACATTAACTAATTTTGGGACCTTGGGCAATCACTTAATCTATTCTGGGCTTTAGTTTTCCCATTTATAAAATCAAAGCATTGAACTAACATCTCTGGTTCCCAGCTATGCAGTTTGAGGATCAATTCCTAGAATAATTATCTGCTGCAATTGCACTTTCTATTCTTGTATCCAGACAGACCATAGTGATGTTTATGTCCATTGCCTAGGAGGATTTACCACTAAATGGTTGGACTGTCTGATGTTTCTAAGCAGACCGCAGACTGTGACTTCTGACCAAGAGAAACGGTTGCTGCATCAGCTCCGAGAAATCACCAGGGTCATGAAAGAAGGAAAATTCGTTGACAGATTTTCTCCAGAGAAAGAAGCCGAAGAGGCTCCTTACATGGAGGACTGGGAAGGTAAACAGTGTCTTCTCATTTCTTTCTTAGCTATCAGCCCAGAAAAGAGATCTTACAGATTTTTAAAAAATCAGCTTCATTAGATATAGGTGATGGGGAGGAAGGCAGCAAATCACACTGCTGTGTGTGTACCTATGCAACAATCTTGCATGTTCTTCACATGTACCCCAAAACCTAAAATGCAATAAAAAAAATCAGCTTCATTATTGAGGCATAATATATAAACAGTCATATTCACCAATTTTGAAAGTACAGTTGGATGAGTTTTGACAAATAGAGTTTGTGTAATCACACCATAATTTTGATAAAGAACATTTCCGTCACCCAGAAAGCTCCCCACTCTTTGCAGCTATGCCCTTCTCCTGCCCCTGGTGACAACTGAAGTGCTTTCTCTGCCTTTAGTTTTGCCTTTTCTATGTAAATGGATCATACTGCATACGCTCATTGGCTTCTTTGATTTAGCATAATACTTTTGACATTCATGTTTGTTATTGAGCATATCTGTACTTTTTTTCTTTCTGAGTAGTAGTCAGTTACATGCTTGTACCATAATTTGTTTGTTCATTTACCAGTTGAGGAACATTTGGGTTGTTCCTAGCTTTGCACTCTTATGACTCAGGCAGCTATGAACTTTTGCATATGAGTCTTTATTTGAACATATATTTGTATTCTTTTGGGTCTATACCTAGGAGTGACATTTCTGGGTTTAAGGTAATTGTATATTTAACTTTTTTTTTTTTTTTTTTTTTTTGCTGCAGTCTCACTTTGTCTCCCAGGCTGGAGTGCAGCAGCACAATCTCAGCTCACTGCAACCTCTGCCTCCTGGGTTGAAGGGATTCTCCTGCCTCAGCCTCCCATGTAGCTGTGATTACAGGCGCCTGCCACTACACCCAGCTAATTTTTGTATTTTTAGTAGTGATGGGGTTTCACCATGTTGGCCAGGCTGGTCTCAAACTCCTGACCTCAAGTGATCCGTCTGCCTTGGCCTCCCAAAGTGCTGGGATTACAGGTGTGAGCTACCATGCCTGGCCACATGTTTAACTTTATTAGAAAGTGTCAACCTGCTTTCCTAAGCTCTACTTTTTCTCTTCACACCAGCAGTGTATGGCAATTGAAGTTACTCCACATCCTTGTTAACACTTGGTATTGTCAGTCTTTTTCATTTTAGCCATTCTAGTGAGTGTAAAATGATATATCAATTGTGACTTTAATTTACCTTTCTCCAATGACTAATAAAGAACATTTTTTCATGTGCTTATTTGCCATCTGCGTATCTTTGAAGTGTCTGTTCAGATCATTTACCAGTTTTTAAATTGGGTTGATTAGGTTCTTGTTAGGTTAGAAGAGTTCTTTATATATTCTGGGCACAAGTTCTTTATCAGTTATGCATTTTGCAAATGTTTTTTCCTAGTCTGTAGCTTGCTTTATATTTTCTTAACAGCATCTTTCAAAGAGCAGAAGTTTTAAATTTTGATGAAGTTCAATTTATTATTTTTCAGTTCAAATTATTATGATTTACATTGTTTATGTTCTGTTTAAGAAATCTTTGGCTAACGCAAGGTTTGCCTAACTCCTGTGTTTTCTAGAAATTTTATGGTTTTAGCTTTTACATTTAGGCCTGTGATCTAATTTGAGTTAACCTTATAGATACTATCAGGACTGAGGTTTATTTTTTTCCATATTAAATACCCAATTGTTCAGCTTCTTTTGTTACATTTAATTAGCTTGGCATGTGCTTGAAAACCAGTTCACCATGCATGTGCTTGTCTGTTCTGGGCTGTTCTGTTCCATTGATCTGTATGTCTCTACTTGTACCAATATCACATGATCTTTGTTACTGTGTCTTTATATTAAGTCATGATTTTGGGTAGTTCAAGTTGTTCAGATTTTTTTCTCCAAAATTATTTTGGCTATTCTATGTCCTTCTCATTTTCATATAAATTTACAATCAGTGTGTCAGTTTTTATAAAGAAGCCTGATGGGATTTTAATTGACACTGCTTTGAATCTTTGGATCAGTTTGGAAGAATTGATACCCTAACAATATTGAATCTTCTAATTCATGAATGTGTTATATCTCACCATTTATTTAGCTCTTTTAGAAGTTCTCTCAGCAGTGTGTTGTAGTTTCCAGTGTATAGGTCTTACATATGTGACAGATATCGGTCTGTGATTTTCTTTTCCTATAATGTCTTTTGTTGTGATTTCAAGGTAATCCTGACCTTATAAAATGCATTGGGATGTGTTCCTTCTTCTGTTTTCTGGAAAAGTTTCTGGAGAGTTGCCGTTATTTATTCCATAAAAGTTATGTGGAATTCTCCAAAGATACTATCTTGGTGTGGATCCCTCCCTCTTTCCCTCCCTTCCTCCCTCCCTCCCTTCCTCCCTTTCTCTTTTTTCTTTTTTTCTTTTTTTTTTTGACAGTCTTGCTCTGTTGCCCAGGCTAGAGTACAGTGGCACATGATCATGGCTTACAGTAGCCTTGATCTCCTGGGCTCAAGCAACCCTGCCACCTCAGCCTCCTTAGTAGCTGAGCCTACAGGCATGCACCATGCCTGGCTAATTTTTAAATTTTTAATTTTTTTTAATTTGAAAAAATTAGCCAGGCATGGTGGTGCATGTCTGTAGGCCTAGCTACTCATGCCTGGTCTTGAATTGTTCTTAAGCAGTCTTCTCATCTTGGCCTCCCAAATGCTGGGATTATAGGTATGAGCCATTGCACCCAGTTGGGCTGGAGTTTTCTTTGTGGGAAAGACGTCTATGAATTTAATGTGTTTTATGGATATAGTGCCATTCAGGTCATTCACTTCTTGAATGAACTTCGATAGTTTGTTCCTTTCAAGGAATTTACATAGTTCATCCATATTGTCAACTTTATGATTAGTATAAAGTTGTTCATTGTATAGTCTAATTATCCATTTAATGTATGTAAGATCTGTAGGAGTGTACTCTCTTCTATTCTTGATACTGGTAATTTGTTTCTTTTCCTGATCAAGCTGGCCAGAGGTTTATCAACCTTGTTGATCTTTTCAAAGAACTATATTTTGGTTTCTTTTTTTGTTGTTGTTTCTTATTTTATTGACTTGTGTTTCCTTCTTTCTTGTACTTTTGGTTTAATTTGCCTTTTTCTTGTTTTTCAAGGTAACAACTTAGATATGTGATCTATTTTTTTGGCCGTTATTTTATTAATGATCTTTGTCTTTGTGTCTCTCACTTATCTCCTTCTGGCTCTCCAGTTGCATATGTGTTTGATATTGCCTCACAGGTCATGTAAGGTCTGTTCAATTTTTTTCAGGTTTTTTTTTCTTACCATGCTTAGTTTTGAGTAGTTTTTTTTTTTGCTATGTCTTCATGTTTATTGATGTCTCCTATAGCATCTGACCCACTATTAATCTTATTCAGTGTTTTTTAATTTCAAATATTATCATCTCTAGAAGTTTCTTTTAGATCTTTTTTCTCTCTCTCATTTATTCACATTTTACTCTCTTAAACATGAGGCATATCTGTGGTAGCTTTCTTGACAATTTTAATTGCTAATTTCATCATCCATGGCATTTCTGGGAATGTTTCTGTTGACTAATTTTTTTTTGCTGGTAATGGGTCCTAATTTCCTTTTTTTTTTTGCATACCTGGTAAGTTTTGATTGGATGATGGATATTACAAATTTTACATTGCTAGGTGCTGGATTTCATTTTAGTACTTTAAATAATGTTGGATTTCATTAGGTAAGCAGTTGGGTTAGCAGAAATTAGTTGAATCCTTTAAGGCTTTAACATTTTTTAGGTTGGGTCCAGAACAGCCTTTTTTAGTTATATGCTTATAATTTGTTTGTCCATTCACCAGTTGAGGAACATTTGGGCTGTTCCTAGCTTTGTACTCTTATGACTCAAGCAGCTGTGAACTTTTGCATATGAGTGTTTGTGAATATTTATAGTAGCTTAATTTTTTTTTTTTTTTTTTTTTTTTTTGAGACGGAGTTTCGCTCTTGTTACCCAGGCTGGAGTGCAATGGCGCGATCTCGGCTCACCGCAACCTCCGCCTCCTGGGTTCAGGCAATTCTCCTGCCTCAGCCTCCTGAGTAGCTGGGATTACAGGCACGCGCCACCATGCCCAGCTAATTTTTTGTAGTTTTTAGTAGAGACGGGGTTTCACCATGTTGACCAGGATGGTCTCGATCTCTTGACCTCGTGGTCCACCCGCCTCGGCCTCCCAAAGTGCTGGGATTACAGGCGTGAGCCACCGCGCCCGGCAGTAGCTTAATTTTAATAGTCAAGAACTAGAAACAACGTAAATGTCTTTTAGTAGGTGAATAAACTGTGGTACATATATACTCTAGTATACACTCAGCAATAAAAATAAATGAACTATGTATACAACAACCTGGATGAATTTCCAGAGAATTATGCTGAGTCGGAAAAACCTAATTCCCAAAGGTTACATACTATATGATTCCATTTATAATTGACATGGCAATATTATAGAAATAGAGAACTGATTAGTTGTTGCTAGGAGTCAAGAAGGGAAAAAGGGGTAGGAAAGAGTAAGTGTGCCATGAAAGGGCCACATAAGGGATCCTTGTGGTGATGGAAAATGTTCTGTATACTGACTATATTAATATTAATATTCTGGTTGTATACTGTAATACAGTTTTGCTAGATGTTGCCTTTGGGAGAAACTGGATAAAGGTTCCATGGGATTTCTGCATTACGATAAGTATTATTTTTTAAAGGGATGGGGTCTTAACCATGTTGCCTGGGCTGGGGCTCAAGTGATCCTCCCACCTCAGCCTCTGAGTAGCTGGGACTCCAGGTGCATGCCACTGTGCCTGGGTTGTATTATTTCTTACAACTGCCTGAGAATCTATAATTATCTCAAAATAACAAGGTTAATTTTTTTAAAAGCAACACAAGAAATTCTAAGGGAAAAGATTGTGTAGCTTGAATACACAAAACTTTTACCTTCTGCAGATCAGAGAATATCACACATAGTTTAAAAGACAAGAATAAACTGGAAAAAATATTTGTAACAAATATGATTGAAAAAAGTTGTCTTTTTTTTTTTTTTTTTTTTTTTTTGAGACAGAGTCTTTCTTTGTTGCCCGAGTTGAAGTGCTGTAGCTTGATATCTGCTCACTGCAAGCTCCACCTCCCAGGTTCAAGTGATTCTCATGCCTCAGACTCCCAAATAGCTGGGACTACAGTTGTGCACCACCATGCCCAGCTAATTTTTTTTATTTTTAGTAGAGAGGGGGTTTTTCCATGTTGGCCAGGCTGGTCTCAAACTTCTGGCCTCAAGTGATCTGCCTGCCTCAGCCTCCCAAAGTGCTGGGATTACAGATGTGAGCTACTGTGCCTGGCTGATATATTTAATATATTAAAAAGTTCTAGAAGTAATTTAGAAAACACTGATATTTTTGGCCGGGCGCGGTGGCTCAAGCCTGTAATCCCAGCACTTTGGGAGGCTGAGGCGGGTGGGTCACGAGGTCAAGAGATCGAGACCATCTTGGTCAACACGGCGAAACCCCGTCTCTACTAAAAATACAAAAAATTAGCTGGGCATGGTGGCGCGTGCCTGTAATCCCAGCTACTCAGGGGGCTGAGGCAGGAGAATTGCCTGAACCCAGGAGGTGGAGGTTGCGGTGAGCCGAGATCGCGCCATTGCACTCCAGCCTGGGTAACAAGAGCGAAACTCCGTCCCAAAAAAAAAAGAAAACACTGATATTTTTATAGATAAGCAGTTCACAAAAGAAAAAAAATGCAATCAGCTGTGAAACATGTAAAAAATATTTTAATCTCACTAGTAATTAATGAAATGAAATTCAGTTTTTCCTCCAAATTGCAACTTTCATTACATAACCTTGTTCTCAAATAGGTAAATTGTTATTGTGTTTATTATCTTCCTATGTTTTAGGTTTTGTTGAAATTATATGGAGTTTTAGCTACAAGTGATACTATTTTTTAAAGATATTAACCTTTACTGTTTTAAGTATCATTTCTTAACAACAACATTAAATTCCTAGGCCACACTATCAATACTTATTTTATATTGATAATTCTTATAGATTTCATTGTTTACCACTGTCTCATCATCTTTCTTGAATTTAAATTTTGACTAATTTTGTATTTGTCAAGAATACCTTAATATTTTTTCCCATATAGTGTTGTGTATTGAGTACTTGGATATCTTGTACATATTTTTTACCTGTTAGCAAACAAATTGTTTAGCTGGGTATAAAATTGTTGATTATGCCATTTTCCCTAACAAGTTTGAAAATATTGCTTCATTCTCTACTTTAATTTGATGTTGAAAATGAGAAATCTTATCCTGGTCTGCCTCTTTTTCTCAATAGGTTACCTGTTTTTAGTTAGCTAGCTTGTTTGTTTTTTTGTCTGGCCATTTGTTTTATTTTCTTTTTATACTTAAAAATCTGAATTTGGTCAGATAATCTGCATATGTCTGAGTGTATGTGAATGTGTGGATTTTTCATAGTATTTTTGCCGAGCATTTAGTGAGTCCTTCCCATCTGAAGACTCAAGGCTTTCTTCAGCTAAAGGATATATTCTTTTATAATCTCTTTGATTTTTGCTCCCATTTACCCTATTTTGTTCTGTCATTCTAGAATTTCAGTAACTCTGAGATTGGATATTGTTGATCAGTTTGCCATGCAGCTTAAATTTCTATCTCTTTATCATTCTGTCTTTGTGCTGGGAGAATTCCTCAACTTAGACTTTTAATATACTAATTTGGTTTTCAACCATGTCCATTTCAATCTGCTATTTTCTTTCTTTCTCTTTTATTTTATTTTTTGAGATGGAGTCTCACTCTGTCTTCCAGGCTGGAATGCAATGGCGTGATCTCACCTGACTTCAACCTCTGCCACCTGGGTTCAAGCGATTCTCGTACCTCAGCTTCCTAAGTAGCTGGAACTGCAGGCACCCGCCACCACTCCCGGCTAACTTTTTTTTATTTTTAGTAGAGTTGGGGTTTCACCATGTTGGTCAGGCTGGTCTTGAACTCTTGACCTCAGCTTATCCGCCTGCCTCTCCCTCCCAAAGTGTTAGGATTACAAGTGTGAGCCACTGCCCCTGACCTAATCTGCTATTTTCTTGCTGAGCATTAATTTTTTTTTTTTAACTATTATGGCTTTCTATTCAATAGCTCATTTTTATTTCTTGTTTGCTCCTTTTTAAAATTGAAGACTGGCTAGGTTTTATCAATGCAGTACCTTCTTGAATATTATTGGGACTATCAATCATAAATTGGTTGATGTTAACTACTATTTCATGCATTAACTATTTTATTAGAGACTATTGGTATAGTTTTGGTTAGTTTTGTTTCCTCATTTTGAACTGCTGGTTTCCTCATAGGAGCAGTGAATTTTCGTTGCTGCTTATATTTTTAATGATGTTCTTTACTAACCAGTAATGTTGGCCTACATAGGCTACCTTAGCAGTTTTATTAGTTATTATTTTGTTTTCCTCAGTGGGCCTCCTCCTCTTTTAAAAAGAAAATTATTTATTTTAATTAATACATAAAATTATATATATTTATAGTATACATTGTGATGTTTTGTTATATGTATACAATGTGAAATGCCTAAATCAAGCTATTTAACGTATGCATTACCTCACATAAGTTTTTTTGTGTGATGAGAACACTTAAAATTTACTCCGTTAGCAATTTTCAAATATACAACATACTGTTATTAACTGTAGTCTGTATAATATATAATAGATCTCTTGAACTTATTCATTCCTCTTATCCAACTAAAATTTTATGTCCTTTGACTAGCATCTCCCCAGTCCCCCAGCTTCTGATAACCACCATTTTATTTTCTTTATGATCTGGACTTTTTTACACTTCACATATAAGTGAAATTACTCTGTATCTGTCTTTCTGTGCCTGGCTTATTTCACTTAACATAATGTCCTCCAAGTTCATCCATGTTGTCATAAATAACAGGATTTCCTTTTTGAAAGCTGAGTAGGCCAGGTGTGGTGGCTCACACATGTAATCCCAACACTTAAGGGGGCCAAGGCAGGTGGATCACTTGAGCCCAGGAGTTTAAGACCAGCCTGGGCAACACAGTGAAACCTTGTCTCCACAAAAAATACAAAAATTAGTTAGGCATGGTGGCATGTGCCTAGTCGCAGCTACTTGGGAGGCTGAGGTGAGCCCAAGAAGTAGAGATTGCAGTGAGCTGAGATTGCACCACTGCACTCCAGCCTGGGTAACAGCATGAGACCCCATCTCAAAAAAAAAAAAAAAAGCTGAGTAGTATTCTGTTGTGTGTATGTGTCACATTTTCTTTATTCATTCATTCATTCATTCATGGATGTTCACATTGATGCTGTAGCTTAAATATTGTGAATAATTCTGCAGTGAACATGGGAGTGTAGTTTTTTTTTTGATGTACTGATTTCTTATCTTTTGAATGTGTATCCAGTAGTGGGATTGCTGGATCATATGATAGTTCTGTTTTTAATTTGTTGAGGAACCACTATACTGTTTTCCATAATGACTGTACTAATTCACATTCCCAGCAATAGTATATAAGGGTTCCCTTTTCTCTGCATCCTTGCCAACACTTATTATTGCCTTTTGTCTTTTTGATAATAGCCATTCTAACAGAAATGGTGATACTGCGGTTTAAATTTGCATTTCCTGGATGTTTAGTGATGTTGAGTACTTTTTCATATGCCTGTTGACTATTTTTATGTCTTCTCTTGATAAACGCCTATTCCTGTCCTTTGCCCATTTTTAAATTAGATTTTCTTTTGCTACGGAGTTGAGTTCCTTATATATTTTGGATATTAACCCATTATCAAATGTTTGTTTTACAAATATTTTCTCCCATTACATAGATTGTCTGTTTATTCTGTTGTTTCCTTTGCTGTACAGAAGCTTTTTGCGGTAATCCCATTTGTCTATTTTCACTTTTGGTGTCATATCCAAAAATATAATTGTCCAAACCAATGCCATGGAGCTTTTTCCCTAGGTTTTCTTCTAGTAGTTTTAGTTTCAGGTCTTATGTTTAAGTCTTCACTGCATTTTGAGTTGATTTTTGTACATGTGAGGTGTGAGAAGAGGGTCTAATTTCACTGTTTTGCATGTGGATAGCCAGTTTCCCCAATACTATTTGTCGAAGAGATTGTCCTTTGACCTTTTCGTGTTTGTCCTTTGATATGTGTGTGTGTGTGTGTGTGTGTTTGGCATCTTTGTTGAAAATCAATTGACCATAAATGTGTGGATTTATTTTTGGGCTTTCTATTCTGTTCCATTAGTCTGTGTGTCTGTTTTTATGCCAGTAACATACTATTTTGATTATTGTAGCTTTGTAGTAGATTTGGGAATTGGCTACTGTGATACTTCTGGCTTTGTTTTTGTTCCTGATTGCTTTGGCCATTTGGGGTCTTTTGTGGTTCCATATGAATTTTAGGATTGTTTCTTCTATTTCTGTGAAAACTGTCATTGAAATTTTGATAGGGATTGCACTGAATCTGTAGATTGCTTTGTATAGTATGGACATTTTAGCAATATCAGTCCTTCTAATCCATGAACAGGACATCTTTCCATTTTATTTGTGTCTTCTTCAATTTCTTTCATCAGTGTTTCACAGTTTTCAGTTCAGTGTATAGATCTTTCACTTCCTTGGTTAACTTTATTTTCAAGTATTTTATATTTTTGGGGCAAGAAATAGGATTGTTTTCTTGATTTTATTTTTGAATCAGTCATCGTTAATGTATAAAAATACTACTGAATTTTGTATGCTTATTTTATATCCTGCAACTTTACTGAATTAGTTTTTTAGTTCTAGGAGTTTTTTTGGTGGAGTTTCTAAGGTTTTTAAAAATTGTATATTAGATAATAAATGATATTTTTTTATTTTTACTTTATTATATAGTATATAATAAAAATGGCCATGTTTTTTATTATTAATATATATTATATAATGTGTCATTAGCAAATAGAGACAGTTTCACTTCTTCCTTTCCTGTTGGGATGACTTTTGTTCCTTTCTCCTGCCTAATTGCTGGCTAGCATATTAAGTTTTCTATTGAATAGGAGTGGTGAGAGTGCACCTGGTCTTGTTCTTGATCTTAGAGGAAAAGTTTTCAGCATTTCACTGTTGACTAAAATATTAGCTAAGAGCTTGTTATATATGGCCTTTATTCTGTTGTAGTACATTCCTTTTATACGTAATTGGTTGAAAGTTTTAATCATGAAAAGATGTTAAATTTTTTCAAATGCCTTTTTTGTATCTATTGAGATGATCATATGGTTTTTGTCTTTCATTCTGTTAAAGCGGTGTATTACATTTATTGATTTGCATATGTTGACCCATCCTACTAATCCAGGGATATATCCCATTTGATCATGGTGAATGATCCTTTTAATGTACTATTGACTATGGTTTGCTAGTATCTTGTTGAGGATTTTTGCATCTATGTTCATCAAGCATATTAACCTGTAACTTTCTTTTTCTTTCATATCCTTGTCTGGCTTTGGTATCAGGGATGCTGGCCTTATAAAATGAGTTTGGAAGTTTTCCTTCCTCTCAGTTTTTTGAAAGAGTTTGAGAAGGATTGGTATTAGTTCTTTAAATGTTTGGTAGAATTTAGCTGTGAAGCCTTGGGCTTTTCTTTACTGATTCAATCTTCTTGTTATTGATCTGCTCAGATTTCCTGTTTTTTCATGATTCAGTCTTGATAAGTTGTATATGTCTAGAAATTTGTCCATTTCTTCAGGGTTATCCAATTTGTTGGCATGTAATTATTCATAGTAATCTCATATTATGATCTTTTGTATTTCTGTGGTATCACTTGTAATGTCTCCTTTTTCATTTTATTTTCATTTCTGATTATATTTATTTGAATCTTCTTTCATATTTCTTCATTTAGCTAAACTGGATTTTGTTTTTCTTTTCAAAAAACCAGCTTAGTTTCACTGATATTTTCTATTGCTTTTCTAGTCTAATTTCTACTTCAATCTTTATTTCCTTCCTTCTACTAATTTTGGCCTTAGTTTGTTCTTTTTTTCTGTCTCTTTGAAGTGTAACATTAGGTTATTTGGGATCTTTCTTCTTTTTTGATGTAGGTATTTATTTCCTTAAACTTCCCTCTTAGAACTGCTTTTGCTTCATTCTGTAAGTTTTGGTGTATTGTATGTTCATTTTCATTTGTCTCAAGATATATTCTAATTTCCCTTTTAATTTTATTTGACTTATTTATTGTTTAGGAGAATATTGTTTAATTTCCACATATTTGTCAGTTTCCCAAAATTCCTCCTATAATTGATTTCTCATTTTATGCCGTTGTGGCTCAAAGATACTTGATATGATTTCAGTCTTTTAAAATTTGTTAAGACTTGTTTTATGGCTTAATGTATGATCTGTCCTGGAGAATGTTCTATGTGTGCCTAAGAAGAAAGTGTATTCTGTTGCTGTCGGATGAAATGGTCTGTATATGTCTGTTAGGTCCGTTTGATCCAAAGTGCAGTTCAAGTCTACTGTTTTTTTGTTTGTTTGTTTCATCTTACTTTTTTTTTAGATGATGTCTCTCTATGTCACCCAGGTTAGAATGTAGTGGCATGATCTTGGCTCACTGTAGCCTCAACCTCCTAGGCTCAAGCAGTGCTTCTCCCTCAGCCTCCTGAGTAGCTAGGACTAAAGGTACATGCCACCACACCCAATTAATTAAAATTTTTTTTTTTTTTTTTTTTTTTTTGTGGAAACAGGGTCTCTCTATGTTTGTCCAAGAAGGTCTCAAACTCCTGGCCCCAGGCATTCCTCCCTTCTCATCCTCCCACAGTGTTAGGATTACACGTGTGAGCCACTGTGCCCAGCCCCAATATTTCTTTATTGCTATTAAGTTGGAGAAACGGTCCATTGTTTAAAAGTAGGATACTGAAGTCCCCTACTATGGTTGTATTGCAGTCTCTCTCTCTCTTTTCAGATTTATTCATATTTGCTTTATATATTTAGGTGCTTTAATGTTAGGTACATATGTTTATAATTGTCAAATCCTTCTGATAAATTGATCCTTCATCATTATAAAAGGACCTTTTTTGTCTCATTTTAAAGTGTTTGACTTTTTAATGTCTATTTTATCTAAATATAGCTATCTTTGTTTTCTTTTAGTTTTTATTGTCATACAATATCTTTTTCCATCCTTTCACTTTCAATCTATATATGTTCTTAAAAGTGAAATGAGTGTCTCTTAGGCAGCATATAGTTGGGCCTTTTAAAGAAATTATTCAGCCACTCTGTCTTTTAATTGGATAATTTAATCCATTTACATTCAGGGTAATAATTACTGATAGGTAAGGACCCATTTATCATTTCATTAATTGATTCTGATTGTTTTATAGATCATTTGTTCTTTCTTCTCTCTTGCTGTCTTCTTTTTTTTAATTTGAGACAGGATCTATCTCTTGTCATCCAGGCTGGAGTGCAGTGGTGCAATCATGGCTCATTGCATAATGATCCCGCCTACCGGGTTCAAGCCATTCTACTACCTCAGCCTCCTAAGTTACTGGGATTACAGGTATGTGCCACCACACCCAGCTACTTTTTGTATTTTTAGTAGAGACGGGGTTTCACCATCAAGTGATTGGCCCACCTCATCCTCTCAAAGTGTTGGGATTATAGATTTGAGCTACCACACCAGCTACTTGCTGTCTTCTTTTATGAGTAGATGATTTTCTCTAGTGGTATAATTTGATTTCTTACTTTTTACCATTTGTATATCTACTATACATTTTTGCTCTTGGTTACTATGAGGCTTACATAAAGCATCTTATGATAGACTATTTTAAGCTGTTAATGTAGCTTTGGCCACATAAAATAATATGCTTTTACTCCACCTCCCTCCCCACATCTTATGTTTTTGATATCATAATTTACATTTTTTTAATATTGTATATCCCTTAAAATTATAGTAACTATTATTTGTAATAGTTTTGTATTTTAATATTCATACTAAAGAGATGTGATTTACAAGCCATCATTATAGTATTAGAGTATTCTGAATTTGATTGTGTGCTTGTACTTACTTTTACCAGTGAGTTTTATATTTTCTTTTTTTTGAGACATTATTTCACTCCTGTTGCCCAGGCTGGAGTGCAATGGCACCATCTCGGCTCACTGCAACCTTTGTCTCCCGGGTTCAAGCTATTCTCCTGCCTCACCCTCCCAAGTAGCTGGGATTACAGGCATGAGCCATCACGCCCAGATAATTTTGTATTTTTAGTAGAGGCAGGATTTCACCATGTTGGTCAGGCTGGTCTCGAACTCCTGACCTCAGACGATGCACCCACCTTGGCCTCCCAAAGTGCTGGGGCTAGAGGCATGAGCCACCGCACCCAGCCTATACTTTCATATATATTTGTTTAACCAAATAGTGTCTCTTGCTCTTTACTTGAAGAACACCCTTGAGCGTTTCTTATAAGACAGGTCTTGTGGGGATAAACTCCTTTAGATTTTGTTTGTCTGGCAGAGTCTTTGTTTTTTCCTCATTTCTGAAGGAGAGCTTTGCCAACTACAATATTCTTGGTTGACCTTTTTTTTTTGTTTTCCATAAGCACTTTGAATATATTATTCCACTCTCTTCTGACATTTAAGGTTTCTGCTGATAAATCTGTTAGAACTCCCTTATATGTGATGTGCTTATTTTCTTTCGTTGTTTCCAGCATCCTCTCTGTCTTTGATATTTGATAGTTTGATTATAATACATCTTGATGTAGTCTTATTTGAGTTCAATTTGTTTGGAGACTTGACTTCTTATACCCAGATATTTATAACTTTCCCCAGATTTGTATAGTTTCCTGCTGTTATTTCTTTAAACTTTCTATCCTTTTGTCTCTCTCTCCTCCTCCTTGAACTTAAGTTCCCATAAATTCCATAAGCTGCCCCATAAACCCCATAAGCTGCCCCATAAACCCCATAAGCTTTATTTCTTTTCATTCGTTTTTCTCTTTTCTCACCCAACTGTATATTGTCAAATAATCTGTCTTCAAATTAACAGGTTCATTCTTCTGCTCAATCAGTTCTGCTGTTGATACTCTCTGTTGCATTTTTCATTTCATTTCTTGTATTTTTCAGCTGTAGAATTTGTTTGATTTTTTTAAATATAATTTCAATCTCTTGTAAATTTTTAAATTATTTATTGTTTTCCTTTAATTGTTTCTCTGTATTTTCTTGAAGTTTACTGAGTTTCCTTAAACAGTTATCTTGAATTCTTCGTCAGGCAGTTCATGTGTCTTCATTTTTATTTTATATTTTATTTTATTTATTTATTTACTGTGTGTGTGTGTGAGACAGAGTTTCGCTCTTTTTGCCCAGGCTGGAGTGCAAGGGCGTGATCTTGGCTCAGTGCAACCTCCGCCTCCTGGGTTCAAACAGTTCTCCTGCCTCATCCTCCCAAGTAGCTGGGATTATAGGCACCTGTCACCACGACTGGCTAATTTTTGTATTTTTAGTAGAGACAGGGTTTCACTATGTTGGCCAAGCTGGTTTTGAACTCCTGACCTCAGGTAATCCAGCCGCCTCAGCCTCTTAAAGTGCTAGGATTACAGGCGTGAGCCACCTTGCCTGGCTGTGTCTTCATTCCTTTAAGGCCTGTTCATGGTGCTTTATTTTGTTCATTGGTGGCAACATGTTTCCCTAATCTTGATCTTCATGGCTATGCATTGGTGTCTGTGCGTTTAAAGAAGAAGGACTTAATGCTGGTCAATGGTTTTTGCAAACTGGCTTTGTCTGGAAAAGCCATTCACCAGTCAGGCTGTCCAGAGATTCTGGGTAGGCCATTTGGTGTGATCTGCAGATGGCCTTGCTGCTAGAGTCCTTAGGCAGGGTGGCCTGGCACTGAGTCCGTGGGTTGGGGTTGAAGCCCAGATCCGCTGGGGTATACCTGTTGGATCCTCAGGCATAGACCTGGAGCTCATATCTTGTGCAGAGAGGCTGTCCTGAAGCCTAGGTCCACAAGGGCTGACCTGGGGCTGGACTGGGCCTTGAGCCTGTATCTTCAGAGATTGGCCAGGTGCTAGAATTAACCAGGTGCTTGGGTCCACTGAGATGGGCCTGGAGGCTAAGTCCATTAGGGCTGGCCTGCATCCTAGGGCCACAGGCCCCAGCCTAGAACCTAGGTCCATAGTGACAGTCCTGGGATTCTGAGGGCCAGCCCAATGCTGGGGTCTACTGGGTTGGCCTAGACCCAGGGTTCTGCTGGACTGTGGAAACGCAGGGGCCAGCCTTAAGCAGGTCATCATAGAGACTGGCCTGGCACTGGCAGGCCTGGAGCCTGTGTCTGCAGGTGCCGGCCTGGTACTTGAATTTGGGGTGCCAATTTGGCACTGGGGCTATGTCGGCAGACCTGGCTCTGGTTTTATTTGGAACCTGGGGTGGGACTGGATTCTGGGGCCATAGTTGCTGGCCTGGTGCTGGGTGGGTCCAGAGTCTGTATCTGCAGGGGCTAGCATGGAGCCTGGGTCAGTGGGTGCAGGTGTTATAACTAGCGATGCAGAGCTGGCCTCAGGCCTGGTGTTGAGGT
Organism: Sapajus apella; assembly: GCF_009761245.1. Classification (NCBI taxonomy): domain Eukaryota; kingdom Metazoa; phylum Chordata; class Mammalia; order Primates; family Cebidae; genus Sapajus; species Sapajus apella. Next base: position 3,525,919 of record NW_022436987.1, on the reverse strand, counting down.
GGGCTGAGGGCCTGAGTCTGGGTGGCCTTCCCTCTTAAAGCAGATAGTCATGAAAATTCAAAGGTAAGCTTTGTTCTAAGTGTGGGAAGGTAGGGACATGCCAGCAAATGGACTTCTTTTAAGCATTCAGTGGCTGGGAGCTGACTAGCAAGCAGCTTCTCCAGCCCCTGTCCCTGACTATGCAGGCTGAGGGTCCTGGGTAGCCAAGCTCCAGTTTACCTAGCATTCCATCCACAGTAAGTTAAGCCTTGGAAATAAAGATGGCATTGGCCAGGTTCTTAACATAGTACTGTGAGTGTGGTGAGGGTGTGACAAGATGGACAGTCTTTACATCACTGGTAGGATTGAAAATTTATACTACTTTTCTGGAAAGTAATTTGGCAGAGTATAAAAAAGGCTTTTAAAATATCCATTTCTTTTGGTCTAGTTTTCATATTTATAGAAGTCTATTGGCCGGGCCGGTGGCTCAAGCCTGTAATCCCAGCACTTTGGGAGGCCGAGGCGGGTGGATCACGAGGTCAAGAGATCAAGACCATCCTGGTCAACATGGTGAAACCTCGTCTCTACTAAAAATACAAAAAATTAGCTGGGCATGGTGGTGCGTGCCTGTAATCCCAGCTACTCAGGAGGCTGAGGCAGGAGAATTGCCTGAACCCAGGAGGCAGAGGTTGTGGTGAGCCGAGATCGCGCCATTGCACTCCAGCCTGGGTAACATGAGTGAAACTCTGTCTCAAAAAAAAAAAAAAAGAAGTCTATCTTAAAGAATTAGGGAAGTGGGCATAGATTTATATTCAGAGATCTTCTGTACTACTTATAGTAGGGGAAAATTGGAAAGAATCTAAATGTCTTAGAAAAGAGGAATAGTAAATCATGTCAGTTATGTAGCTATATGATGAGATGTTTTGCAGCCAACTTTCAAATGCCTAATGACGTCAAGAGATGCTCATGATATAAAGTTGAATGAAAAACATCAGGATGTAACCTTTTATACACAAATATGATCCTTCTTTTAAAAAAGGGGGAATAAGAAAATACATGTTGGCCGGGCACAGTGGCTCACGCCGGTAATCCCAACACTTTGGGAGACTGAGGTGGCAGATCACCTGAGATCAAGAGTGTCCAGCCTGGCCAACATGGCGAAACCCTATCTTTACTAAAAATACAAAAATTAGCTGGGCATGGTGGCATGCACCTGTAATCCCAGCTGCTCGGGAGGCTGAGGCAGGAGAATTGCTTGAACCCAGGAGGCGAAGGTTGCCAAGTCAGCTGAGATTACACCACGGCACTCTAGCCTGGGCTCCAGAGCAAGACTCCCTCTCAAAAAAAAAAGAAAAGAAAGAAAGAAAATACATGTTTTTATATGGTAAAAAGGGCAGGAAAAAGCATTATTATGAGTGACAGTATTCTAGGTGATTTGTGTTTTCTTTTGTAAAAAAAATTTCGTTTTCAAATTTTCTACAAGTGAGTCTATATTTTTATAGTCAGAAAAACCAGTAAATGTAGAAATGTCTTCACACACCCTACATTGCACCAAAAAAGACTGCTATTTGTCACAATTTGTAGGCAAAAAGTGGTTTATGTTAGGGTTGAATTTGCCAATTATCATAATGGACAAATGGGTTCTGAATCCAGCTTTCTGCATTGTATCGTATTCATGGCCGCTGGTGCCAGTACTGACTGGTGTGTGAGCTCCAGCATGGCCCATCTGCTGCTCAGGCTTGCTTGGCTGACACAGATTTATTTCATTTCGTTCCTTAATTTGGCAACATTTTCTCTTTTCTCATTATCCTAGCTGGGATTCAGTACCAGTGTTACTCATTTTGTTTACCAGTTTGTTGTTTTCTTTTGTTCCATTTTGTGAAGACGAGGAAGCCAACAACAGGAATTCTGTCTTCTGAAAATGCAGTGCTTGTCCTTCAGGATATTGGGCGTGTCTTGCTAAACTGCTATTTCTGACACTTGCAAGCCATTTCAATTGTTTTGATAAATAGAAAGCTTCATGGTGTACTTTTTGAAGAGCTTAGCATTCCTTTCCTCTCCTCCCTCCCCCAAGGAAGATTTGGAAATGGTTCCAAATAGAAATTATAAACATTAGCCTGGAGCTGTGCTCTCTCCATCTGGTATTTGATGTTTTTTTTTTTTTTAAACTAAAGGCTCCTGTTGTTTGTTTAATCTTCATCAGTACTGCAAAAACACGTGGTATGAGACTTAACTGTGCCCCAAGCACCCTACACATAAGAAGGGATTTTCATCTGAATTGGTTTGTATTTCAAAGAGCATTGGGATAGTCAGCCAGATTGCTAAGAATTTGCTCAAGTGAAACTTTAGAACTATTGGAATCGTCTTAGAGATTTCTTGAATGGATTTGTTAGGATAGGATGGCTGCTGCCTGAGAATCCTCTTTGAACCTGACACTTTATTTTTTTTGAGAAGACATGCTTAAGACTTTGTGCTACTTTTCTCTCTAGGTTACCCTGAAGAGACTTACCCAATTTATGACCTTTCAGACTGTATCAAGCGTAGGCAAAAAACAATCTTGGTGGATTACCCTGACCCAAAAGAGCTTTCTGCTGAAGAAATAGCTGAAAGAATGGGAGCGATAGAAGAGGAAGAATCAGACCATTTAGGTTGGGAAGGTCTGCCCACTGACCCCAGAGCCCAGGAAGATAATTCTGTTACATCTTGCGATCCAAAGCCAGAAACATGTTCCTGCTGTTTTCATGAAGATGAGGATCCTGCTGTCTTGGCAGAGAATGCTGGATTCAATGCAGATAGCTACGCTGAGCAAGAGGAAACCACCAAAGAAGAATGGCCCCAAGACTTTAGAGATGAAGGGCTGGGCATCAATACCGATCAAGCATATACAGGCAGCATGCTGAGGCGGCGTAACCACCAGGGTTTAGAGTGAAAACTGCCAGTTTGAAGTATCCATTACTCAAGTCCCAAGATGACCTTTCTCTCCTCAGATTTCCTTCTTGGCCCTGTGCCCTGTACTGTCTTCACTGTGTTCAAGTGTCATAGCTATCAGGCCACTATCATGGATATCATGTATCCTTCCTGGTGCTCACACACCTGTCACCTTGTAAAACATAGATATTAGTGTGAACACAGGACAGGTTCGCTGTTTCTCTTCCTGCCTTTCCCTATCAGAGAAGTTGATCCATTAAGTAATTATGTTTGGTCTGTCGTAATTACAGATGGGACCACTCAGGGGCAAAGGTCTGACTCTTCCTGGTAGGTGTAACAGATAGCTTGCCTGTGAATGAACATCAGCTTACAGATGATGAGGACTTAAGGTTGCAAGAATGAAGATTTCAGACTCCAGGATGCCTTATCTTTGGGCCTTGAGCAGGTTAGTAGTCCTATGGGGAGAAGAGAACATTTTATTTGTGGGGCTGATGGGCCCAGAGTAGGGTAAAACTCTGATCTGAAGCCTCTTCCTTGCAGTGAGGATCTTCGTAGGAGCATTGATGCTGCCTCAGACATCCTCTTTTCTTCAGAGTAGGAAAGACTACCACTGATGTGAGAATGAGCCCAGAGGCTTGTTTGGGGACTGTTTTACTCTGATATTACCTGGATCTCTAGCTTCCTTTACCCTTGTCCTGCATAACAGAACTGCCAAGCCCAGAAATACCTTTGCACTCCTGGTTTTCAGTGGACAAAGAAAGTTTTAGAGACTTTAGACCCTGCCCTTGCAAAGTCAAGACGAGGCCACTAAAGCTGCAGGAAGCCCTGCCCAGGAATGGTTCTGCCATGAGAAGCTCAGAAGGCCAGGAAGCCAGCAATAGGGGAGAGAATCTGTGCACTTATGGACAGTCCTTACCTAAAGCTGTTTCTGAATGTTGTACCCTTTGAGAAATTTGTTCTCAGAACCCATAAATTGAAACAGAAATGAGGACTGATCTTGTATACAAAATGCCAACTCAACAGGCAAGTTGGAGTGTTTCTGTTGCACAGAACCAATATAGCAGTGCCCGGGGAAGAGACCATATGTTCCATATTTGGATATTTGGTTGAGTCTTTTGAGAGAGCTAGGGAAAGTAGCAACTAGATTAGGACTGGGAGGATTTTGACCAAACTAAAGGCCTTTTTCTCCTATTGCATCTGATGTGTGTCTTCTTGAGACAAGCTGGCACTCATGATTTATAACATGAAGGATGTGTGAATTCAGTTTATGTGTAAGACCTAAGAGTTTGAAGAGGGCACATTCCCAGAGACATTCCCAGTCATGAAATGTAGAAGACTGAAAAATTTAGAAATTATGTAAAGGTAGATATGACTTTTAGAGTTCCATTATGCTTGGCATGAATAAGATGCCAGGAAAATAGTTTAAAATCACACATATAAGCATACAGACTGATGTCAGAAGGTATGGAATCATATTAAGATAACCTGTCAGTTACTACTAGGCATTTATTGTTAATTGAGTTACAGAGAAAAGTCATTGAAGATTGAATTTATAGAAAGTATATTGCATCTATCTGTGTAGCACATTTGATTCACGTTGTAAAGAATGCAGTTTAAAATGTACTGAATGCAATCTAGATGTACTGTACACTAAAGGTAAAAAATAACAGGTGCTCTTTACTGTTTTGATAGATTGTTTTCTGTATTATTCCTCTTCATTCACTATGAGGGGTTGATTTAAGAGGAGAGCCTTGGGTTCCTGGCTCAGATTTCTTTTTTGCCTTAGGATATGATTCCCTTATTAGAGATAAATACTTCTATTTTCTTCTAATTCATTCATCCATTTAGCAGTCAGGGGCTCAGTGCTAGGTACTGGGAACAGAGGCTCAATTTCTGCCCTCAAAAAACTGAGTATGTCTAGAAAGCCTGACAGATAAAATGAACTATAACCCTATAAGAGGGCTCAAGATTGTGAATTCTGCAGGCAGAGAAACGTGAGCCATGATCTGTCCCTGTATCTTCTAGCTGTGGAATCTTGGGTCAGCTCCTTAACCAGTTTGAGCTTTGGCTTCTGGGTGGTAAAGGGAGGGGTGGTAAAATGAACTCATCAGTGCATGTCAAACAGCACTGGTTTCTAGCTCATACATGATAACCACTCATTAAGTGGTAGTTATGTTTTTATTATAAGGGCTATGCTGTAATTCAGACATGGGCCCAAAACTACAGGAAAGAGAAATTGTTTTTGCTATTTCCAAGACACTTTACAGTTTCTTGGGATGTGGGCCTTCAGACGGGTTAAGAACTTCTCCAGGTGGGCAAAGGAGAGAGGACATTCTTGGCAGAAAGAGTTGTTGAAAAAAGCAGTTGGGTGTGAACATACATGGATGTTCAAGTATTTTGATGAGGCTGTTATGTAAAGTGTTGTTAGTCTTTGGGGAAAATTGGCTTATGGAAATTCCTGCCAGAAGTACTAAGCCCTTATGATGGTTCTTCCTGCCCTGGCTCTTGGTTGGTTTATATATAAGGAATATGTTTGTGTATTTATATATCAGACATTTTGGTGTACCTTTCAGTCATTCAGGATTTAGATAGTTCTTCTTGGATTTTCCAGAATTATTTTATCTTTTAGGGATGAGTTATATGTGTGTATACAACCCAGGATGAAAAAATCATGGGACTGTTTTTTGTTGCCAAGGCTGCCATCTCTTTCCCGCGGTCTTCATTTCTGACAATGAGGGGGTGGGGAACTTGTCCTTTGGGCACTATGGCAGAGTACACAAGTCATACCTCTATGGACAGTTAGCTCACAAAACAACAGCATAATCTAGGATCATTCTTGGTAAATCAGGTGGGTGGTACAGCCAGATCGCCTTTCCTGGTCACAACAGGAGCACAAAGAAACCATTTCATTATCTCCATGACTAGCTCCAGAAGCTGAGTTCAGGGAGGTGTGCTGAGGAGTGGAGGTGTATTTGGTCTGTAGAAGCAATGGCTTTTGAGAACCATACTCTGCATCTTACATGGTTTGGGTAATGAAATAACTTATGGTCCAAATTCAAACACTTTGGTAAAAGGGAGCTTTAATAAAAATTAAGCCAAGGTAACAGGCATAAACTAAGACTATCCTGCACATATGACCACCCCTTTCTATGGCCATTTAAGATTTTTCAACCTGACTAAACAAAACCCTCTTTCCTTTGTAGAATATCCTGTATACGCTATTTCCCGCCAGAGGCAGAGGCCACAGGAGATAGGCCATGGTTCAGGTAGGAAACACTCTTGGTCACATAAGAACTCTAGATCTGGGGGGCAAACAAACTCTTATTTATTACCACACTCTCAAAGTTCCCTTCAGTCTGGACTATTTATATTCCAAGGAAAAATTCAGTACTTCATCTATTCAGCAATACTCAGAAAAAAACATGAACACATCTATGACTTTGCCTTGACCACTGACTTTTCTAAAATGTGCTTCCTTTTCTTTCCCTTTTTTTTCACACAAAGAAAACAAGGCAAATTTCTCTTAGGTCATTCCTTTTCAGAGAACTAGTTTCTCCATGAATTGGGAATGATGCTGTCTTTCCAGCGCTGTATGGATTAAATAAGATGCTTTTTATAAAGTGTCTGTGCCAGGGTGAAGCATGTGGTAGGTGCTTGGTGACTGCAAGTCCTGTGTTGCTGAGATGTCACACTTGACAGGCTCTAAGGCTACCTGGACTGCCAGGAATGGCCCAGGGCCATTCTGTAGTCTCTGGGTGCCTTTAGTGGTAACTTCCTTTCTGGGTCAGACCATTCATTAGCTTTCATGTCTGCCTCTACCTACCACTGTAGCCTCCCTTCCTTTTGGCTTCAAATCTGCCACAGCTGCCCCACAACAAAAAAGATTCCTAAGCATGTCTAAGTCCTGTTTAAGTGGGTTAGGCTCCAAGCAGGCCCACAGAGTACTTAAGTTAGAGCAGTTCTCTTCAGGGTCTCCTGTGCCACCTGAAGGAGTGGGCCTGGTTGGATCATTTATACATTTTTAATCTCTGCAGATAGCCCTGTTCTGTTCGTAAGGCCAGGCCTACTCCTTCAGGTGGCACAGCAGACGCTGAAGAGAACTGCTCTAACTTAAGTACTTTGTGCCTTCATCATTTTTCTACCCTCTGGGTGTGGTTCTGACAAACCTTAAACTTGAAAGGCACAGCCAGAGAGAGGTCAGTGTTGACCCACATGTCATTGGTGAGGTTATGACCTCTTTGCTATTACCACCCATCTACCCGCCTGAGGCTCCTAAGAAACACTGAATGAAGGGCAGAGAAAAAAACTTTTAGGAACAGAAGTGTTGAAACAGTTCAAGTTTAATGTGTTGATATATATCTGTACTTAGACAAACACTAAATTCTACAACATATATAATGTCAACATGGGAAAATACCAAGTTTGTCATTGCACATACCAATAAATAAATACATTTCCTCCAGAATACCAAAGAAGTTTATTCAAAAATTCACTTAATAAAAGCACAGATTTGTCTAAAACTCCAGATAATCTTGAACAAAAATAAAATGTCTGACCACTCCAAAATAGGAAAAGACAATCTTGTGCAAATAGACATACACATTCTAGGCATTGTGAAAACTGGCTGTGTGTTCCCAGCAAGAAACTTCACCCCTCCTGACCAGCAGTCAGGCTTCCCTTTCCTAGTCATTCTACGTTGCCTTCTAGGAAACTCTGGATCTCAGCCTATTCTCCAGCTTTGCCTGGACCTTGCCAGGGGGAGTGAGGGACAGGAGCACAGAGAAGGAGAGGGATGTGATGTCTTTCTTAGGAAGGAAAAAAGGCACAGTGATGAGCTATAAAAGTAGTGATGAAAGCAAAGAGTAACTTTCATTCACTCCAAATCCTACTGCAAGCTTTGACAATGTAACGTCTTCATCTTGTTAAGAAAATGGACCTAGAAAGATTACGGGGTTTGCTCAAAATCACATAGCTACTAAGTGCAGTAGTGCATTCTCCAAGACCAACTTGCCTTTTCACTTGGTTGGAAAATTTAAAAACCAAACCTGTCATAATATGTCTGTTCTGCCCTTCTCCCCTGTGTCCTGAGATGACAGAAAATTCCAGGTGGCCATAAACTCAAACAAGAGCCCAGCTCTTGGCCTATTACTGGTGGCTACTACAAGCCTACAGACCAGAGCTCCAGGTAGTGTAGTGTCCCAACTCTGGGCCCTAACTACGGTCATTCAGGTCCCAGTTTCAGTGAAAGCAGACTCATTCAGCTATGTGGAGAAGTGTATTCAGGACCACTTGGCAACCTGAGTTGACACAGGGATGCTGCAGCTGGCATAAGGAGTTAGTTAGAAAAGGGAAGGCCAGTGTTACTGCAGTAGGAGAAAACCAGGAAGTCCATCTAGGAGATGGAATTTGTGCTTGCATAACAGAGCCATGGAAATGGCTATCCCAGCATCTCCCCTCACTGCAGACTCAATTGTAAGCAAAGCATGGACCTTTTTCTTTGAAATCAACCCTGCCACTTGTAAAATTAGAACTACCTCTAAATGCTAAGTTTATTTAAGAGGTAAATGTCCTGCTATTTTCAGAATGAGGGGAAAAAAAAGTTCTTCTATAATTTTGTGCCCTACTTGTTACTGAAGGAGGCAGGCTCCAAAAGTTCTCTTACAGCTTCTGATTATCACAGTCCTGGCTTCCAACACCTGTCTTCACCATAGGTCTGGACCTTATGTGCTTCCTCTGAACTAGTGTCATGATTTTTAAGGCACATCCACTAGAATATGTTCAGTTTCAACCATATGTGCAACATACCAATTTCTTCAGGCAATGGAGAGAGGGAACTGAAAAGTTAACACCTTTCTTGGATGATGTCCTCTCACTCAGAACCCTGAGAGAAAAAGCTGGTATTTTCCCAGGTGTACCTTCTGTTTAAAGAGCATGAAATGAATGGACAAAATCCACAGGCGATCATAACAACATCCTTATTCCTTTCCTACTCATTTCTTAGCAATATGATCACAATTAAGAAACCTCAGTTGATTACTGATTGCCCTTTTCCCCAGTATACACAGACACACAGATACACATATACACAGACGGACACAGAGCACCTTGGAGCCAGAATGGAAAGAAAAGCTAGACTTGGAGAAGAGTTGGGGAAGTGAACTTCACCACTCTGCAGAAGAATTGTTTGGGGGCAGAGGGTGTAGAGTTTGGGGTGTGGTCCCAGGAGCAGTTAGAGAGAAGCTGCCTAAGGTCCCAACTGCCCAATACTGTTAGGGACTGCTCATTCTGTCATTGATTCCCTGCCCAATCAAGGACCATCCATCCAGGTAGAGGGTATGAAGGGCAAGAACTCTTATTGTGGGAGAGGCTGAACCCAGGTGGTTTCCAGGGGCCCTAGAGCAGCTTTAGGAGTCCTTGTGCTCATGGCCCCACGGCCACTGGTCAAGGAAAACCAGCATTTCCAGGAGTGCACTTAGCTGTGGATGCTTGTCACTCAATGCCTGACAAGAGTTTTGTGGCTGAGGCTACGGTTCTCCACACCCAGGCTAGAAAGCTCAGCCTGTATTTCCTGACCCCACCAAAAGATCCAGCCAGCTCCCTCTTCTGTATGCCACAGGAGAAAGCAGAGGTCAAGAGTTTTCCTTTGTGCTTTTGGTTTTTCCACTGCCACCAAGGTCTCTGTCTCACCAGAACTCAGAACGAGCCTGTTCTATCTTAAAATCACAAATCCAGAGAAATAGCTTGACCAAACATTAGAGATGACCTAGTGTCCAGCATCTCAAATGTCACAATGCAGATCTCTTCTCCTTAAAGGTAGGGAAGGAAGGGCTAAACTGGAACTGTAGAAAGGAGGATGGCACCATGATGTTTCACCAGCCCTGGCACAGAAGGTTCTAGCGCACTCTAGAAACTGGACCATGTGGCAAAAGTGAATCATTGGAGGTGCCTCTCACAGAGCTGTATGGCTGAGGTGTGGGAAGATCCTGCTAGAACAGGTATGCCTTGCTTTAAGCATTCAACATAGGAAACTCTAGATTACAAAGAAATGAGAGCATACTACTTCTACTTAAGTCAAAATAAGTCCTTCACCTATAAAGCCTACCATGTTTAAAATGCAACTTTTATTTTTAAAAATTAATTTCTGCTTAGCTCTTCCAAACATATCTACTCTAAAGCAAGGTTCAATCCCTTCTTGCTTCCCACTGATTTGTGATCTCTGTCTGGGCAAGAAGCCTCCACCAGGGTAAATGATAAATGAGCAAGAGCTTGAGCTTCAAGTTCCCAAGCCTGCACGGTGGATAGTGCCATCCAAGGAGAAATAGCAGTGGCAGTGGAGGGAGTAATCAGGCCCAGCCCCAAAACCTTTATGCACTCTCTCTCATCTAAACTGAGAAGCATGCCACAGCCTTACTAAAGCCTGCTCACCACTGAGCAGTCCTCACGGAGAGGCCAGACACAGGCCAATCCTGGATCATACTTGTGCAAAAAACCAACTTTGAACAGGGAACTGCCTGAATTCCTACTGGAATGGTTTCAATCTTATGTATCAACTCCGATGTTTCTAAGTCTCTGGAATCAGGGGAAGTGGGGAGGGCATGCAGAATGGGCCCCAGGAGGCTAGAGACCCAGAGACACTAGTTTCTTGAGGGACAGTGGGAACAAAGAAATCGAGAACTGGAGGTTCTGAACGCTGCCATTAACCAGCTAGGTGACCCAGGGCAAGCCCTGTTTTCTGAGTGATTCACCTAAAGCAATAAGGTTGTACTAGTTGATCCCTAAGTGTCCTGCCACTACTGATCTCTTGTGGTTCTAAAGTAGTCCCTGCTTTATTCACCCTGTCCCATTTCCTCCCAAGAACCATACACAGAAGGCTTTACCAACCATGACTTGGCTGACAGCAGTGAGAGTTGAGTCTTTCCAGAGAGAGAGAGAGAGGATTCTTCCAGGAGCACGTCATGGCTTGGGAATGGTTCTCTGCCAGCAGGATCCCCAGGCATGCCTAGCTGTGTACAGTCAGGCTGGTGACCTGGACCCCATCTGTGTTTCCTGGGAGTTGTGCTGGGCTGCTAAGCAGAGAGGTCCTGGGGCAGCTGACAGGACTCCCAGAACAACCCTGATCCAGGGACCCTGTTCACGCACTTCTGCATGATGACCCTGTGTCCTGCAGGGCCCATCTACTAAGACAGTCAGCCTGGACAGCTGGGTTCCTGCTGCCTCTGTGAGAGCAAACCTGGAGAAATGAAATGCGCTAGAACCCTAGCCACCAGCTGATTCCCACAGCCACAGTGAACCAGGACCCTCCAGTCCTGTTAGGGTCCTGCCACTTACCTGTCCCCACCACCCTCCCAACTTCTTTCAGGCTTGGGTGAGCCTTTCTGCAGTTGTTTAAGGGCCAGGCTCGGCCACCAAGCCCTTTGCTACATAAAGTTGATGTGGCCCTCATACATACACACACTCACTGTGCCCCTACCTGCTGGGGTACCTGTTGCCATCTGACTCCTTGGCTGAGCGGATGACTGGGTCACAGCAGCCCTGCATTGTGCTTCCTCTCCCTCTATGCCTCTTCCGGCCTTCCCAGCTGAAAAAGTTGCTCAGCTTGGTAAGCACGACTGCAAACACTACCCCAAAGGTTGGGGTGTGTGTCGATCTCGGGGCACAGAAAGAATTACTCTCGTCCCTTCACACCCACCCACCCGCTCTCCACTACTCCCCTGCCTCAGCAGCAGAGGCAAAGGAGCCAGTTCCTGGCTGGCTGGGCCAGGGAGCCCACTGAGGGCCAAAGCTTCATCTGGCAGAAGGCCTATATACAGAGGGTAGGCAGGGCTGTCTCCATAGCAGGCAGGCAGGCAAGCTCCGCTCCAGGCTGGGCAACCCCAAAGGGCACGAAGAGGCCTCTACTCGCACGCCAGCTTGCTGTCGAAGCTGGACAGGGCAATGGCAAAGGCCTGCAGCGCACACAGCGGGTAGTTGTAATCCATGGTGAACACATCCTCTGCTACCCGGCCAAACTGCATCACGATGTAGTCCGCTGGGGCCAAGCACAGGCACATACAGAGAAAAGGACAGACACACACCCAAACCACATGAGGGAAGAGAAAGTGAGAAGCAGAGATGCCAAGGGAATCACAAAGGAAGTAAAACAAACGCCAATTGGGAGAAGTGGTAGGAAAGAGGAAGCAGATAGCAAAGGAGAAAGTGATACGAACACCAGGGGACAGAGAAGAGGGGGGAAAGTCCTTTTAAAGGGTGTTCCCATGCCTGAGACTCTGCTGAATACACAGAATCTAGGACCAGGGCTCCAAAGAAGGCTCTTCCAGGACCTCCCAGTCATTAGGGTTAGAAAGTTCCAAACATCTAACCTAAGCTGTATAGCTCACATTCTTCAACTCTAGCCAGTGTGAGCAGGGCTAGGTGGGGTGCACCCTACACTAAGGGTCTTGGGCATCATACAGACCATAATGAGTAGGGACAGAAACACTCACGGTCATTGCCATGGATGATCTGGAAGTTCTTCACGGAGGCCTGTGTGACACGCCCATGGAAGTTGAGTACGTAGGACTGTGTGTCATCATTCCAGACAGGTGTCTTATTTTGCAGCTCGATGATACTCTCGGTGTTCTTATTCTGCCAGCGTGCTAGCAGTGTCTCATGCTCCTGGGAGGGCAGCCTCACCTGAGCCAGGCCCAGGCCTTTGGCACCATGAACACCCCAAAGAGGGCTCTGTCCCAGGAATGTGGGTCCTAGACTTCCCTAGACCCCCAGGACTTTCTCACATGGTATCCCCTCCACATATACACATCCGCTGGAGTTCTGCCCTTAGAAGCTCATGCAGAGACCAGGATGATGGGGAAAGAAGGGAGGGAGGAATAGAGACTCACGTTGCGGGGGCGGATAGAGACTCTCTCATGAACCATGTTCATGCCTGGGACAATCACGCTCATCTTCCGAGGCCCCTTGAAGCCTAAGACGTTTGTCTCCTGGGAAAGAGAACGCAACACTGGCCACCTGAGGCGTCTATTGACCTACTGGAGAAGGTGAGGGGATGGGAATAAAGATGAAGAGCTAGTTCCCACCATCTCCACTCCAAAGTCTAACATGCACCTCTAAACCTAACATGGGCAGAACCGAGCTCCTGGGTCTCTATCTGCCACAACTAGCTTCTTCTATATGTCATCCTTGCTTCCATTTATGGCAATGCAATTCTTCTGCTTGCTCTGGCAAATTACTTGGTCACACTTGAGTCCTCTCTTCCACATCTTCTAATCCATCAGCAGTTTCTATCAGCTCTACCTTCAAATTATACCCAGAATTCCACCACTTTTTACCACTAGGTTCTCTCACTGAGATCACTGTAACAGCCTTTACCTGGATTCCTTGCTCTGTTCTTGGCCCTCCTACTACTACTTCCCATCATCTGTTCTCAACACAGCAGTCAGTGCTCAGGCATGTTAAGTCAGATTATCTTTCTCCTCTGCTCAAAACCCTTCAGTCGCTCCCCAGCTCACGCCGAGTAAAAGCTAAAGATGTGACTTTACCTGCACATGGCCCCATGGTACTCTCCTCACCATTTACTCCCTGGCATTCACTCCATTTCTTCTTCATGCTAGGCACTCAGGACTTCTGCCCTGTGTCCCCTAGACATGTACACTGCTGGTGTTAACTTCCTTCTGGTCTTTACTCAAGAGCTACCTCAGTGAAGCCCTCCCTGCCATTCTTCTGAAAATCTCACACCCTGGCATTTCCTCTCCCCCTGCCTACCTTTTCTTCTTAGCATTTATAAAGAACATACTTACTTCACTGGTCCGTTTCATAGCTTGTCTTCCCTACTAGGGCCTTAAGTCCCGTAAAGGTATACATTTATGTCTGTTCATTAACACATCCTTAAAGTTGGAGCTCAGTAAGTACTTGAAGACTCGGGCTGCCTCACCAAAACTGGTCAGCAGGTGGCGCCACAGGAACATACAAAGTAGCTATGGATTACTGATGGCCTCCAAGAAGTGCCCATGCCTAGGTTGTTAAGATACCCACCCCTCATTTTAAAAATGAAGAAACAGGTTCAAAGAGGTAGAGTAATCCCCTATATTTAGATTCCAGTTTGGTCATTTTTGAGCTGTGTGATATCTGCAGCTGAGCTTCAGTTTCCTCATCTATAAAGAAAGTAGGATCTATCTCTTAGGTTGAACATTCAGTGAGAGGACAAAGTGCCCTGTAACCCATGTAGAACCTGGCATACCAGAGGGATGATCTGGGAATGTGCAGAAAAGAACCTAGGCCTGCTCTCTTTCTGCCTAAGAGACTCCTGACCTGGACTACAGAGAGCCAGGCCTGGTTTTCTGAGCTCCCCAAGCAGATGGCCAGCTGTGGTGTGAGCTCTAAAGACAGGAGGGAGAGGCAGAGCCCCTGTCCTAGGTCAGGATCACTCCACAGAGGACAGCCCCTCTCCACACAGCCTTGTCTACCTACTAAGATGGATGGGATAGCCCCTAGATCAGGGATCAAGTCCTGGGTTTCATATCTACTTTGGAAATCGAGACCCCGGAACCTAGGACTCACGTAGCACACAGCTGCCAGCTCCTGACGCAAGGTTCCACTTTCCAAAGTAGAGGATGAGGCCTTCTGAGGGTTGACTCCATTGTCATAGACAGTGAACTTGGTGCCCATCAAGTTGGACCTGAAATAAAGGCACAAGCAGTATAGAGTCACACACCCTGTACCCCAGAGCAGGGAACAGCTCGTCCTATGAGGAGCCTGCAAAGCATTCTGGGCTGGTCCAACAGCAGGCCCAGGTAGGCATACTGCTCACTGAATACACATCTTTGAAGACACTTTCGTGGGCAGAAGGCCTGGACTTGCTCTGAGTTGACTCAAAGTGCATTTCAGTTTAGTGGCAGCAATTCAGGAAGGAAAGTCAGGATTCTTCACATTTATCTGGGGCAACATGGGAGTTCCCCTCATGGGAGGTGGGCAAACAGAATGGCATCTGATAAGACGGTAGAAGGGGCTCAGCACCCGTGGAGAGAGAATGAGATCTCCCCTGTGGCATCCAGCCTAAGTCTCAGTCCAGCCCCATCTCCAGCTTTAGCTCCTGACGTCCCATCTTTATGCTCCCCAAATCTGGTACTCTGCTCCTCAGCAAAACCTCATTCCCCATCGTCCCAACCTGGAGGCCTATCTCAGAGCCTTCCTGCCCCTTTCCCAGCACCCCCACCCCCAAGATTGCTGTGTGTTTCCTCAAGAGCTCATTCTCAGCCCTGTCACTTGGCACTGACCACGGAGCCAAGGCAGCTCTTCCATGGTGGCCTGCAATATCAATGACACCCTGGGGTTGGATCCATCACTCTTGGTGGACCTGCACCCATCTGCTGGGAGCAGCTTGGGGTTGAGTGTGTGAGGCCCATCTGTAAGACAGGTTCTAGGCAGGCATAGACATAGGCCTCCAGTTGGATGTGATGATCAGGGAGGATCTGGGGTAAGTATCCATCCCTGGCCTACATCTCCTTCAGGGAGATTGAGGCCCTCTACAGACAGCCTGCCCCTGCCCCACTCCCACTCCCACCTGCTTCCTGGGGGATTGCTAGTACCGCAGTTTCCCGATATAGCTGTCCCCTCCTCGAGACAAGTCTGTTGGGTCCACAGAGATGAGGTAATTAGAAGTTTTACTCTTCTTTCTCTTCCGTCCCGCCAGGAGGAACACCTTGGGGAGTGGAACGAGATCATATTCCAGACCCAGCCTCTGGTCTGCACACAGTCATGAGTGCCACTCACACAGACTGTCTATTAGGTCAGCACCCAAACGCACATATGTGCACACATACAAATGCACTGGCAAACATAAAATATGCACTGACCAGACACAAAGGCTGTTTCTTTTGAGAAACTGAGAGGTCAGTGGTACATGTGAGGCTTCCAGTCACATTTGAGCCCCTAGAAGTTAAAAGGGCTGAAATGCCTAGAGGATAATATAGCCCCAGAACCTTACCTTCTTCCCATCCTCACGGTCCAGGTGCAGAAAGTAGGTGGGGTACATGCCCCGGTCCATCCCTTTCTTGTCCCGGGTGATGCGGCATTTGATGGTGATACCCTGGGGGGCTGGCCTCAGTGCAAACTCCTCCAGATCCTGGACCTCAACATCCACTGGTTGCTCTGGAGCTATTGGGCTAGGGGCTGAGGCTGCCTCCTATGGGGACGGAGAATAGGCGCCTGAGCCCCAGGGACCCTAAGCAGCCTAAATTGGTGGTCTGGGTTCCAAATCTGCCTCCTGATGTGGCGGTGGGAGGGAAGGATCCTGGGCTGTGGACCTGGCCAGCCTGGGCCTGGGGTCAGGAGCTATTTTCCCAGCCCTGCCCTCTTCTCAGCATTTCCTAGAGGTGGAAATGGGGATATGGGAAGGTCCTCAGAGGTCACCCTGTCCAACTGCAGTTCCCCCGACACTTCAGCCCGCTGGCCTAGCTGAAGAGGTTAGGAGACTGGGTAGACAGGCCTAAGAGGCCAGCAGAGACGCTCCTAAAAGGCATGAGAGTCCAGCCTCAGCCCCAGGAAAGCCAGCTCCCCATCATCTCTTCACACATGCTCTACCTCTAATTCGGATGAGCAGTCCTCCAAAAACTGCTAAGGATGCAGGCTCACTCACTCACCCTGACAGACTTCCTGCTAGTAGCAGAGCTGGGGCGGGTGTTACTATTTAGCTGGGAGGAGCTGGAGCTGTTCTCGTCCTCATCCTCCTCTTCCTCTTCAAAGCTCATGCTGCTGGAGATGCCTGAGCCAAGGAGAGAAGAAGTAGGAATCAGTGAGAAGTCTGCCCCACCCCTGAAATACACATGGTCACATACACACGTTCAGACACTGAGTCACCTGTACCCACACACATGCACACTTTTGCGCAGCCATATGTACACGTAAAGACTCACATTCACACATGTATTCCCACACGTCCAGATATACAAGGACATTCTCTCAGGTGCACACATGAACTGGGGCTAACCACAATCTTCAGGGTATGTCCCTACCACCCAGTTTCAACTCAGTCCCTACATTACCCCCTTCCTAGCAGCCACCCTGCCACTGTCTCTTGTGTATGAAGGCCTACACTGAGCTCACCTTGAACTGGGAACCTCCATGTCTGACCTCAGGCCTATTAGAGGTCTTGGCTGGCATAGGCCATGGAATCCACCAGGGCATGGGCCTCAGCTCCTTCCTCAGCCCAATGTGGGGGGCAGGGGGAGCATTGACTCCTCAACTTTGCCCTGAGCTTTTTATCTCAGGTGTCCTCCTGCATGCCATTCCCCAGGAATGCCACCCCCACCCCCAGTTTGTCTCAACAGCCCTTTGTACAGGAAGCCATCCTTGATTAGATTTCTCACAGTGACTGCCAGGCTTCTTCCCTCTGCTGCCCTCCTTAGGGTAGGGCTTGTGGTGGGAAAACTGAGCAGCAGGTTTCTAGGGAGGATCTGCCCTGCCTCTTGGTATCCTGGCCCTGTTCCCACTAGCTCAGCAGACACATGGGAAACTTCTTGCAAAAGGAGCTTTTTCTAAGGAGCAAAAGGAAAAGGAAATGTGCCTCCAAATCTGGACCTCCCTGGAGCCTTATCAGAGGCCCTGCCTAAAAGTTTCTCATTTGTCCTTAAGTGTATCCCACCCCCACCCAACATGGCCAGGGAGGGGCTGGGACAAAGGAAGGCCATGCTCCCAAAGAAAGGTGCATCTGAGAACCTGGGACTGGATTTTAGGGGTATCACTGGGCCCCCATGGGGCTCACCCTTCCTCTGCATCGTGGCACGGAGATCCTGCCCGCTGGGCCGTTCGCACCCACCAGCTGCCGTCTCCCCTGCATCCTGGGCGTGGTCTGACTCGCCCACAGTCAGGATCTGCACTGGGCCTTGGGCATCAGACTTGTCTTCTGCCAGTGCTGCTGGCCCGCTGGTGCCTGTAGGCCACAGACACTCCTGAGTTACAACCAGGAGGAGGAGAGGACGGCCTGGATTCTCAGACATCCATCAAGATGATGAGGGAAGAGCAGGGAAACCCTCTGCAAAACTTTACTTGCAAAACTGATTTTTATAAAACCCATGATTCATCAGCCTGTTAACAGCTGGTAAGCTACTAAGGGTTGTGGGCTTCATTTCTTCTGCTCTTCCCTCAAATTAATTGCCATGGGTTGGTTTACAATATCTCACATCATTAAAGCAGATGGCAGCCATCTACAAAACCAACTGCACAGTAGAAAAAACAAGACGGAGAACAAGGATTGATCTAGACCATAGCCAAGGCCAACAATCATTCATGGACATGGCCAGCTACAAGTGACCAATGCTGGTGTTTTCTTTCACAAATATACACATGAATACACGCAGTAACTCACATCATTAGAAACGCAGGGCCCCTTGAAAATAATTAGAGTTGGCATACACTCGCCTTCCCAAGTGGAGCGTGTCCTATCCCATATCAGCCTTCCTGCCAGTTACCACAGAGCTTCAGTAACAGAAGCAAGGCCTGACCCACACAGGTGGCAGCCACCCTGCCTGCCTGTTGAGCTATGTCCAGAATGCTCGGCCAGCTCCAGAAGCCCATGGCTCCTGACACATCACTGTCCAACCATGATGCAGTGGCTTAGAAACCACTGCCCATGAACAAAGACTGAGGAAACGGGGTGTGTAGCCAAGAGACAGGACTTGGGGCAGGTGCCACCATCACTGTCCTTGATGATCTTTAGGGGTCTTTTCTGGAGAAAGAGGAGCAGAGGGAACAGGCTGGTCTGTGGTCCAGAGGGTAGAACCTGGGCTAGAGTACAGAGTCAAGGGAAGCCCACTTAAGGAAGAGCTGATAGTGAGGACTGCACAAGGATGGGGCAAACTGCCTGGGAGGCAGTCACCCCATTGCAGGGAGTGTCCTACTCCAGGCTGGGTGAGATCCTCCTTGAGAGGTCATGATACAGGGTGCTCAGACCAAGATAGCTGAGGTGGGGGACAATGTCCTGGGCCACAGCTGAGTAGGACTTAACTTCCTGGCAGTGTGGTGGGCCTGCCCACACCCAGAGGCAGCCCAGGCACCTCCCAAGCTAGATGAAGCCTGTGAGCCACCTAACGGGGAACCCAGTGGCTCCCAGTGGAAGTCTGTGTCTTTCCTGAGTCTGTTCATCCTGTCCCTCCTCTCCAAGTCAGGAGGACAAACCTTCCCAGCCCTATAGTGAGGCCAGGCCTGCTGGGGAGGGCTGTAGAGAATGCAAGCTGACCTTTGTGCTTTCCCTTCTTCTCCTTCCTAGCGGCGCCACCCTGGCCCCCTGCTGTGGCTGCTGCCTTGGTTCTCTTGGCTGAAGCTGGTGCTGTTGGGCGTGTGGCTCCCAGCTGTACACTGGCGAGTGAGTCGGCCTCTTGAACTGCTCAGAAGACAACCCCAGACAGAGAGAAACAGGTGCTGGGTGAGACCAGAGCTCCCACCTGAACACAGTCCCCAGCACAGCATTTTCAGCCGCACCCCGAGTCCCACCAGGGCCCCTGTACCACTTCCACAGCCCACAGAATCAGGCCCACTCATCTTTACTAAGCAAAGATCCCAGGGCAGGCCTAGCTGGAAGGAGGCGGCACCCCCAGCCCAGTGTGATCAAGTCAACAGCCAGATCAAGACCTATGATCAGCCAAGAAGCTGAGCAATCAAAATTCTGGGCCATCAAACTGTACTGAGCCTGGACAGGGGCAGGGAGAATGTCCGAGGATATGGCCATTGAAGATGGTGAAGAAAGTAACAAAGGCTGTGTCTTCTGGAAGAGACCACAACCAGGGCAAGCACTCGAGAGAGTCCATGGTGGGGCTCTGCGGAGATGAGCCCATGGGAGGCTGGGGTGTGGGAGTGCCCAGAACAGCAACTCTGGGAGACAAGGGCTACACGCACCAACAGGGAGGTCTCAGAAGGGTCCCAGCTGGTGGCCTCCAAATTCTCCATCCTGCAGAACCCCAATCTGCTCAAAATCCTTGAATGGTTTCCAATTGCTCTTAAGATGAAGACCAACATTCTCTCCCTTCCCCTAGGTTTAAACACACAGTCCCTGCCTCGGGGGCACCAAGAGTTCCAGCCACACCAGGCTGGTCCAGCGCCTCTCACCTCTCACAGGCACTGCGCTTGCTCTTGCCTCGGGGCTCTTGCTCCTCCTGCTGCCTGCAAAGCCCCCCACCCCACACCCAGTGATCAGCTCCCACGCATCCTGCAGATTTCAGCTTGGGTGCCACCTCCCAAGGGAAGCTGTGCCTGCCTCCTTAGTCAAAGCAGGTGTTGTCATGGCTTCCTTCCACAAAGCACACCTGAGACTGTCTGTTTAGCATTCTCTCCCCACCTAGACTGTGAGGCCCATGAAAACAGGGACCACACCCATTTGTGTTCACTTGGGACCCACAGCTTCTAATCCAGAGCCTGACACAAAGCTCAATAAATATTTAAGAAATGAATGAATGTGTAACATGAATGAGTAGAGCCAGCAGGTCAAAAACCAGGATAAACGATAAGCTCTGATGTATATCAAACGCCCTCCTTTTCCTCTTGGAATGATCGCCTGTATTTAATGCTTGTAGCCAGCAGAGAGGGAGGCAGCTAATGCTGTAGGCGGGGTGGGAGTGGCCTTAGAAACACCATTTCCTGGGTCTGCCATGCATATGTGCAGCAGCCTCCTCAGCGCTTTCTCTAACACTCGGAGCCAAAGACCCCCAGAGAAGCAATATGTACTTCGAACAAGTCAAATGTCACATGTGCAAATGTCCTCTGAAAAAGGCTCTGGAGGCCTGGCCCCATCTGGAATGTTAGCAGGGAATAGCAAGCAGCTGATTTTGAACCTTGGAGCACATCATGGCCCCTTCAAGTTCCAAAGCCCTAAGACAGAGAACTTTCCCCATTTTCTAATGGAGGAAGCATATCCAGAGAGGGTAAATCACTTGCCTCCAGTCACAAGCGAGCAGATAACTGGTAGTGGCATGACCAGCAACTTTTTTTTTAACTTGGAGTGCAGTGACACTGTCACAGCTGACTGCAGCCTCAAACTCCCGGGCTCAAGTGACTGTCATACATAACTGGGACTACAGGTGCGTGCCATCACACTCTGCTAATTTTTTTTAAAGATGTGGTCTTGCTATGTTACCCAGGCTGGTCCTGAACTTCTGGCCTCAAGCGATCCTCCTGCCTTGGCCTCCCAAAGTGTTGGGACTACAGGTGTGAGCCACCTGGCACAGAAACTCTTTTGACTTCAGTCCTGCACTAACGCCAGAGGCGCTACTTGTCCCGCAGTCTTTCTGACAGCCTGGTGCCATCTGGAACACAGCTGCCAAGAAATACCTGCCAAAATAACTGCACATCAATGACCTCTCAAGATGTCAATTGGCAGGGCCCACAATCTGGGTGCAGGCTCCCACTCTGTATGCAGCCTCGCTCGCCTATATGTGGTGCCAAGCTTGGCAGAGCTAGGGCTGTGATGCCACACAGCCATAGACCATGCGCCAGAGGACCTAGAAGAGTAGCTGCCTTCTTGGCAGGGTACCACTGCCACCCTTGAGATGGTGCTCACAAAAGAAGTGGAGGAGGTGGCTGCCAGCAAAGGGTGGGGCCGGGACCAGCTCTGTCAGGAGCAGCTGAGGCTGCCTCTGTGGGACAGCTGGGCTGAGGTCCCTGTCCCCCCTTTTCTGAGGGCCTCTTAAGTGGAGTACAGACATACTAGGTATGGCCAGAGTGCTAAACTGAGACACACACAAGGGAATTAGCATGAAGGAGCTTTTCAACAATATGAAGGAGAGACCATTTGGTGTCTGCTAGGTCTGGGTTCACCAGCAGAGCACTGCGAGCAGGCCACTGGGCCCCTCGGAGCCCATGTGCTTACGGATCACTTGGGGATAATGAGTTCCTGTGAGGATGAAACAAGATAATGCAGGTAAAGCCGCTGGCACTGTGCTTAGATGCTGGCAGATGCACAGACACCCTTTATTAGAACCACCAGAGTGGGCTTCCTCGGAGGGTACACATGGACACAGAGGGGATCATGCCTGTATGGTGTGCCCAGCCACAAATGGCACCAGGCAAATGGGACTCAACCGCTGCTCTCCAAAGCGCAGACAAAGGGCTCAGTGAGCTACAGGTCAGTGGAACCCAGAGAAGAACCTGAAATACTGTGAGGCAGTGTATGGGACCAGCAGTTAGATGAAAAAGCCCTGAGGTGAGGCAACTACCAGCAGTTCGATGTATCTGGAGGCTCCAGGTCAGAAAGAACCCACAGGAGGAGGGAAATCCCATGGCTGCCAAGGTCCTTCCTAACCGCAAGAGCCAGATGTCCGCAACCTTAGAATTACTATTTGGTGAAGTAGCAGCCTGGATTCCTAGCACCAGCAGGGGGCAGTGGTGACTGAGTCTGAGTCCTTTTAAGCTCAGAGAGCCCAACGCTCAGTCTGGCCTGGCCTACTCTTAACCTAACCCACCAAGGAAGGAGCGTCTTAAGAGCAGGGATGTGCTGAAGCCATTCTCTCTCCAGGATGAGCTGCAGAGAATTCTCCCTAGTGGGCTCTGCCGAGACCCGGAACATACAAGGATGGGAGCTGGAGGCTCCAGGTCACTACAGCAATTAAGGAGTTGTAAGCCAGAGCCTGGGATCTGCAAGTCAGAAGCCAGGCAGAAGCAGTGCAGAGAGGGAAGGAAATAGGTGTTTGTCCTGAGACACTGGTTGGTATGGGGCAGGACAGAGATGGATTCCTCTCAGGATGTAGAATACCAGTGGGGAGCAGGCTGTTTACTCTTAGAAGCTGCCACTTGCACACAGTGAAATGCTCCAGATCAAAACCTAGACTTCTGAACTCCTGGCTTCATAAAAGGTTTAGCCTTCTAACCTCAGCGCCTGATTCAGAGGTGACAGCTGTAGCATACGCAGGTGCCCAACGCCACAGGTCCACCTTCCCTCTGCCCTCCCTACTCAGCTGTCTGCCTGGGCTGAAAGCCATACACAGCCTGGGCATACCCTCACCTGGACCAGCCCTCACCTGCCTAGGTTGGCAGGAAGTGAGGGGCTTCCCAAAGCAGTGACAGGATGTGGGGTGGCAGGCAGGGGGTACCTTGATAGCTGGTGCTGCCACTGCTGCTGAGGTAGGACTCCACCAGGGGTGCTTGCTCCTCTGACTGCCGGGCCCGCCGGCTCCGGGGCCGCCCATCTGCGTTGGCCTGCACCATCAGGGGCTCTTGGCGCTTCTTCTTCTGCTTCTGCTCCAGCAGGGCCCGCTGTGGAGGCACAGAGGTTGGCTGACCCACTGCCTCCACTGGGAAGGAAGGGCTCCCAGTTCTCGGGGCACCACAGCCCACCTTGGCCAAGGCCCCATGTTCTTGGCACCCCAAGACTTGGGGTCCAGGAAAAGGTGGCAAGATGGGGCTCAGGTGGCTGCCTTGGCAGGATCCCAGCACAGCCAGCCAGCCAGCCCTCCAACTGCAGTCGCCCAGCTGCCTGAGGGGCAGAAGCCCACATGCCACGCAGGGTTAGTGCTGAGCTGGAAGAGAGGGTACCTCTCTTCTTCCACATGGGAATCCCATCCCATCAGATGGGATCATCCAGGAAAGACGCACAGCCCTGCCCCTCTGCCCTTGGAGATCCCAGCCCAGACTCTTCCCTTCCACCCAGCCACAGGCCCACTCACCTGCCGATCAAGCTTCTGCTGCCTCAGGTTTCTGCCCTCATCATCTAAAACACTGCAGAATGAAAGAGGGGTTTTCAGGGCTTGCCCATGAGGTGCCAGGATATATCCCAGAGCCCACCCCCAGCATATCATGGCTTCTGGGACTAAGTGAGCCCACATGGTAGATGGAGGAAGGGTGGAGGCTGACATCTTAAAACCAGCTTGAACCAAAAGGGTTTGAGCTTCCACTTTGGAAGCCTGACAGGACCCCTGTTTCCCCAAGGACTCCCCAGTAAGTACAGGATGAGACCCTCCCCTCAGACCCCTGAGCAGGGCTGGGCTTGACTGAGATCCAAGAGAACTATCCAGAGTCATCAGCAACAAGCCAGGTCCAAGGCCAGGCTTCAAACAAATCCACTCCCTCCAGCTCCCTACTGGGATCTCACCAGCCTTTTCCCTCCTTTCCACCATTCTAGAGGAGGCTGCATCCTCTGGGGCAGACCCTTTCCCCATCCGTTCAAAGCAAACGCCTGGCTTTCCTGATGGGCAGAGTAGAGTGCGGACTTTGTCCACTCCCCTTCCCCACTTAAAGAGGGCAGAGGGTCCTCCTTCTCATTTAGGAGAATGAAGCCAAGAGACCAACCAGTCCCTCAGGGTACAGGGTTTGGGACACAGGGGGGTGTCTGCAGGGCGGACACAACACATCAGTGTACAGCCCAGCAACCAGCCACCAGGTCCTTCCCGGGCTGCAGACATGGCACAGGCAGTCCTGGGGACATTGAATCCTTGAGCTCCACAAGTCTTGGGACAGGGAGCCTCATCTCACCCAGACTGGCCCTAACTCTGAGGAAGGCAGAGTACAAGTAGGGAGCTGGTAACTCAAACCGCTTAGCTTTTTGCTAGCCCAAGACACATGCATGAGACCTAGGCCCAAATGCTTTAAAAGCCAAGGTGTGGACAGCTGCATGGGGTGAAGTTGGAGCCTGATGATCTGAGCTCTGGGAAGCCCCAGGCAGCCCTGGCCCAGTTATTCTGACGCTGCCCCTGAACCAGACTATATGCAGGCACCTGCACAGGCATGCCCAAGTGCATCAGGTTTGAGAGAGGCTATAAGGAAGTGTGTGAGTATCTGGTGCGTGTGCACATGCGTGCAGACACCTGTGGAAGAAGTGGGTGTGCTTGTGTGAGGTGAGTTCAGTGTGCGTGTAAGGGGGAAAGATGAGGTCACATCGCCCTGAGAACAAAGTGAAGCCACTTTTACCCCCTCCTGATGGCTAGCCCTTTCTTTTTTTTTTGAGACGGAGTTTCACTCTTGTTACCCAGGCTGGAGTGCAATGGCGCGATCTCGGCTCACCGCAACCTCCGCCTCCTAGGTTCAGGCAATTCTCCTAACTCAGCCTCCTGAGTAGCTGGGATTACAGGCACGCACCACCATGCCCAGCTAATTTTTTGTATTTTTAGTAGAGATGGGGTTTCACCATGTTGACCAGGATGGTCTCGATCTCTTGACCTCGTGATCCACCCGCCTCGGCCTCCCAAAGTGCTGGGATTACAGGCTTGAGTCACCGCGCCCGGCCGGCTAGCCCTTTCTAGCTGGAGCAATCATTGACCTACATGTGCCTAAAACTACTTGCATCTCCAAAGGAGCCAGAGGATAGAAGGAAGCCCTATATCACAGAGCGCCCACCACCCACCTCCTTGGCCACGATCTATGAGGACTATGCATGTTTTTAACTAGCAGCTGTCCTGCCCACTTGACATCTGCGAAGGTTTTTCCTTGTACTCATGGGCTGCTCTGCATGTCAGAGGAGCCCCAACTGTGATCTGGGGCCGTGTGCAGAACAGCCTCATTCACCAAACCCTCAGCCGCCACAGCACAGGAGAAAACACTGCTCAAGAGCTGGACTTCTAGGCCTCGGTCTTCCTGAAACAGCCCATCTGCCCAAGAGGGCACAGCTGCATTTGGGGGTCCCTGAGGGCATCGCCAAGACCACCAGGTCCCTAAATATTCCAGCTGGCTGAGATGGTAAGCATCCCATTGTGGAAGGCACACACCCAGGCTGGTGGACTACAGCGAAGACTTCTGAAGAAAGGGTTCAGGACCAGAGAACAAAATGGCTGAGGACCCTGCCAAGCTCGAGAGGCTACAGCCCTCCCATCTCTACAGCTCAAGCCAACAGCCTGACTGAATAAGCAAAGTCAAAGCATTTGCCTACAGATGGACTTGAAAGGGTCAGACCCGAACACCACTGTCCACCGCGGTCAGCTGCATGCGCAGCGCAAACGCATCACAACTTCCAGGACACGCATGAACAATGCAGTCTCGGCTCTGTACAATGGCCCCTGGCCAACAGGAGCAACAGGGTCTGGAATCCAACTGTGCTCCGCTTGCCACGCTCTGTGCCTGGGCACAGGGCAGCTATAAACCCCACTGTCATGAGCCAGTGGCCTGGCCCCTGTGCGATCTCCATGAGACAGTGCTGGCTTCCCTTTGTGCCAGCAGGAGGGGCTGTTCCACAGCTTTCTAGGTTGTCACAAGCCACTCACACTTTCAGAGGGCAGTGCCAGGGGCAGGGGCAGTCACCTGGGTCATCCCCAGCCCTGGGCTTGGCTTAGCAAGACAAAAAAGATGCCTTCCATGGTGCTGATGCTGACATGTAGAGTCATTCAGAAAAGGGGACATCCAGCTGAGAGGGAAGACTCAATCAGCAATGCCACCTGCGGAAATGCTAGGTCACAACAGTTGCTCAACTGACAAAAGGTATTTCCAGTCATTGTGGCCTCACTGCCCAATGCCTTTAATGCCCTCATCCGTGCAGGGGGGGATGTTTTCCTTCCATAGGCCACATCCCACTGCTATGGACTTTGCACAGTATGTTGGAGGCAGGAGGCTGCTTTCCACAAAAATGTTACTTTCTCCTTCTCTGCCTCCACTTCCATTTCCTGATGGGGGAGGATGATAAAGAGCCACAGGCTTTGGCAGCACTGATTACCAGGTAAGATTACAGGTAGAAAGGACTTAACCACTGGCCTTCAGAGAAAGATGGATGAGCACAAGGGCTAGGCTTCTGAAAAGAGCTTTCAGAAACCTCAGATATCCCCAAAGTACCTAGAGAGCCACCTATCACCTCACTCACCAGTAGGCATGTGCAAGTACACAGAAGGAAAGGTGTGTGCACAGCTGGGGGGCGGCCACCAGGGAGAAGCCACCTGGGCCTGGCTGAGCAAGACCCAGCTAGGAGGGTCTACAAGAAATCCACCAAAATGGGGAGGCTCTGAGAGCGAGCACAATTCCCAGTAGATCAGTGTTTCTACGACAGCTGCAAGGGGACAAGGTGGACCCCGATTACCTAGCAGTGACAAGCGTGTACCAGGTGGGTGTTCCTAGCTTGCGACAAGTGCGCAGCATCTTTCCCTGGTGAATAACAAAGAATCCTGAGCCAACAGCAGCTGTTGCGGAGAACAAGGGCAACAGTGACAGCTGTCTCCAGAGGGAGCAGAACCAAAAGCTCCCCTGGCTTCCTCAGCAGGCCCAGCTCCCTTCTCCGCCCCCACCCAGAAGGCCCTGCCTCCTCATCCCCACCAGCACCATTCCTAAGGCGTCTTCCTTCCTCACCGCCGCTTCCCCAGCCTGCCTCTTTCTGATGGGCACTGTTCTACGCTGCACTAAACGATAACCACACAAGGAGACAGTAATGGCTTTTTAATGACTTCAGCTCCAATTATGGAATAACTGCCAAGCCCAGGCTGCCAGCTGCGGCCCCGCCAGGAGACTCAGACGGGAGACAGGGCACTGATGGATAGGTCTTTCAGCTGACCCTGGAGGCTCCTCCATCACAGGTGCCTCCTGCTAGGGGCCTGAACAGGGAGGCTCAGGAAAGCCACTGGCTCACGAGGGTTGGAGAAACCCAGGCTTCAGTGTCCACCAATCCATCCGCTCTGTCCGGCACCAACAAGTGGCAGCTTTATCTCCCAGGGAGCCCACCACTCCACATCCCCTCACTTCCCCCAAGGCGCCCCCCAGATGTCAAAGCAATGAACCACAATTGACAACAGGAGGCAGGGACAGAAGGGCAACACTGTGCCCTGGAAAAGCACACACGGCCCACATCCTTAAGCCTGCTTCCTACCCTCTGTTCATAGACTCTACCTTATACACTCCAGCTACTCCACCAGCGCTAACCAGAGGCCCAGGGGTCAGGGAATCCAGGGGCAGACCCAACCCTCTGGACATACTTTCTATGTCACTTTACCCTCCCCTCTTCCTGTCCTCATTCTTTCCCCTCAGTCACAGTGGAAGCTGCCCCTGCTGGACCCTGGAAATCAGAGACATGGGCTGCCAGGAGAGGAAAAGCCACCAGGGCATCTGGCTGCAACCCTGTGCCCAATGCCAGACCCACGGCAAGTCCAGATCTGTGGCTTCTGTGGCCCAGCAGCTTAATGGGACACAGTGAGAACCAATGCGACTACAGAAGGGAGAGGACCACACTGCTCACAGGAGTTCCAGCCGTCCAGGATGGGCCATCTCCATTCTAGCCAGCAGTTCCCAAATTTACCAGGTGCATTAAAACTGCTGGAGGGACTAAGCCCTGACTTGGCCATTTGGAACTGCTGGGGAACATGCCCCAGAATCAACCCACTCCTCCGTCTTTGTAAAACAAGTGCCATGGGTGATTCTAATGCTCACCCATGCAAATGTGACCATGAGCCACAGCTGGTGATCTCTAAAAAACAAAAAGACAATCAGGGAGTTGTTATGAGGCTGTTGCCAGAATGGGAAGTGGTCGGCTCAACTGCCCAGGGCACCTCTGAGGCCAAACCCAGCAAAAGAACTGAAGGAGTCAGGAGTCACATTACTCCCTAGAAAACAAAGTGAGGAAGTGATGGGAGGATCCTAACAAGGGTCAGGAGGAGGGGGAGCATGGAGACATGCTTAGGTTCAACCTAGGGAAGAACTCAGAAGAGTCACAGCCATCTGATGGGAGGCCGTGTGACAGGGATGCCACAGGGAGCATCCACTTGGAGAACTAGATGACCTGTACGGGTCTTCCAGCCTGAAACTCTCCAGTGCTCCAGGTGGCCCCATGGTGATGGAGAGTACTGTATCCCTCAGGTGTGCTTCGAACACAGGTGTGGGGCTGGAAAAGCCAAGGAAGCCCGAGAGGCTAGCTATCCGGTATGCCCCTTTGATTCAAAGAAGTGGCCATCTTGTCTGTGCTGGGGACACAACCAGGAACCAGATAAATTCCCTGCTCTCAATTAGTTCATGACCGAGTGAGAGAAACACCAGGCAATGGCCGCAGGACAATGAAGACAAGGGCACTGAGGACAGGGCCACCTCAATCCCACCCAGCATGGTCCTCCAATACCCTGTGGGCCTCAGTCCTTCCTGACTCTCACTGCTCCATCTACAACTTATAAAAGGTTGTAAATGGACAAAGGGCATTTAATATTCCTCAAGAACACAGGTCAAGAGAGACTGGCAGAAATAGAAATTATTAGTACTAATAGAAAGAAACAAAAGGCAAAAAAATGATTCCAATTGCTAAGCTATATAAATTCAATAGCTACCTTTGAAGTCAGAATGTGAGATTAATCCATGATCATTATACACTGAGCCAAAATTACCCATAAGAAGATTATCACCAACTATCATTTCTCTAAAGAAAATAAGCTGGGCCCAGGGAATGCAAGACGTTACCGTTAGAGAGGGAGTAAAACCCTCACCAGCAGAACCAGCAAGAAGCCAGCTAACCCCTCTCCCTCAAACCAAATGCCACATTCCAGTTCTGACACGCTGTGACATGAGGGAAGCCTCACACCAGTCAAAGCACGTGCGCGCCACCCCTGCCCCCACTCCCATCTGCAACTAAAATGCTTTGTCTGTCTTCTGCCCCAGTTTTCTCTGTGATCAGACAGCATGTGGCTTTGACTGCAATCAGCAGCCCAGTTAATGCAAGAGGCAATTTGAATCTCCTCCTCTCAGCCCAGGTCTCCCATTTTGGAAGGCTGCACCCCAAGTCCAGTGCTTTCTCACGCTCAGAGTGTGCTCTGAAAGACCCCAGCAGGGCAGGGGGAATCCTGGTAACTGTTGACATAGCCTGCCTCCAGCTAGACACCCCCTTCTCTACAACAGAATGAGGAGGTGGGGTGACAGGCATGGTGAAAGCACGTAGCACAGGGCTATGAGGGTGGCAAGCTGCTCCTCAGGGCCAGGCAACCAGGGAGGAGGATTCTACGCTTCAGGGCTGAGTCTGCGGCCCAGGAAAGGAGCTGGAGGTGTGGGGGTGGAGGGGAGGCAGTAGTTGGACCTGGGCTGGGGCAAGTGCCAAATCACTCCTTGCAGGATGCCAGGGGCCCTGGGCACATGCTAGAACAGAGTCATTTCCTAGAGACAATTTTACCTTCCTGGGCCACCTTTCCCAGGAACAGGCTTCAGCCATTCTGTTTGAGGCAGATTTTCTCTAAGACCCCTGCACTGTCTCTACAAGTTGCTTTAGTCCCTGGGCCCTGGGAGAAGCTTCCTAGAACCATGTCTTGGCCTGGCCCAACCTTCGGTTTGCCAGATCCTAAGCATGCCATCATCTCCACAGCCATAAGTGCTGCCCCTCCCACCCTCCTCAGTCCACGGCCACCACCCTGCCATGTGGACCCCCACACACAGGTAGTTCCACAGCACCAAGTCTACTCGGCCCACAGGCACTGCCCAGGCACCTCTGCTGTGTGGTTAGAAAAGGCTGATGATACTCTGTGGGCTGCACTGTCTTCTAGAAGGTCCTCAGCCTACATGTGCCAAGAAAGGCCAGCATCCTCCAGAAACTACCTGTGCCCAGCCTGGACATCTGTCTAGGGCAGCAGCTCTTCTGACTCAGCAGAGCCCCAGTTCCTGGTTCCATGATGGAAACAGCTCCCTGATCCATGTGAGACTGAAGTGTGACTACAGGTTTCTGCAGGAGACCCTGTAGGTGACTTGTGTGTGTGTGCACATGTGTGAGTGTGTTGCTGGTGGTGGTGTGGAGAGACACAAAATAACCTGGGAACCCCTGAATCCCCCACAGGAGCTGAGATTAGAGGTAACAACAATGCTCAAGAGAAAGCCTGAGTTCCCAGGCCTCGTGCCTGTTTTCAGAAGGATCTGCTTTTAACAAGCCTTGGGCGGTTTCAGCTGGTTTCCATTTGGGACGCTGTCTGGACAGACTCAGAGAAGAGCCCTGTCAGAACTATTTTCTGTCAGTGACTGGTATGAGGCTCTAACAGAGAGCAGGCTATGTTACAAGGCAGGTCCTGAGGATCTGATCCTGCCGTCCGCTAGCACGTGCACCTGGGTCAGCAATAACACAGGGGGTCTTAGCAGTCCAGCTCCCTTTTTACACACAAGTCTGTCTAGGAGGCCTAAAGACAGCCCCGTAACCCCTGGCAACCAAGGAGCCAATGGGTGGCCAAGAATCTGGCGCTGCCATGGTAATGAGCTCCTTTCCTTGGTAATAGAGAGAATGGAATAGAGTGGATGGGGAAAGACCTGCACCTGTGAGAGGCCCGAGATCACCTCCCCGCCCCTTCCCACACAAGTGGGAAAACCCTGCCATCGTTGAGATAGACCACAGTGCCTGGCAGCAGAGGGTGGTGGGCTTCCCTGAGTGTGCCTGGATTCTTGAGTGCTTTTGTGCATGTGAGGGCAGTTCTATGTACTGTGAGCTGGTGTGTGTCCAAGTATAGGCCTGCTAGCAAGTAGATTACTCGATCTCTGAAAGAGACTGAGTAGCACTTATGAGTGAGTAGCAGGTGTCAGTTATTCTCCAGATACACGATGTGGACGTGCACCGATACACAGGTATATGCCTGTGTGAGCCCAAGAATTCTTGTGTGTTGAATATATGGGTTCATGTGCACATGACCACTAGTGTGCTCTTGGTTCAGAATAACTGTCTTCACGGATCCATGCTTTGAGAGTGTGAACCAACCAGCGGTAGCGTCTTTGACCCAAGACATGGACGTCCTGTGGGTGCATGCGTGCAGATGTATGAGTGTGTGCGCGCACCCTGCACAGCGTGTGACTGGGGTGCTGGGCCTACGAGGGGGCTTGGAGCAGTGTGGGCTCCCTCCCCAGGCGGCCACATGGTGCACCCTGACCCAACAAGTCCCCTTCCAGCAACCCTGGCGGATAAGCGGGTGGAGCGGGGCAGGCGGGATCAGTCCGCAGGGGCCCTCAAAGTTGAGGGAGGAAAGACCAGCGACTCCAACCCGCGCCCCAGTGCTGGGACAGGTGGGGAGGGCAGCAATGCCCTGCATCCCGGCCGCGTATCCCCCGCCAGCCTACGTCCCGAGTCAGGGGTGGTGGGCGCCCCGGCCCTGCGCCCGCATACCTGTAGGGAATCCAGTCGGAATGCGGTTTGGAAGTCATTTCTCTCGGGGGCGGGGCGGCGGCTGCGGCTCTGGAGGCCGGGGCCCGGTAGGGCCGGCACGGGGGCCCTGCTCAGCTCCCGGGCCGCCCCGGGCCGCATCCTCCCGGGCCGGGGCGGTGGGCCCCGCCGAGGCCCGCGCTGCACGCCAGGGCCCCGGCTGTTGGCTCTGCGAGCGGCTGCCTGCGCGGCACGGCGCGGCGCGATGGGCGAAGCAGCGGGAGTGCGCGGGGCGTGCGCGCGCGTGGAGGCGGGGAGGCCGCCCGCACCGTCCCGCGCTTCTCTGGCGCCGAGGCGGGAGCACTGCGTGGCGGCGGCCGCCCGCCCCTTCTCCCTCGCCCCGCCCCGCCCCGCGGAGACCCCACCCCCGGCCGGCTCTGGGCCTGCGGAGCGCCTTTGCCCCCTCCCCCGAAATCGCCGCCATCCCTGCTCCAATCGCGCGCCGGCGCCCACCTTCGGCTAACAGCGGCGCTGCCGCTGGGCTTCCCAGCCTCAGTCTCGTCCTCAGTGAAAAGAGGATCACTCGAACACCTCCCTACATACCTGACCTACCTGTCTCCGCTATGGGATGGGAAACCGCTGCGCGGATTTGGCGAGGACAGGGACCGTGCCGGGGGCGCGGATGGAGGAAGAATCTAGTCGTGCAGGAAGAGGTGGGGGAACCTCCGGGCCGATGCGTGGAGGCTGGCCTTCCCTCTCCTCCAAGTTCCCACACCCCAGCCTGGGGAACCCTCTCTGTCTTTGGGTTAAGTAAAAGAGGTATTTCCTCAGCTGTGGCTCCCTCCCATCTAAGCTATAGCGTCAAGGGAAGGGGAGCATTTACTGTCTATTGCATTCCCCGCCCTTGCAAATTTCTAATATTTAATCTCCACAATATCCTTGAGAGACAAAACATCTTATCCGCATAACCCAGAGAATAGGAATGCGGAGATGCCCAAGGCCGTAAAGCTGGGGAGTGGTGGAGCTGAAATTGTTCTGTGATCTGTGTCCTCCAAAGCCCTTCCTAGGGGGCGCAGTTAACAGGAGGCAAAAACCTCTGCAAAGATCCTCTGAAAGTCTCTGTGCACTGAGGAAGTCCTAGCTGTGACCAGGACTTGAATGCAAGGCATGGCACACTGAGAAGGCAGAGGACCCACAGCAGGGCGAGTGGAAGCAAGGAGCAGCAGGCTGAGGAGTCACCAGGGCCTGCGTGTGGAGCAGGTGATCAGGGAGAGGTCTGCAGAGGGGCACGGTCCTCACACGCCCACGGGCGTCCTCATGTGCCTCCTGGATTCTGCCGCACCAGCTGCGCCAGGAGAGTGTTGTGCGGGGATCTTCTGATGAAAGGCCATCAGGACTGCCCCGCAGAGTGTGAGAACAGCCAAGTGGGCTGAGGAAGGGGGCTCATCCTGCTGCCCTGGGGCCACAGCCAGACTTCCATCCCAGGACTCTCCGAGCCCTTCAGCCTTGCCTTCTCTTGTCCATCAATTATAAAACACAATAACCACAATATGTGTGGAATATTCGGTGAGTGTCAGAGGCTGTGTCAGGTGCTATGTATGTAACTCATTTAATCCTCACAGCCACCCTAGAAGGTAGGCACCATTATCATACCCGTTTTACAGCAGAGGAAACTGAGTCACAGAGAGGGCAAGGATCTTGCCCAAAGTCACACAGCTGATCAATGATGAAGCTAGCATTCACACACAAATGGTCTGGGTCTACAGCCCTTACCCTCAGCCTCCTTTCTGCCTATCACATTTCATGACGCGTACACACACACACACACACACACACACACCCTCTCCCTCCAGCCTTCTGGAGCTCAGGACAGGTCAGATCCATCTCTGTCTGGCACAGCACTGATGCTCTCTGAACACTCTGACCTCTGGTTATTTATCAACCTCCAAGAGCTATCACTGTCACTGGGGACAGAGAGCAGACAAAATGAAACACCTGGGAGTGAGGTACAGGAGGCAAAAAAACAGGGCTGTTTTGTTGCCTGCTAGGATGCTTGGCTTGGACTCTGTTGGCCTCCCAGGAAATGCAGCCGAGATTGGTCCCTACCCTGGAGGCCACAGCAGAGCAACAATGCATTACCCCAGAGGCCTCCGACCTTCAGGACAGAACCTTGCCTAGAGGCCAGACGCTTTGACCCCTGGAGGCCCCACCCTCCAGGCCACCCCTTCCTGAGTTGAAGTCAGTAGCTACGGTGTCAGACACAATGAGGGTCTAAAAGATTTTTCCCTTCAAGAATCTGAAGCTGTTTTCCTCCCTTTATTTCCAAATTACCTGACATCTTAAAGCAATCAGAATTAAGTTGGAAGGTCTCAGGAGCCTGGAGTAATTGAATCTATTAAATAGACACTTTAGGCTCTGTCCTAAGGGAGCAAAATCTGGAGGCAGAGTGAGGTACAGAAATAAGATGGCTTTCCAAGTCTCTTTCTGCAGTTTTGTATACACATGGGATGTGGGACAACCGTAGGATTGAGTGCCAGTGTATGCATGAGTGTGAGTGTGTGTACATGTGAGGGTGTGTGCATGACATGTGAGGGGGCCAGTGGGACTGAGTGCCGATATATACAATATGTGTGAGTGTGTATGTGTGTGCGTGTGCATGTGTGTGTGTGCATGGGATATGGGGGAGCCAGTGGGACTGAGTGCCGGTGTACACATGAATATGAGTGTGTATGTGTTCATGTGTGTATGCACATGGGATGTATAAGAGTCAGTGGGACTCCGTGCCAGTGTATGCATGAGTGTGGGTGTGTGCACAGGAAGCGGGGGGGGGGGCAGTAGGACTGTGTCAGTGTACACGGAAGTGTGTGTATGTGTATGAAATGGCCCTGCAGTCTGAACACGACCGCACAAGAACATTTGTTGGATGGTGTGCGTGCAAAGGAATGATCTGTGTGCTTCTTTGAGATCTATGGAGTGCATGAGCGTTCACATTCAACTCAGAATGCATGATGGGTTTTTCCACTCAAATGGCTTCCGTGGTTGACATTTTAAGTTTATGCCCTTGGCTTCCATCAAAAAGCTACTCCGGAAAGTCATATGATGAATATTATACTAGGCCATGGTAAACGTTAGATTTTTACATCTGAACTGTAACAGTGACCCTTGAAGAAGGGCATAAGCTTTTCAAATGTAGCCCCAGGAACAAGGTTATCTTGACTGAAACACCACCACACAGCAATCCCAACATGCCTCTCTCACCACCTGCCCAAATCCTGCAAGGGTAAGATACCTGCTATGAATTTAAATCATCCTGTTTGCATTTTAGGCATTTTCAAACATGGTGATGGTTTATGAGGGAGTGAAGGAATGCATGGAGACTGAAGTGGCAACAGACGCACTCACATCCGCCACCTGAGCCTGAGGACCCCAGGGCCACCCCCTCAGCAGGATCAGTTCACCCAAGGAAGAAGGTTAGCATTTTGGCACTTAGCCACCTACGTGGGGTCTTATATTGCTGTAGTTAATGTGATGGTTTTATTGAGTGTGGGCCTCCTCTAGTCAATTCTGGAAGCAAAGGGATATGAATGATAAATGATAATCCATTCAGATTGGGCCCTGCCCAGTGGCCTGGCATTGTGACCTTGCAGTCTGAGGAAGGCAATTCAAATCAATCAAACATCAACTAGTCCCTCAAAGCCTGATGCAGGGCTGCAGTGCCCTTGGTGGGGGTCAGGTGCATGGCTGCTCTCAGGGAGCTTTCAGTTCAGCAGGGGAGATAGGAAGAAATAATGACTGTACCCCACATTAAGGCATTGGTGTTTCAACATGGGTGTACAATGTGCTGGGGGTGAGGGGGCGCAGAAAAGAGGCAGTCAATGGAAGTCCCTGGAAGGGGGGAGGTCAGGTTAGGACAATCCTTCCCAAGAGTAGAAAAGGATGATGGTTGTATTGAACCCTGAAAGATGAATAGGATTTTGACAGGCTAATAACAAAGGAAGGGGAAAATTTAACAGTTACTGCGATTCTACAATTGACCAGGCACTGTGCTAGGGTCTTTTACCAAAGGGCATTCCAGACAGAGACGATGACATGAGCACAGTTATGGAGACATGAGAGTATATGCCCAATGCACTTGAAAGCCAAGGTGCAAGCCAGCATTGGCACCATGTAGGTGAAGGGTTTGGCATCGCAGGAAATGGGCCTAGAAAGTTAAGGCAGGGCCAGATCATATGTCGTCCTGAACATCAAGCTAGGGAGTCTGCAATTATCCTAGAGTTTAGAAATTTCCTATAGGCTGTTGTCAGGATGTGGTTCCCAATGGGGGACCCCTAGAGGGTTTTAAGCCAAGAATAATCTGCCCAGATGTAACCTTTAGAAAGAAATAATTGGGAGCAGAATGAGGATTAAGGAAGGGAGACAAGGCTAACAGCATGGAATACTGCTAGACAGCTCTGAGTAAAGTCCAGGACAAAGATCAGCCAGCCCCAAAACAGAGTCACGTGCCATTTCGAAGATGTGGGTAGACATCATGGCAAGACGGTAGCGTAAGTATGGGTGGCCAGATAAAGCCCTCTGTCATTCCCACTTAAATAACTGCAGCATATACAAAGACCCTTGCACCACTGTTGATGACTGAGATAAATAGGCTTATAATGTCTTTGAGAAAAATGTAGGTCAACCACTAGTAAAATTAAAAACAATATGTCTATTTTCCAAATCACTGCTGAAAATAATAGCAAATAATTTCCACACCGACACACAAGCATAATCTACAGGAAACATAAAAATGCATAGGGCATAAAACAAAGTAATAGGAATAAAACCAGATAGAACGGTTATGAGGTGAATGTAACTAGAGAGCCTGTGAGCCTGGGTCACACACAGCTATCATTTGTTTAGTGCATGCTCTATGCCAGGCACTCCTCTGTGTGTTTCATAAAGACAAATATGGCAATGGGGGAATGAGATGGGATGCTTCTGGTCCAGGCTCCACTTGGGGCATCAAATGAACAGATACCACATTCCAAAGTGAAGTGGGATACACCTCTTAGAAAAGAGGTGGTGAAAACCTAAGTCTGTGCTGTTAGCTGACACCCATCTCTAATACATACAAAATAGGAGAGAGGCTGAAAAAAGGGTTATTGAAGGTTTAGAATGAATTTCAGAGAGAGCCTCTGTCGGTCCCGTGATCCCTAATAAGTGGGAGGGTTGGGCCGGGCGCAGTGGCTCACGCCTATAATCCCAGCACTTTGGGAGGCCGAGGCGGGTGGATCACAAGGTCAAGAGATCGAGACCATCCTGGTCAACATGGTGAAACTCAATCTCTACTAAAAATACAAAAAATCAGCTGGGCATGGTGGCACGTGCCTGTAATCCCAGCTACTCGGGAGGCTGAGGCAGGAGAATTGCCTGAACCCAGGAGGCAGAGGCTGCGGTGAGCCGAGATCGTGCCATTGCACCCCAGCCTGGGTAACAAGAGTGAAACTCCGTCTCAAAAAAAAAAAAATAAGTGGGAGGGTTGCAAGGTGCTATCACCTTCACCTCAAAGCCAGAGGAGACCTCTAAGTTGGTTGATATGTGACCACAATGGTCTTGGTGCCACAGTGGACAAATCCAAAGAGCAGCAAGAGTGCTGCTGCTCCAGCATCAACCCTGCTCCCTGGTTTGCAGGGCAAAGCACACCTGAGTGTCTCTTGTGGACAGAGGTGGGACCCAGCAAGACAGCCAGATGTGATTGTCTTAGAGCCACTCCAAGAGGGCTCCTCTGTGGGAGGGGGTGACACCAAGGGAGACCAGATTTCCCAGAGCCTGAGAAAGAAGCCATGGGATCGGCTATGGGGAGAGAGTATCACCCTCATCAAGGGAGGTGCAGGATGAGACTCCACCAACCCACAAAAACACCCCCATTAGGGAGAGGGTCCAGAGATCAACATGACACCAACTCAGAGTACAGTCACTGAAGACCTTTCCCGCCCCTCTCCTCTCCCACCTCCCTCCCCCTCCACCTTGGACCCTGGAAAGGGTCGGGACTCTCATGTGCAAGCTCCCCACAGGCAGCTGGCCGGCAGCAGACTATGCTGGGAAAAAGATGGTGTAACTCTGACGTTTGAAGATTTTTTTCTTTTTTTTTTTTTTACAACAGACAGAATGCATTAATTACTGACAAGACAACCTCTGGTTACCTGAAAATGGCCAGAAAAGTCATGGGGCTTACCCTAAATTTAATATAATTTTAGAGGGGAACACAGCCCTATAGAATAAATTTAAAGAGACTGTGGGAGGCAAAAACAAAGTTTGCTTTATGATTACATCTCATGAGTCATGCCTGTGCCTCTTCAACTTAGCAATGACACACGACTTCTCCCATTTAATCCTCAGAGCAACACAACAAGGTAGGTCCTATTATTATCCCCATTTTACAGATGAAGCAACAAAAAGGTTATACATAATCTGCTGAAAGTCACACAGATAAGAAGATTTAATTTCAGATTCAAATTCAGATTCAGGCAGATGAGCGTTGTAGGGACCAGAGATCGACCTTTCTCCAGAGAAAACCAGATGATGAGCACCTTAGCCCTTTGACTCATTAATTCCTGTTCTAGAAAACTAGCCAAAGGAAATGGAAAATGAAGTCAAAAGTTTATATACAAAGATACTGATGGAAACTTTATGGCTAATAGGGGAAATTGGCTGAGGGAGGATAAACAAAATGTCTACTAATTAGGACTCCATTAAGTAAGTAGTCAAGTGTTCACAGGATGGATCATTAAGCAACCTTTATGGGGAATTTTTGTTTTTAAGAGAGAGCGTTGGCGGGGCATGGTGGCTCATGCCTGTAATCCCAGCACTTTGGGAGGCCAAGGTAGGCAGATCACATGAGGCCAGGTGTTCAAAAGCAGCCTGGGCAACATGATGAAACCCGGTCTCTATCAAAAATACAAAAATTAGCCGGGCACCTGTAATCCCAGCTACTTGGGAGGCTGGGGCAGGAGAATCGCTTGAACCCGGGAGGCAGAGGTTGTAGTGAGTCAAGATTGCGCCACTGCACTCTAGTCAGGGTGACAGAGCAAGACTCCATTTCAAAAAAAAAAAAGAGAGAGAGACAGACAAGGTCTCACTCTTGTCACCCAGGCTGAACTATAAGTGGTGCTATTGTAGCTCACGGCAGCCTTGAACTCCTGGTCTCACATGATCCTCCTGCCTCAGCCTCTGGAGTAGCTGACTACAGGTGTAAACTACCACACCTGGCTAATTTTTAAGTGTTTTGTAGAGACGAAGTGTTGTTGTGTCACCCAGGCTCGTCTTGGACTCCTCGGTCAAACAACCCTCCTGCCTCGGCCTCCCACAGCACTAGGATTATAGGCGTGAGCCATCGCAGCCAGCCTTATAGAGAATTTTTGATGACAGAGTAACAGACTTATAAGATGGGATACAATATTTTAGGCAAGTATAATGCTCTATAAAAAAGCCCCACCAGCTGACACATTTGTGGTCTCATACAGAGTTGCCTAGGGTGAGAGACACAGTCCAGGCGCTTCCGCTCTGCTGTCCCAGGGACTACATCCTCCATTCCAGGCGACCCTTCTTCCAGGTGCGCAGACCTCCTGTTAGCTCCAGCTTTGGCCCCTAAGACCTCCTAGTGACCCCTGAACAGCAGAGACAACATGCCCGCCCCCAAATTGGAGAAGACAGACAATAAACACACACTATTAGTACAAATATAGTTTTGGTAAAAAAAATATATATATATATTTTGTAATGCCTTACAGGTTGCCATATCCTCAATCACCTAGTGTAATATAGTGTGTCACTAAGACAAGAGCCAAGTGGCTGCACTTTACTGCCCGTGGGTGCAAGGACACACGCAATTCTTAGCCTGGTTATTTATCTTGGAAGGGAGCAGAG
This sequence comes from Sapajus apella, assembly GCF_009761245.1. Lineage (NCBI taxonomy): Eukaryota > Metazoa > Chordata > Mammalia > Primates > Cebidae > Sapajus > Sapajus apella. The sequence goes on along the minus strand of NW_022436987.1, from coordinate 3,486,147 downwards.
GAAGAGCAGGAAGGATGCTGAACCGTGATACCGCTCTGTACTCATTCTGAGGCGTCTGCTGCGTGCTTCCTAGGCAGGGAGACCCAGGGCTGGAGGACAGTGTCCCTGACCAGGGAAGCTTCTGTTCCCAGGAAGTCCTTTTGCCCACTTGCCCACAGGGCATCTAAGCCCAGCTCTCTGGGGAGCAGGGGCTGAGATTATAAATAGAAAGAGTGGCTCTCAGGCTAAGCATTCAGGCCCCTGTGCTCAGCCTCCAGGAGGGGTTTGTTTCACCAGCATTATTGGATTTGCAGATAGGCAACAAGGAATTAAGCTGATCAGGAAGAGAGGGAGAGAGCTCTCATTTATTCATAAATGCAGGATTTATCTAGCAGAGCCCTCTCCTTTGTCAAACAGAGAGCCATTTCCTTTATATCCTCCAGCAAAGAACATTTTATTTTGTAACCTTTCAGAAAAGCCTATGAGTTGGTGTTTTTGACCTGTTTTTCTCCCTGCTTTAAGAAAACCATGATTATTTAAAATGTGAACTGCATATTAAATAATCCTATTCTGAATTCACAAACCAATCTCCCCAGCAAGAGGAATCAGTCCCTGAAATGCAATTTAAACTATTTGAAAAGTTTATCACTCCCAACACAGCAACCTTTTGCTCCATGAGCCTTCCCTTCTGCTGCTGCTGATTCTTAGATACCAGACTCTAGAGCCACCGAGGAAGCGGAGTCCCAAAGGTCATTTATGGGATTGAAATCAAGCTGTGGGCTCAGTTTTCCAGACTCTGAAGTGGAGATAAAAGTTCCAAGACCTACAGAGGCAGCAGCTGTAGAGGAAAGGGCGCCAGTGCTAGGTTCCAATCCTGGCTAGGTTGCTAATGTCCTGTGTGACCTTAAATAAGGATGTCCCCCTCTCTGTGCTTCATGAAAGACTCCTCTCAGCCCTAAACTTTCTCTGATATTTTGCCTCTTTACTGCAGGGCTGTTAGGGGACAAAAGAAGATGATTATACTTTGCTCCACTCTGAAATAAGGTGAGAATTCTTGCTTTATTGTTTTTTGTGTTAGCATTCTTGTATTTTGTATAAGAAACACAGCAGTGAAAACACACGAAACTTAGGAGAGCTGAATTCTTATCTTCTCTGTGCTGCTAACTCACTGGGTGACCAGAGCCCACGCTGCTCAGGCTCACCTCAGTTTCCTCATCTGTTTAGTGGAGACAACGTACGCCTTGCCTACTGCACAGAGTGTATGAGGTTGAACTGAGAAGGAGCGTGAGCCTGTGAATGCCGTGCTGGAAGTCCAACGCACCATAGAGATGGGACAACATTTAGTATTTTGAGCTCCCACTCATTGAGCCCTCACACAGGGCCAGCACTGTGCTAAGCGCTCATTTGTATTATCTCATTGATTGCTGGCAGCTCCCTGAGGAGCTATTATGCAGAAGGAAGCAGAAGCACTGTGGGTGGTCACAGCAGCAAGGGTTTACTCAGCCTCACCAAGCCTGCGCCATGGGGCCTCTGCCGCCAGCCCACCTCAGATGAGGGCGAGAACAGGTGGTCCCACCACTGCTGCCCTGCCTGGGCTCTAGGAGGGAGGAAGCGGGGAAGGGAGAGGGCCCCTTCCCCCTCTGCCATCTCCAAACTGAGCTCTGGCCCCGAGGAGGAATGTGCAAAGACTCCTTCTAGGCCTCATCAAGTGAGATCATGCCCAGGGGTGGTAGAGCTGCGGGGCAGTGCCTGCCTCTGCCTCCTTCCACCTCTGCGTCCTTTGCATCGCTGTGTCTCTCTCCTGACCCCTTGTCTGATCAAAGCCCACCTGCTCTTCATGTCTCTGTGTCTGCTTAGCTGTCACCACCTTCCCCACTGCTGCAGAGTGACCCCTTCCTGTACCTCCCCCGACCCCAAGGAAGTTATGAGTGGAGCCCTGAGGACAGGGGCTCAGCAGAGCAGGACAAGGCCCTGGGATTCTGAGCTGGACACCTCAGGCCAGGTGGCCCTGTCCCAGGCCTTGCACTTGTGAGGATTTCTGGGGTCTCCCTGGAGACAGGCAAGTTGGGCTAGCCCTCAGATGGATTTCAGAAGTCTCCCTTCCCCAGTGGGAGGGGCCTCGGGCCACTGTGTGTTCCTCTAGCTCAGGTGATCCTCTGCTCTGCCCCAGCCTCCCAACCCCTGCCCCGAATACGCCCCAGCTCTCTATGTCGTGCTGTGGCTCCCCACATCCGAGCTCAGTCTGCCTATTCTGAACTGTGTCCCGCTCCATCCTCTTGGCTCTGACAGACAACCAAAGCAGTTTGGTGAAGGACAGGAATCTCATACGAAACTTTCCTTGCCCCTTACAGGTGACCAGACATTTGCTGATGTCATAGGCCCATGTTCTCACTTGATCTAAAAACACCATTCGTATCTTGAATGTCAGGAATCCTGAGTTGAGGTCTAGGTCCCCAGCCTCTTATATGACCATAGACAAGTGCCTTCCCAATTTTCTTGGCTTCAGTGTATCAGTGTACAAGATTAGATAAGGTCTGAGGCACTCTACATCACTGAAGTTCCATTATCAAGGGGCCCATCTGAAAATTTACATTGAAAGGATATACATTTCTCACCTCCCACTCCTACTGCCCTGGGAGAGCCCCGTAGAGAACACTCAGGCTAGGCTTACCCCTAGGAAAAAGGCATGATGAGCACAGACCCAGCCCTCACCCAGCCACACACCTAGAAGACAGATGGCAGCGCAGGATGCACTCCGTAAGTGGGTCTGAGGTCCCACCCCCCTCTCCGTGAAAAAGAGTCGAGCTGATGAGTGCTTAGGAACAAGCTCTGCCATGAACCACCTGTATGCCTTGGGCTGTCCTGGGGACTGAACAGTTAATATATGTAAACCACTTAAAAGATGCAGTATGAGTTAGCTGTGGTTACATAATAATCTGCACCCCGCCTCTCCCTCCGGCCCCCTGCAGTCTGTTCTCACATGGCAGTGAGAGTGATTTTTTCATAAAGCAAATCTATCCTTGCACCTCCTGCTTCAAATCCTTCACTGACTTTCCTTGCTCACAGACCAAAATTTAATTTAATTTAATTTATTTTTTTGAGACGGAGTTTCACTGTTGTTACCCAGGCTGGAGTGCAACGGTGCGATCTCGGCTCACCGCAACCTCCGCCTCCTGGGTTCAGGCAATTCTCCTGCTTCAGCCTCCCAAGTAGCTGGGAGTACCGGCGCGCGCCACCATGCCCAGCTAATTTTTTTTGTATTTTTATTAGAGACGGGGTTTCACCATGTTGACCAGGATGGTCTTGATCTCTTGACCGCGTGATCCACCCGCCTCGGCCTCCCAAAATGCTGGGATTACAGGCGTGAGCCGCCTCGCCCGGCCCCAAAATTTAAAAAGTTCCTACAAAGCAATCAAGGCTCTGGTCTGTAGCTATACTGGTGTGCTTTTAGAGAAGCCAGGCCTTCCTCCCCTTTGCAGACTTTTGAGTCTGGAATCCACCTCCCATCCCTGCCCCGAAGGCCGAAGCCGGAAGCCCAAAGGCTGAGACTGAAGTTCCAGTTCAGTGGGGACAGAGGAAGGCCCAACTACATGTATTTCTTTCAAGTTCCTGAGGGGGGCATTGATGAGCAGTTATTAGTCTATGTTAGAAAGGAAGACTCACGGTTTATATCATTGCAAATAACCTACTGTACTGGACCTGAGAAAATGTAAGGGAATCAATAAGAAAACTCCAGAAACAGAAAGTTCAATAAAGTTGCCAGATAAAAAGATGGAAAAATAGCCAAGAACATTTCTATATAAGACACTAATCATTTGCAAAATGAAAATGAAAACGATCTCATTTACAATGGCACAAGACTACATCTAAAAAAAAAATTTTTTTTTTTGAGACGGAGTTTCGCTCCTGTTACCCAGGCTGGAGTGCAATGGCGCGATCTCGGCTCACCGCAACCTCCACCTCCTGGGTTCAGGCAATTCTCCTGCCCCAGCCTCCTGAGTCGCTGGGATTACAGGCACACGTCATCATGCCCAGCTAATTTTTTGTATTTTTAGTAGAGACGGGGTTTCACCATGTTGACCAGGATGGTCTCGATCTCTTGACCTCGTGATCCATCCGCCTCGGCCTCCCACAGTGCTGGGATTACAGGCTTGAGCCACCGCGCCCGGCCTCATCTAAAAATTTTTTAAATAATATCGATGAGACTGTTTTGTGATTCATATAAAGAAAATTATAAAATGTGACTGATACTTATAAACAGAACCTGAAAAAATGGAGATTCTTAATATATTTCTATATAATAAGAAGACTATTTTAAAGACAGTAATTCTTCCTAAATGAGACTTCATTTAGTTCAAAGCAAAATTCCAAGGGGATTCTGAAACTTGATAAGGTACAGAGATTTTTTTATGCTTCCCTGTGGTGATGGTTTAAGGAAAGGAGGGCGAGCCTCAAGATGGTTTGTGAACGTAGGTTCTGTGATAAGAAAGCCAGCATGGCCATGTGGACTTGCTGGCTAGTGCCGATCAGCAACACCAACTCCATCGTCCCGGGAGAGCGTGCCCACATGGTGTGGGCATCCTGCCCCACCTCCCGGGATGGCAGATGAGTCAGCAGCAGTGAGAGTTTGGGGTAGTCAGGGCACTGGTGCTACCACTACTCTCTTTTTTCTTTTTGCCTATTTCTCTCAATCAATGGCCATTTTTGAGAGAGCCATTTTTAGAGTCATAAGTTAAGGGTGCCCAGTTTGGCCAGGTGCAGTGGCTCACGCCTATAATCCCAGCACTCTGGGAGGCTGAGGCGGGCAGATCACAAGGGCAAGAGATCAAGACCATCGTGGCTTACACAGTGAAACCTGTCTCTACTAAAAATACAAAAAATTAGCTGGGCATGGTGGCACGCACCTATAGTCCTAGTTACTCGGGAGGCTGAGGAGGAGAATCGCTTGAACCCGGGAGGCGGAAGTTGCAGTGAGCCGAGATCGCACCACTGCACTCTAGCCTGGGCGACCGAGTGAGACTCTGCCTCAAAAAAAATAAAAGAGAATGCCCAATTCAACTGACCTGTGTGGATGCTCAGGTTTAGAGCAGACTGGGATAAGCTACTCACGTGCCCCTAATTCCTCTAGATAACCCAGGTATAGATCATCTGGAAGGAAAAAACAAAAAACAAAAACAAACAAAACAGGTAAGAAAAGCAAGACAATTCTGATAATGGCTAATGAGAGAAGCACCAATCCCATTAGATATGAAAATACACAGCTACAACAACTGAAGCAGTTTGGTGATGGACAGGAATCTCATGTGAAACTTCAGTGGAAGAAAAGAAGGAACCCAGAAATATACTCTAAGTACTTAATTTCTCTATAGGAATGTAAATGTTTATTACCCTCCCCCCCAAAGAATACGAAGAATACTGAATTTAAAAATCAGAGTGCAAAATCATTATGACAAACGTGTAACATAAAGCGTCCTGTGGTTATCTGGAAGGGGACAAAGAGAGGTTCTGGAGCTACGAGACTGGGCTGAGTTTCAGCATAAGCAATTGTTGTTATTGTAGTAGGTGGTTTGTGTAGAGAAAAAGCAAAGAAAAGATGGAATGGTTCAGCAAAGCAGAAAGTACACTGGGCTGGAAGCCAGGGGTCTGAATTCTAACCACAACTCCTCCCTGCGGAATGGTCGTGAGCTAGGTCTTTCTCATTTCTGGGCCTCGCTCCAACATTTCAAAGATAAAGAATTAACACAGATGACCTGCAGCGGCCCTTCCTGCTCAGCCTTCTGGGATTCAACGATCATTCCCCATGTGTGGTTTCTACAGCAGGGCTCGATGGGAGTGCAGAAAGAAACTCAGATCTTTCCTGCCCCAAATGGTGGAGCGACCTCATAGGCCGGCTCTGTTTGTTTCAGTACTGAGGCTCGCACTGCACCCAGCCCCGTCAGTCACAGGGACCCAGAGATGACTAACACAGGGCACTGGCCTGTGAAGATCACGGGTTACTGGAGGACACAGATGGACACAGACAACAAACAATAATCCCAGGCGGTATGAAGTCAACCCAGCCAGAGGTGAAGACCCGTGGGGCACAGCGAGAGTGCAGAGGAGTCTGGCAGGGGACCAGGCAGGGCTTTGCAGCAGAGGCGGCCTTTGAGGCTGGGTATTAAAGGATACAGAGCTCACTAAAGGTAGATGGGGCGAGGGAGCCACGGGAGGAAGGAAAAGCATTTGGGTCGATAAGGTCTGAGGCACCCAACATCACTAGCCCCATTATCAAGGGCCCCATCTGAAAATTTACATGAAAAGGATATACATTTCTCACCTCCCACTCCCACTGCCCTGGGAGAGCCTCGTAGAGAACACTCAGGCTAGGCTTTCCCCTACAAAAGTGGGGAATGAGTAGCAGAGAACGGTCTTGGAGAGGTTACATGGGACTGGGGAAGCTGGTCTGGAACAAGGCCGGGCTGTTTGTAACAGTGGGAAATCGCAGGGCTGCAGGTGGCATTGGGGAAGTGGTCCTGCCTGTGAGGGAGGGGATCCTAGGTAGCCCTGGCAGCAGGATCTGTGGTGAAGCCAGAGGGAGGCAGAGATACCAGTGAGCAGCTATTCAATAGCCCAGGGCAGAGCGGCTGGCCCGCAGGAGGAGGCTGGGGTGTGTAGTACAGTTGAGGCAAGTCCCCGGGACCTGAGGCAGGACAGCACAGCGGCAGGAGAAGCAGAACTGAGGCCAGACTGCCTGGACTCCACCCCACTAGCTTTGTGACCTGGGGCTGTTTAGCCATTTCCACCTCAGTTTTCTCATCTGCAAACAATTGGAATGCTTTTCAGGGACATCAAGGAGTCCATGATTTAATAAATAAAAGCTTTTAGCATGGTGCCTGCACTAAGTGCTCTATTCGTGCTGGTGGTGATGAAGGTAGAAGAGCCTGTTGGAGAGAAAGGGGTCTGGACAGTGACTCCTCAGGGGACCCAGTGGGGATAGCAGGCTTGAGAGGGGGTGGGCATGTGAGTTACTGTTCAAATGCGCCAGGTTTGAGTGTCCGCAGGCCACCCCATTCCAAGCGACTGGAACAGTGCATCTGGAGCTTAGGGAGAGGACACGTGAGGAGAGGGAAATTCAGGAGCCCTGAGCTTGGAAGGAGGCTGAGGCAGAAGCATTTGCCTATTTCTCTCAATCAATGGCTGTTTTTTCCATTTTCAGAGCCAGGAGTTAAGAGTGCCCAATTCAGCCGGGCACAGTGGCTCACGCCTATAATCCCAGCACCTCTACCATACGAAGGGGGAGGTGCAAACTCAGGGAGGGGAGGACTGACAGCAAAGACTTGAGTGTGTGGGCTGTGGAATCCAGAACAGAAGCTCCCTGAGGACAAGGGTTTTCACTGTTTTACTCCCTGCTGTATCGCCAGTGCCTAGGACAGTGCCTGGAACAAAACAGGAGTTCAGTAAACATTTGTTGAGTGAATACATGAGGAGACTTTTTCCCGTCATTCACGCTAAGCATTTTCTTAGGCACAAAATAATAACAGTAGCTAACATTTATTAAATGCTTGCCCTGTGCCAGGTACCATGCTAAAAGCATGTAGGGTCCCATTTAATCTTTATGGCAGCCTACAGAGAAGGTACTATTATTATTTCCACTTTGTAGATCAGGAAGCAGGTCTCAAAAGGTGAAACAGCTGGCTGAGTTCACACAGCTGGTGAGCAGAGCCAAGGGCCAAACCCAGGGCTGCCGGACTCCGCGTGGGTGCTCTCCTTGACCCTGACTCAGCAAGAAAGGAAACTGGGAACAACTCCTTGGCAACAATGCCCTGTGCCAACTCCCACATGCTCAGCAAAGAGGGACTGTTTTTAAATCTTGCTGGAGGACGGGGGAGCTAGAAGAATGAGCTGGAGAAGCTGGACCTAGTTGGTGTCAGATTCATGGAGTGAGGCCATTCACAAACCAGTATTTGGTGAGGCCAGATGCTGGAGGAATGGGAGCAGACCAGGAGCCAGGAGGGGAGCTGCCTGGGGTGGGAGAAGACAGGTTGGAGGTCAGAAACCTGCTGAAAGGGAGGAGCTCCATCTGTGCGCAGCAATGGCTGTGTGTGTGAATGTGTGTGCATCTGGGGGAGATAGGGTGCTGCAAAGCTTGTCCAGAGGATTAAGTCAGGTCCAGAAAGATCCAGGGTTGTCCCAGGGTGACAAGGACTAGAGGTCATTTGCAAAGTGCAGGGGCTGCACACCTGGCAGGCTGAGCATGCGCAGGTCACGTCACACCTCTTCAACCTGCTTTCATAACCACTGCCGAAGTCCTCAAACACCAGCAGTTACTCCACCTCTCCTAGATGCAAGCTCCGAAGTGGGCACGAGGAGTCAGAGGGGCTAGGCCTGCCCCAGGTCTCCAGCTCGCAAGTGACAGATTGGGATGCAGAACCCTGGACTCCTCTAGCTCCTGTGTGGTGCTGCCCCAAGCAAGGTGGCTGCCAGGGGAAGTCTGGGGCAACTTCAACCTGTCTCTCTCCAGGCTGTGTGGACCCTCTGAGGCCCTGCTGCCTCCAGAGAACGATGCTCATCACCCAGTCCCCCGTGCACAGAAACTGGCTGGGACTGGGATCAGAGTCAGGGCACAGGCCGTGGAGCTGTACAGAGGCTGAACCCAGGGCCAGCTCACTCTGGGCTGCACGGAATTATTTTCACCCCCAACCTCACTCATTCATGACTCATGCCAGCCCCTTCCAGTTCTCTTCACCTCCATGTTGCCTGCCTCCGGTAATGCTCCTTCAGGGGAAAAGCTGTTGTGCTGTGTGCCAAGCAGAACCTGACGTCCAGCATCTGAGCAGACCTGTTGGTTCTGGACACTCTGAGAACACCCTGGGCTAGAGGAGTGGACTGCAGGGTGCACATTCTTCCCCTGGAAGTACCCTTGGGGCCCCCACAGCCTCAGTGGCCCTCAGAGCAGCCTCCCCCGGAGCCACTTCCTCCTCAGCCAATTCTGGGGTAACATGATTAGCCACCGCCCTAGCACTGACCACCACGCACAACCCGTTTCATGTCTGACCAACCCCAGGCTGGACTCTGAGCTCACAGAGAGAAACCCTTCACAGTGGTATGACTCTGAGGGCAAGAGAAGTGTCTTCAACCACAGAATCCATGCTGTCATGTATGTGTGGACCTCCTACTATGTGCAGGAATGGTGCTAGGGGCTTCCCATGCATATCATAAGGCCACACACAACTTATTTTTCAGATAAGGAAATTAAGGGTCAGACGCTTGCCTGGCTTTAACCCCTCCACTTCACCAAATTCATCACTACTCTTGGGTCAGATAAACCCAGAAGCAGAGCTGCTCTTCCAGCTTTTCCAGCTCTTCCAGCTCTGCTCCTGGGCTTACCAGAGGGCATGCTGCCCCTTCCTTCACCCGCCGCCCCCGTCTAGAGTGGAGGCCTATTTGGGCCCACTGATAAACTCAGCTCTGCTCTAGGAACTGAAAGAGGCTAATGGAAGGACACTGACATTTGTCGACAATAACTATTCTTGCTGAGCACTGTCATATATTATTTTCTCATTCAGTCTTCTCAACCACCCTGTAAGGCAGGTATGAGCATCCCCATTTTAGAGAAAAGAAAGCCGAGGCTCAGAGAGAACTGAGGTCACCCAGTAAGGTATATGTGAACCTGAATCTAAGATTCACACTTCTGCCACACGAAACCACTTCTTAACTATCACACTGCCACTGTGGAGCCGGGGGCACACACCATGTCTCTTCTGTCCATTACCACCTGATCCAGCACCATCAAAGCCCTGGTTCCATGGGCAGCAGGCCAGGAATGAGAAGGAAAGGGAGTGTGCTTCCTTCCCAAAGCCTGAAGAACCTTAGTGGGCCCAAGACACCTGCTATCCCAGCAACATGCACGCTTCCCCCTTAGCCTGATGGTCATGATCCTGGCTTGGCCTCTGCAGAGAGGGGCCCTGCCCAAGTCCAGGTGTGGTCTGGAATGATGATCCCCTGGCCAGCTTCCACCAGTTGTCCTCCAAGAGGCTGGGCCTTGTTATCTGTATTATACATTGGCTCTGTGTCCTCTCATCCCCTAGCATCCTGCTTCAACATGGAGAGGCTCTTGGGACTCCAAGACCTCCTTCGGTTGCATAAATCACTATTCCGCTCCATCCTACCAAGAGTATCCTTGAGTATCCATAACTATCCATTTATTCCCAAGTTTGTGGAGTCCTTTGACACCACAATTTAAACTGCTGACTTTAAACCCTATGCTAGCTCCTCCTGCCCCCTCAGCCATGTCTGCCCTGATTTACTCTCCTCCGTCATCTGGTGTGTCTGCTCTGAGATCGCAGGATGCCCTGTGGCCCTGCCTGCAACAGCGTGGCACCCGGTTTCCATCACTGGGTTTCATGCCCCTGAACCTCACTGTCTCTGCTTTGAGTTCCTGGTATCACTGATAAGCCCCCTGTCATTATCTGCAGGCCACAGTCTTTGACCCCAGAGGTCAATGTTCCCTAACACCCATTTTTTCCACAACTCCCCAAGCTTGGACCTCAGCCAAGACATGAGGGCCCAGACCTCAACAAATGTTACTGATCTTACCCAGGCAGGCCTCTCTAGCCACCAGCAGAGCCCTGGTTTTAAAGGCACTGGGTAAACTCTTGGTGCAGCTCCCGGTTGGTCATTAGGATCAGCGCGCAGGTACACCACAAGCCCCAAATCTGGTTTATCCCCATGGCCACAGCCACAAGCATAACATGGTAATCCGTGTGCCCAGAAGTCCACTTCTGGGGTAAGAGGCGGTGCAGCCTGTCCAGTGGAGCTCAGGCATAGTCCACCAAGGTGGGGACAAGCGTGAGGCCATGGGTTCTCCTTCTCCCCTTCATCTCAGTCTTCTCCCTGGGGCAAGTGGTGCTGTTTCAAAACCATATTCATCATTCAGCCTCAGGGCACTGGCAACTATGGTGCTGAGGTGCGTGCTGGCCTATTGCTGGGAGACTGAGAACTGAGTAAGTCTGAAAACTCCGAGCTGTCCATTTCCCAGTCCTGAGCCAGCTCTGACTCAGGACCGATCCTGCCATATCCCTGCAGGACAAATGATGCCCGTCAAGTCCTCAAAGTCCCTCAGAGAATGTCCAGTGTCACCAATCATCACAACAAAAGCATTAAAACAACTTGCCGTGCCACTCCTGACCAAAATCACAAAATGAGGAAAGGGAAGTAAACGAAACAGCTACACATTAATAAAAATGATGAACCTTTATACTGGAGGGCTGTGGGGACACCAGTACATAATTGGTGTCACGGTAAATGGGTTCCATAGTTCTGGAGAACCATCTAGTAATATGTGACAAGAACTATAAAATTGTTCATGCCCTTTAACCTAGTAGTTCCACTTGGGGAATGCTTCCCAGTAAAATACTAAGAAAGTAATTTGTACAGAGATATTCATAGCCGTGATATTTATAATAGCAAGAAATTGGAAGGAGCCCAAAGGTTCAGCACTTGGGGAATTGACTAAGCAAACTGGGTCGAGTGAACACTCAGGGATGCTTTACAGCCAGAAGGTGTGGACGTGTGCAGTCTAGGCGAAATGAATGCGCATCCTTGGGCCGGCAAGATGGGAAACAGACCGAATCAGATGGCCCCTGACTCCAGCTTCAGCCATGGAAGCAAACGTGCAGTCAGCTACTCATGCTGCCTTCATGTTAATTCAGTTACGTCAGTAAGCTTCATGCCAGGTATGAGGGTTTTAAAGGTCATTTATTTTACTTTCTTTTTCTAAAGGTCATTTTGAGTTAACTGAATTCTTTTTTAAGAAGACACTTAAAATGCTAACAGGTAACTCCAAGGAGGAGATTTCGTAACTGTCCTTGGGTGCGCTCATCTCCCGGGAGTCCTTTCCTCGCGTCTACACAGGAGGACCTGGGCTCACCCACATGGCTGGATAGGGGCTGGTGTGGACCGGAGGCCCCGGGCGCCCTGAGCCCTGAGACAGCTGTGAGGTTCCCTGGCCTCAGCAGTCCCAGACATTGTGATGGGGCGCCCCTGGCCCTGATGCTCCGTCCCACCCCTTCCTGAGCCTTCCTCCCTCTGGGGCCCACCCTATGCTCCATGCTCTCTCTCCTGTGCCTCAGGAAGAGGTTACTGAAGAGCATGTCAGCCTCTCCTTCCCATGAGAGTGTGGATGACCTGAACACCTTCCGGAGACAACGTCTGAGTGTCTAAGGTGGCCCTGCAGGCAGGGCCTGGGCTTCCTGGCCCGGGGTGTCTCCCGAGAGCAGTGGCTTCCTCTCCCACCTGCAGCCTGTGAGAATCACCTGGGGAGCTTTTTAAAATAAAGATTCCTGGGCCCTTCCCAGAGACTCCCTGTGGGCGGAGCCTGGGAATGTGCATTTTTTACATATGCCTGGGGGTTCTCATGATGCAAACCACTGTTCTACAGCCTTCGATGCCTAAGAAAGAAGGTGTGGGCCTGGCTTCTTGGGCTCCTGGGTTCAAAAGGTTCTTATCTTGAGCCAGCAGCCATAGTAGAAACTGCAACCCCTCATATGTACACACACATACACACATACACACACATACGCGCGCGCGCACACACACACACACACACACACACACAGACCCCTTCAGAGGAAGGCCCTGCCCAGTAGCCTAGAGCATCGGGGAGGGCCCTCCACAGGCCCTAAGAGCACCTGACTCCCTAGCTCCCTAGAGGCCAAGGGCCAGCCTCCACCTCAGCCCAGGCATGGTGTCTCCCCGGGACTGCAGCCTCCCAAGCTGTCTGGGTTCCCCATGTCCTGTGGTAGGGTCTCCTGCTGCAGGAGCTCTTGGTCCCTGCCCGCGGTCCCCGGTGGGGCAGTGGGGACCTGTGGCCCACCTGCCCAGGCCATACTTACGGAGTCATTTTATAAAGCTGCGATCTCCTCTCAAACAGCGACCCTCCCCAGGCCCAGGGCCACACCCCGGCCACTGGCGTGGCCTGGGCAGACTCCGTCTCACCGCCCCCCGTCTCCAGGACACTCTTCAGCTTCACATTGGCGCTTGAGTCCCCCAGCCTGTTGTCAGGAAACACCAAGAGTCGTCACCCTGCCCCACCAACCACCCTGCCAAGTGAGAACCAGTGAGAACGGGCTGAAGCCCCTGTGGTCCTGGGGAACCAAGAACAGAGGGAGGAGGGCCGGGAGGATCTCCAGGGGTGGGTCTCTTCCCACGGGTTTTGCAGCAGCTTTCTGAGCCCTTATCTGGGATGTCAAGGAGGTGACAGGGAGAGGGCCACTTCTCCTGGGCCCCCGTCCAAACTGTTCCTGAAGTAGCAAGAGAGCTGGGGGACCCTGGAGTTCCCCAAAAGCACTGTCTCCAAGCCTGGGATGCTGGGGCCCAGTGTGGCCTTATTTGGGGAGCTGGGTCTCTCTGGGGGAAGGGACAGCAGCAGGGGTCAGATAACTTCCAGGCAATGCGAGGGTCCAGTGTGTGCAGGGACATGAGTTTGGGCTAAAGGGGCAGAGGGAGCTAGCACAATCTCTGTCCCCTCTGAGCTGACTGTCCTCATTCTACTCTTGCACCCCAGGATCCCAGGGCAAGGGGTGCGCAAAGCTGCCCCTCTCCAACTCCTGGGCCCTGCTCTGAGGGCGGCGAGCCAGGCGTCTACTTCTCTGGGATATAGAGTCACACAGACAAAGGGCCCTTGTTTTCCCTGCAGAGGCACCAGCAGGGCGTTTCCGCCCCATCCTGAGGCCAGCTCTCTCACCCTCCTCCCCACAGCACATGTCCCCACATCCTGGTCTAGGCCCAGGCTTGCCTCAGTTTACTCAGAGTGCCCAGCTGTCAGCAAGGTTTGAGGGAAGCTCTGTGGAGCTGGAGGGAAGCCAGGACACTACCTGCTGAGTCCTCTTCCACACAGGTGGCATTGTCGCTGATGCCAGGCCCAAGCAAAGAGGAAATGTTCTGTGTCCTGTTCAGACTCTCTGCATTTGCAGAGACAATGGACAGAGAGCATCAGGGAGCCAGGAGGCCGACCTGTGGCTTCGCTGCCAGCCTCACACCGCCCTTGCCCTCGGGCAGCGGAGAGGGGCCAGGGCCACACAGGCCCCACCCTGGGGTACCCTGATGGCTGGGGAGGCGCCGGCCAGGGGGTGGGGGCACACTGAGCTGCATCCACTGCTGAAATCACCCACAGCTGGGCAGAGCCAAGGCCTACGTAAGCGTGGACATGACCGTGACTGCGCTGTGTGGGAAGCAGGCACAGAGTTCACACAGTGCCTGTCATGATGATGCTTGGTTTTCTCAGCGTGTGTTATTCCTCAGACTCCATCAGCTTCTATGTTGGCAAGGATGCACAGACCCCAATTACGTACAACAGTGTAAGGGATCCTCTGGCCCAGTAGTTTTCGGTTGGAACACAGCCTTTCATGAAGAGGCTAACAGAAAACATAAAAGCAAGTGGCTCTGGATGAAGCTGGGGACAGGGTGGGGCTCGAGGTCCACACTCTCAGCCTCTCCCTCCCTATCACCCTCAACTCCTGCTTCCTGGAGATGCTTCTGGGTGGCCCTGGGGCTCTAAATGTCATTTGAAAATCACTGCTATGGTCCAGCCTTATTTTCAGATGAGGAAGCTGAGGCCCAGAGTGGGTAGAGATCTGCCAAAGGTCACACAGCAAGTTGGTAGCAGAGCCAGGGCTGGAGCTAGAACTGAGGCCCCATGACTCCTAATCAGTGTGGCCTCCAGCTCCTAAGCCAGAGGTGGCCAGCAACCCCACCCATGGTTCCGACCTCCTCCAACCTTCTCCCACCCACTCTGGCTTTCCTGCATGGAGGGACCTGGCATCTGGAACCACCCCTTCCAGAAACAAGGTCCAGGCAGGCCTGAGTTCTTGGCCGTTCAGGACTGGATCTGGACACTGTGACCACATTCTCTACAGGTGACCTCTTCACTCCCTTGGCTTTCCCATCTAGCCACTGGGCTCCCAAAGCTACTTCCTAATGGCACCCCTGAGCCCCAAATGCCTCCAGCACCCTCCAGGGGCACCCCTAACTCTCCAGGTTCAAATCAGCTCACCTTACTCCAGACCTGCTCTTCCTCCTGTTTTCTGGCAATGGGCATAGTCCCACCCTTCACTCAGTCATCACCCCAGAAACCCAGATGACACTCTTCATCTAGCCTGCGGCTCCACCTGTGAAAACCTCCTATCTGTCCCCTCCCCTGTCCCCAGTGCCTCTGCCTGGACTGAGGCCTCACATGTCCCCAGCCTCCTTCTGGTCTCCTTGCCTGCAGTTCTGCCTGCTCCAGGAACATCACACTTTGAAAAGTTAATCTGAACATGTCACTTGTCTGCTGGCAAGGCTCTTTCCACTGCCCTTCATTCCAAAGGATACAAACCAAGCTCTTCCATGAAGCGTGTGAGGCTACAGGACTTGTCCCTGACCCCTCTCCTCCCTTGCTCTGCTGCCATTGCTCCAGCCACTCCTAAACTCCTGGCAGATCTTCCCACAGAACCTCTCATCTCCTGCCTTGGCACACACGTTCTTGTCTCCTCAGATCCAGGCTTTTCCAAGTGTGCCCTGGGGCACCTGCTTCACCATCCCCTAGCACACTGTAGACTCCTAGGCACCACCTGCCCGAACCTGACAGAAGAGAATCTCTGAATTTTCAACAGGAATCTGTGGATGCTGCACACTAAATGTTGAGAGGCACCATTCCACTGGGCAGCTCCTCTTGTCCCGGCCTCCCTCCTGCCTCAGCTGGGCAATTCCTTCCTTTTTGTCCCTGCCCTCTCCAGGGTGTGACTGACTGTGACTGGGTGTCTCCTCTGCTGTTTATGAGCTCCATACTGGCAGTGACCACGTCTTCTTCCTCTGACCCTGAGCCTGGTACAGAGAAGGGATCAATGAATGGTACCCCTAGGAGAGCCCTGGTGCCCCTGGCCAGGAGGTCAACCTGATCTGGTGAGAAGCCACAGCTTGTCCAGAAACCTGAGACACTGCTCCCAAGGGTCTCTGCAGGTTACGCCTGTCTCTCCACCCCACGCCACCTCACCCCCGCACAGGAAGGAGACATGCTGGGACTATGCGTAATGGAGGCCCACGGGGTGTTAACAGTGACATTTAGCAACAAGCTCTCCAGAAAATGTTTGCATGCACAGACTCAACAAATTTATTATCAACTTTACTGACACAAGGAATGTATAGCACATAATTTACAAATACTAAGGAAATATCCACTATTCTTTACTGTAAATGCCATATAGCCAAATGACTGTCCCGGAAGTCAACCCATTCACTGAGTTTCGCCTAACTCTTTATCAGTAGCCAGCCTATGGCTGCAATGACAAATGAGTGTAGCTCCAACTTAATGTTGCTTGATATTTTCATTTATGTTAACAAGCAAGTTGAAAGTGAAACCACAAAGACTTCACTCCTTCACTGGTGGTCTGAGTGCCTTCTTTGCAGAATAGGTTAATAGTTTGGGAATACTGGAAAAATATTTGTTTTCTGCTAGCCACGATGTAGCAGCTATAAACATACAACACTTAAAATTTAATTTGTATTAGTAATTTTTTTCCCATCACTTTCTTAGGTCTAGACTATCAACAAAATAAATCAGGTCTTAATGTGCAGCACCTGTTGACTTCCCTGCTCTAACCGCCGTCTCCATGGCCCATCTGTGATGGGACTGAGCACAGAGGTGGGAGGAGATGCTTGGCAGTGCACGGTCACATGGCAGTTCAGATACAACAGACAGGTTCAGGGAAGGGCAGTAAACTGAATAGGAAGTGGTTGAGTTTTCAGTATATTACCTTTGTAAACATAATTTTTTTAATATTAAATTTATACAGCTTCTTTTTTTTGAGACAGAGAGAAAGGGTCTTGCTCTGTAGCCCAAGCTAGTGCAGTGGTGTGATCTCGGCTCACAGCAGCCTCAATCTCCTAGGCTCAAGCGATCCTCCCACCTCAGCCTCCCAGTAGCTGGGACTACGGGTGTGCGCCACCGTGCCTGGCTAATTTTTGTATTATTTTTGTAGAGATGGGAGTCTCACTGTGTTGCCCAGGCTGGCCTCGAACTCCTGGCCTCAAGTGATCCTCCTGCCTCGGCCTCCCAAAGTGCTGGTGTGGCAGGCCAGGTCTCACTAACACAGGCCTCCATAACAACTGTTTCAGTACTGACTGAGTGGTTAAGTTAAATATTAAAAGCTGATAGAACCATTGTCCTTATACAATGCCTGGAATGTAACAAAAGCCCACCAAGAGTTTTGCCTAGGCCTTTCCTGGGTGTTAAAACGTGACAAAATAACGAAGGAATTCTGAACAGGATCTGTTTAAGATTAAACGAGTTTTACTGGGGGTCTGAAGAAACTCCCCAGGCCTCCACAAACAAGTTTATTGGCGGTCTGAAGGAACTCCCCAAGCCTCCATGGCTTAGCAGGAGACAAGATAAGGGTAATCGCCTGGCACCTGGACCCATTTAGATTAAGGGAATTTACTGAGGCTCCAGAGGAAGGTATGGAGGACTCAGATCTTAGTTATAGTTTGAAAGAAGTTACGTGAAGCAAACCCAAGTTTTAATAGCCGAATCAATCAAGCAAAAAAAAGGAGAAGTTAATCACTTATGTCTTTAGATGAATGCACACTTACATGTAGCCTGGAAGGTATATAAGCTCTGGAAGACTGTAATTTCGAGTTGGTCTGGTGATAATGTTCAGGCCTTTTCCCTGTAACCGGTCACAGAAATAAAAACTCCCTTCTCTCCCAGTTCATCTGCATCTCGTTATTGGGCCTTGAGAATAAGCAGCCTGACCCCTCGGTTTGGTCCAGGAACACTGGGATTATAAGCGTGAGTCATGTGCCCGGCCAGTTTGATCCTTAATAACAGCTATGTTTAACAATGGGCTTAGAAACATTTCCCTTTATTGCACAATTGATTCTCATGGGCCGTTTGCTGGCCTGTTCCAGGACAGTCACCCTAAAGAACTGAATGGGACCCCCCCATTACTGCCGTTACCCAGAGGGCCAGTCCCCTCCTTCGCCCTCAGAGTCTAGCTTGTGAGCTGCCAGTGGTGGCATCCCGAGATTCTAACAGACACTGCTATGTGACCCAGCCAGCTTGTGTCCTCTCTGTGGGCTCCAGGTTCCTCAACTTTGAGGGGGGAAATGGTGCCTCCCAACATTTGTGAGGTGTGGGGCGAATGAAGGGCCCACTTGCCCTTCCCCCACACACTGTAGTTCACTCCCATCACTGCCCCCCACACCTGACCTGACACACACCATGCACTGATTTTGGGGACATGCCTGCATACCCCTCACCCTCCCAAACCACACTACGCACAATAACATGTCACCCCATACACCACCCAGAGACAAGCTGACCTGTACACACATCACCTCAGACACACCACAGACAAATTTTCCTCAGCTCTACCTCACACACAGCCCCACCTACACACCCAGCCACACCCCACAAAGGCTCACATGCACGTATGTACCTGAAACTCCTCTGTATACTTTGTATTCACATGTACTGCACCAAATACCTTCCCCCCACCCCCAGGCATTTCACACAGAAATGGAGGCTTCACCCTGCCCACTATACCCCACTGACACTCCAGGCATCTCCCCACTTCCCCCTGCCAGCACATGTGGAGCATGCGCACCACACACATGTGCTCATCATTTATCTACACTTATTGGGGGTCTGAAGGAACTCCCCAAACCTCCATGGCTTAGCAGGAGACAAGATAAGGGTAATCACTCCTGGTACCTAGACCCACTCATACCACCCCCTGGCTTGACACACATACAGATGTACACACAGATATGCCAGAACAGACATCCAGGCTGGAAGATGACATGGCATGCAGGTGAGGACATTTCTACAGGCTCACACATATGCATTCCAATTTATGGAAATGGGCATGGGCCCACAACTATTCCCTACTCCCATGCACACACACAAACACACATACACTCCAGTCCTTGCCCCTGCCAGGCCCAAGGAGGGGCATGTAGAAAGTCAGAGGATCATAAAAGAGTCAAACCCTTAAGAAGGGGCTGTAATCAAAGATACAGAAGAGACTGTACACATCTGAATCTTCCTATATTTCTAGACTAATAAATTAAAAATCTCAACACAATGGACTTTCTAGAAAATATAACTCTCTAAACTTAAAGGAAGTAGAAAAGTTGATTAGATTAATAACCATGGAAGAAACTGGAAATATTGCTAAACAGCTCCAGACAAGAAAGGTACCAGACCAAGATGAATTTTGGGACAAGTATTTCAAACTTTTGAGAACAAACAATTACAGAGGTAGAGGAATCACTCAGCAATACACAAAAAAAGATGAGATGCAACCAACTAATTTTGCAAGGTAATCAAACCCTGATGTAAAAATCTGACTCTCCAAAAACCTAAAACTCTACTACTTAATAGCCTTATTAAAATATATATTTAGCATTCTAAATAAAATATTAACAAATAAAACCTAGAAGTAAGTTGAATGAAAAATGTAACATGCACCATATAGAGCTCATTCCATTTCCAGAACTGGAAAGATGGTTTATATATGAGTAACACTATTTATGTAATATATCACATTAATAAGCCTAATGAGAAATGTCATATGTTAACAGATACCAAAAAGGTCTTGGATAAAAGTCAGCACTCATTTCTGGTTAAAAGAAAGTTATCAGCAAACTAAGAACAGAAGTGTAATTGACAGGGTAAAGAATATAACTAAACTTTTTTTTTTTTTTTTTAAGATGGAGTCTTGCTCTGTCACCCATCCTGGAGTACAATGGCATGATCTCAGCTCACTGCAACCTCCGCCTCCCAGATTCAAGTGATTTTCCTGCCTTAGCCTCCTGAGTAGCTGGGATTTACAGGCCCATACCACCACGCCCGGCTAATTATTATATTTTTAGTGGAGATGGGGTTTCACCATGTTGGTCAGGTTGGTCTCTAACTTCTGATCTAGTAATCTGCCTGCCTCAGCCTCCCAAAGTGCTGGGATTACAGGCATGAGCCACTGCACCCAGCCTAAACATTGTTTCATAAGTTCTAGCTAATGTAATAATTAATTTTTTTACATAATTATTAGGAAAGAAGATAAACTGATCATTATTTGTTTATCCAACTGTCTACCTGGCAAAATATAAGAAAAATAACTGAAAAACTATTAGAACTAATGAATACATCAGTGGCATTGATTAATACGCAACTATTCATAAATAAATGGTTTTTCTAAATATCTGAAACATCCAATTAAAAAATATAATTTAAAAGGTCCTATTCACACAAGCAACAGAAAAAAAAACCTATCTAGGACAACTTCATAAGAAATGTCTTGGACATATGTGAAAACAAACTATAAATTTTTACTTATATTAACATCCTTGATAAAAGGAGATGCATCCCCTGCTCCTGTAGGAAATTCCAGTTTTGTCAAATAAATTGACAGGTGTGATCCCATTCTAATCACAAATGCAGAATATTTTTTCAACTGGACAAATTTATTCCAAAATTCATCTGGAAAAATAAGCCAATTTTCCAAGTTAGCCAAGACAATTTTGTAACAGTAAAGGAAAGAGGAGGCATTTGCTATGCCAATTATCAGACTGTGCTATGAATCTGCAATAATTCATCTGTACTAGGAATCTGTACCAAAAACAGTTGTGTTGATGTGAGAATGACCAATGGACCAATGTGGTACAGAAATAATTCCATATCTATAGAGGAAATTAGTTTACGATAAAGATGCCCTTTCAAAACATTGAAGAAACATGTAATTTTTTTTTTTTTTTTTTGAGTCGGAGTTTCGCTCTTGTTACCCAGGTTGGAGTGCAATGGCGCGATCTCGGCTCACCACAACCTCCGCCTCCTGGGTTCAGGCAATTCTCCTGCCTCAGCCTCCTGAGTAGCTGGGATTACAGGCATGCGCCACCATGCCCAGCTAATTTTTTGTATTTTTAGTAGAGACGGGGTGTCACCATTTTGACCAGGATGGTCTCGATCTCTTGACCTCGTGATCCACCCGCCTCAGCCTCCCAAAGTGCTGGGATTACAGGCGTGAGCCACCGCGCCCGGCAGAAACATCTAATTATTTAGCAAGTGGCTCAGAGATCAAATTGCTATCCATTTGGGGCAAGGTAAATAAAGTTTTATCTCTATTGGGGCAAATAAAGTTATATCCCTATTTTATAACACATACAAAAACAAATAACAGAGGAGTAAAGATTTATCATAAAAAAGAAAACCAGGCCAGGTGCAGTGGCTCACGCCTGTAATCCCAGCACTTTGAGAGCTGAGGCAAGTGGATCACAAGGTCAAGAGTTCAAGACCAGCCTGGCCAACATGGTGAAACCCTGTCTCTACTAAAAATACAAAAATTAGCTGGGTGTGATGGCAGGCACCAGTAATCCCAGCTAGTCAGGAGGCTAAGGCAGGAGAATCACTTGAACCCAGGAGGAGGAGGTTGCAGTGAGCCGAGATTGCGTCGCTGCACTTCAGCCTGGCAACAAGAGTAAGACTCCATCACAGAAAAAAAAAGAAAAGAAAAGAAAACTATAAGTAGAAAATGTTATAAAGTATTCTTCTAGTCATGTGCAGGGAGTGGGGAGCTTTGCTACGCATGTTCCTAAATCCAGAAACCATAAAAGTTTATTAGGTAAAAATCACCATCTTCTATATGGCAAGAGGCACTGTAATTGAAGTGAGTGTCAAGCTGACGAATATGCAGTGAGGGTGGCCCTTCAGATGCTGCTGGGGACAGAGTGGATTGACAGCCTTTCTGGAAAGAAATGTGATAATATGAACATATCAAAGAACTTTAAAGAGGTTCATTCTTTTTGAGCCATTAATTTCATTTCTCTGAAGCTATTCTTAGAAAACAATCCAAAGAGTATAGAGGTTTATGTACAAATACATTCATCATTGAGAATATAGAAATTATGGAAAGAGCCAAAATAAAGGAATGATTAAATTTCAACGAATCCTTAAGAGAGCTATTATATAGCCATTAAAAACAATATTTGTTCAATAATATTTAACAACATGGGAAAGTATGTTACACGAAAAATTTAGATGACAAAACAGTTTACACAACTTCGTTTGGATACAGGCACACACAAACATCCACAATTGCCACTTGTGAACTAACTCATACTGCACATTTTTTTCATATAATACCCGAGATTATTTTCAAAGTAGCACCTAAGAATTTAAGCCCATTTTTTTTTTTTTTTAGTAACAAAGAGCAAAACACAAAACAAATAAAAAACAACTTCATTTTCAGCATCCACTCTGAGACGCTCCCAGCTCCACTCCCTGGGCTTCCCTCCAGACGGGTCCCAGTGGAACAACTAGTCCTGGGCATTAGATACTTGAAAGTTTCCTGTCTCACCTTGAGTTTAAGCTTTCCCTCCGTCCTAATGGTCCCACTGGTCTCTGTCTGGAGAATCTGTGCGCAACTGTCTCATGAGATCACATCCCCCAAAAGGATGCAATTTTATTGTGGAACCAGTAATAGTTAAGAGGTTGTCGAAAGCATAGGAAGAAAGAGCTAAGAGGCAGGACAGCAGAAACACATTTTCTTTAAGGTCTTCTAGTTAGATGCTACTTATTATTACTATTATTTCTTTAAGGTCTTCTAGTTAGATGCTACTTATTATTACTATTATTATTATTATCTTTTTTTTTTTTTTTTGAGATGGAGTCTCGCTCTGTTGCCCAGGCTGGAGTGCAGCAGTGCGATATCAGCTCACTGCAACCTCCACCTCCCAGGTTCAAGTGATTCTCCTGCCTCAGCCTCTCAAGTAGCTGGGATTACAGGCATGTGCCACCATGCCCAGCTAATTTTTTTTTGTATTTTTAGTAGAGACAGGGTTTCACCATGTAGCCAGGATGGTCTGGATCTCTAGATCTAGTAATCCACCCACCTCAGCCTTCCAAAGTGCCGGGATTACAAGCATGAGCCACTACTTCTGGCTTGATGCTACTTATTTATAAGATAATAGACTTCAATGAAGGGAAAAATAAAACAGTACTTTAACCAGGATATTTTATTTATGGAAAGTTTTTCGGCCTTATTCACTTTTTAAAAAAATGAATTAAGGGTTACCAAGAATGGAAGCGTAAGTAAAAGATTAAAAAGCAGTACATGAATGAAAAGATGCTCAATGTCATTATTCACCAGGAAAATGTAAAGTGAAACCACAAGACCATACACAACACACTCTCCAGAACAGCTAAAATGAAAAGATGGAGGAGACCAAGTGTTGGTGAGGATGTGGGACAACTGGATTCATATTTTGCTGGTGAAAGTTACTGGTACAACCATTTTGGAAAACTTTGGCAGCACCCACTAGAATGGAACATATATTCAGCAATTCCACTCCTAGGGACATACCCCATGGAAACACATACACACATGCACCAAAAGATATGTACAAGAATTTTCATAGAAGCACTGTTTGTAATTGCCAAATACTTTAAACTTCCCAAATGCCCAACAACAGTAGAATGCATATACAAACTGCAACAGTCACACAATGGAATACTATACAGCAATAAATAAACTACTATATAACTACATGCCTGACATACATGTACCTTGCAAATTAATATTGAACAAAATAAACCAGACTTGGGGAGCAGATCATAAATTATCCCACTTATATAAATATCAAACACAGTCAAAATTAATCTATGATGTTAAGAGTCGGGATCACTGCTTTGGAAGGGTGCATTTATCAGAAGAGGGCTCAACATGGGCTTCTAGGGTGCAAGCAATGTGTTTCTTGGTCTGGGTAGTGTTAACATGACTGTGT
This sequence comes from Sapajus apella, assembly GCF_009761245.1. Lineage (NCBI taxonomy): Eukaryota > Metazoa > Chordata > Mammalia > Primates > Cebidae > Sapajus > Sapajus apella. The sequence continues at coordinate 3,462,375 of NW_022436987.1, read as the reverse complement.
TCAGCTGTGCAAATTCATCATAAGCTGTCCACTTATAATTTGTGTATTTCCATGTATACTATATATACTTCAATCAAAAGTTTAAAGATGAAAATCAAAATGTCAACAGGAATTACCTCTGGATGTTGGGACCATAGGTCATATTATTTTTCTTCCTTATATTGTTTTAGATATTCCAAATACACACACACACACACACACACACACACACACACACACATACACACACACACACCACATAATGCACCATGGCTCTAAAAGGTGCTGTGAAGGTGGCCTGGGCAAGAAGCCGCTACTTCTTTTCCCAAGGAGTATCCATTGTCTCTTTCCTGGGCCTCAGCCAGTGGTTCTCAAATCTGCCTGGACATCAGAATCACCTGAAGAGCTATTTAAAATTCAGATTCTTGGGCCCTACTCCCAGTGACTCTGATTTAGTTGGTCTAGGATGACTTCCAATATGCCACCCTTTGAGTTCTAAAATACCAGGACTACACACCACAAGGTCTGAGCTGTGGAAGCCTCAGCTCTCCCTGCTGGATAGGGCTTGGGAAAACCTGCCTGGGGCACTAAAAGTCCCCCTTGGGTTGGGCTGTGAAATGAAGACTATGCCACAGGGTTTGGTAGCTTCCTAGAAGGGCAAGAATTTGGAAAGCCCAAGGTAGCCTATGCTTTGGGCAGACTAGAGAAGATAGATGATGACAAAGTGGGTAAGAGCACAAATATGGAGTCAAAGAGACTTGGGTTCAAATCCTGCTCTGCAGGAAGCTCTCTGTCTTTGAGGTTAACCACTCTGAGCCTTAGCTATACCATGGGAATTCACAGGGATTCTCTTATCTCTTTGATAGAATTATGAATATTAAATATGATCATGTATGTAAAACACTTAATACAGAGCCTGGCATGCAGTATGTCATAATGATATGTGCTATATATAATATTATCATACTTAATTGCATATTATATTTAATCTTACATATAATTATATAACATTACATATTATGTAGAGAAATATATTAATTGATATTGAGTATGAATAGTCCAAATTATGGAAAATCTAATGCTCTGATGATTGTCTTAAAAAAATACAGCTTTGCCGGGCGCGGTGGCTCAAGCCTGTAATCCCAGCACTTTGGGAGGCCGAGGCGGGTGGATCACGAGGTTAAGAGATCAAGACCATCCTGGTCAACATGGTGAAACCCCGTCTCTACTAAAAATACAAAACATTCGCTGGGCATGGTGGCGCATGCCTGTAATCCCAGCTACTCAGGAGGTTGAGACAGGAGAATTGCCTGAACCCAGGAGGCGGAGGTTGCAGTGAGCCGAGATTGCGCCATTGCACTCCAGCCTGGGTAACAAGAGTGAAACTCCGTCTCAAAAAAAAAAAAAAAATACAGCTTTCAGCCAGTCATGGTGGCTCACGCCTGTGATCCCAGCACTTTAGGAGGCCAAGTTGAGGGATTGCTTGAGACCAGGAGTTCCAGACTGGCCTGGGCAACATAATGAGACCCTGTCTCCACAAAAAAGAAAACAAAAAAAATTAGCTGGGTCTGGTGGCATCTTCCCACAGTCCCAGGTACTCAGTAGACAGAGGCGGGGGGATCACCACATTCCAGTCTGAGTGACAGAACAAGATTTCATCTCTTAAAAAAAAAATCTAAAATACAGCTTCAACTATTGTAGTCCCTTTTACTCTTTAAATCAAAATATTCACTCACTTATTCATTCATTCATGAAGTCTTTGAAAGCTTGCCTCACCAGGTGTTAATTATGTGACCTTAGGTAATTTACTTAACTACTATGTGTCTATGTTTTCACCTACAAAATGAGAATGATAATAGTACTCACCTCACAGGGTGACTGTGACTATTAAATGAGTTAACATGTGTAAATGGCTTAGAACCTTGTGTGGTATAAGTCCTCAACAAATGCTGGCTATTACTACTCATTTGAAAATTATTTATTGAGTGCTCACTGTGTACATGCATGGTAGGCTGAGAACACAACAATGAAAAAGAAAAAGACATGGCCCTGCCTTCATGGTGCTTTTAATCAAATGACAGTAAAAGATATAAGTAATTATTGAAATGGATGAGCAAATGGGACTCTTCCTAGCAGAGTTATATTGCATGATGGCATATCACAGTCATCAAAGACCTTCATCACATCCTATTCTAAAATCTCTTTTCAAGAAAAATGTCCTGTGATGCATCGGGCTCTTTGTGGCACAATTTCTAACCCACATGCAGGAGATGGTACAGCTGAGAAACCTAAAGCCCAGTCACCCCAAGGACCCTCCCTGGGGCTCAGGCTCCATGCAGGTTTGGATGATTCATCAGGGTTCCTTTGAAACAAGAGGTATAAAAAACAGCGAGGTCCTTAAGTCTAGCTCCTATGCAGTAGTGCAGGCATGAAGCACAAACCCTCAAGCCCAACATTGCCTGAATCTAGGAGGAAGGCCCTGCTACACGCAGCCCCTCTGCTATTGTGATTCGAGGTCACTTGAGGGCAGTTAGCCTGGGATCACATTTCCACTAGCCATAGCTCCACACCTCCATTCCTTCATCCAGTGCTCTTACAATGAGGACCTACTTTGCGCATGGCTCTCTGCTGAGGGTACTGAGACAAGCAAGACGTGTTCTTACCTCAGGGAAATCACAGCCCAGTAGTAGATTCAGATAGAATCATGATGGATATAAATTTACTAAGATTTGTGATAGAGTTTAGCACTGCATGTGATTGAGGACATCTGAGTAGGCTTCTTGGAGGAGGTGATACCAAGTCTTGAAGGCTGATGAGAAGTTTACCAGGTAAAGACAGGGAAGAGCACTACATGTGGAAGGAGCCACAGGTGAAGCCCAGAAATGGAAAAGAGTCCATGAGTTTGGGAGGTTGGTGCAGCTGACAGTGGGGAGAGGCAGGAGAGGGGACGAGACAATGCTGGAGAATGTAACAGGAGCCAGATAGTAAACAGCCTTTTGTCTCCATCTAGAATGCGGGGCTCTGTGCTAAAGCTTTAGAGCAAGCTTGTCCACCGTGCAGCCCGCAGCCTACATGTGGCCCAGGATGGCTTTGAGTGTGGCCCAACACAAATTTGTAAACTTTCTTAAAATATTATGAAATTTTTTGCGATTTTTAAATAAGTGAATCCGCTGTTGTTAGTGCTAGTATATTTTATGTGTGGCCACGACAATTCTGCATCTTCAGATGTGGTCCAGGGAAGTCAAAAAAAATTGGATACCCCTGCTTTAGAGAATCCATTGAAAAACACCAAGTGGGGATGATATGATCCCAGCTGTGCTTTGGAAAAATGACTCTGGCTACTGTGTGGCCCATGGCTTGGAGTAAGATAGGCTGGAGGCAAAGAGGCAGTTTGTAGGCTGCTATATAGTCACTTAGACTGAACATCGACGTTATCTGGTGGCCAGAGAGAAAGAAAGTGATGTACAGATTTGGAACTAACAAATAATATGAAACAGAAAGGATTTTATTTAAATATCAGGGAATGGTGAAGAAAAGGTGATGGTGATCTTTAAGATTTGGGACTGGGTTTCCCTCAGGAGATAGGAAATAGAAGGCAAGGGACAGGTTGATGAGAGAAGATGTTAGTTTGGATGCATTGAGTTTGAGGGGTCTGTGTGGCATCCAGTTGGGAATGTAGGGTAAGCACTTAAAATGGTGAGCCTAAAACTAAGGAGAGACTTCTGCCTTCAGTCACAATGGAGTAACAGGGCCTAGATTTACGTTTCTGCCTTAACAATGAAAAACCAGGTGAAATAGATGAAACAACAGTTCAGACATTGGACAAGGGGCAGTGCAAGGCAATGATCCTGAGGAAAGAAAGCAAACCAGGTGAGCCCTGCGAGTGCCCTGATTACTCCCTGGAAAGAGTTTCCAGGAGAAAGAGCTAGAGTGAGAGAGCAAGAGATTGGGAAAGAGAAGGAGGGATGGAGGGAGGGAGAGAGAGAATGCGCAAACGTGCTTCGGAGGCCTGCAGAGGGCTTCCCTCATGTCTGGCTGAGTGCTGATCCGCACAAGCACGTGAGAAAACGACCCAAGGCTGGGGAATGAACCACTAGAGAGAAGAAAGCAGAGCAATCTCAGAAACTCACAGAAGGCTGGGAACACTCTGAGTTCCAACAACTCCAAGTAGAAAGACATCCTAATACACAGAACATCAAATCAGGGAGGGTCCTCAGAGGAGCACTCTTCAGTAGTGAGGCCAACTTAGCCCTCGGCTAAGGGCTGCTCTGGACTGCCCTAACAAAGCCTAAAAGAAAATCGCAGAAGGATCCAACTGATTCCAGGTTTAGGTTGAATATCCTTTATCCAAAATGCCTGGGACCAGAAGTGTTTCAGATTTTAAATTTTTTTCAAAATCTGAACTTTGTATTATACTTACTGGTTCAGCATCCCTAATCTGAAATGCTCCAATGAGCCCTTCCTTCAGGCATCATATTTGCTCTCAAAAAGTTTCAGATTTGGGAGCATTTCGGGTTTTGAATATTTGGGATACTCACCCTGCAACTTAATTGTTTGTCAGAACAAAGCCCAACATTAACTATTTAAAGGATAAAACAAAGCCCAACATTGTAAAATCCAAAACATTTATCATCTAATCAAAAATCACCCAGGCATTCAAAAAATGAAGAGAAGAGGACGCATAACTAGAAGAAAAATCAATCACTAGTGCACATAATAAGAAATAGATATTTGGTCTTTGTCCTCAGTGCTTGACACAGAGCTTCTAAAATCCTTGGAAATTCTTGCATGATGATAGGAGCATCTTTTTTATTTTCAATAAGCCACTTTTAACCATACCTGAGTTTGTTCTAATGAGGTGACTCTTAGTGGGCTCCTGGATAGCTTAATGATGGGGGCTGGCTGCCAGAGGAACCAACCATGTGATTAGAGGATTAGAACTGGCAGCCCACCCCTAAGCCACTGGGGAAAGGAGAAGGGCTAGAGATTGAGTTCACTCACCAATGGTCGATGATTTCATCAAATGTGCCTGTGTAACAGGGCCTCCATAAAACCCTAAATGGCGGTTTGGAGAGTTCCCGGCAGGTAAACGTATCAGGGTGCTGGTGAGGTGGCACACCTGGAGAAGTCACGGAAGCTCCACGCCATTGCAAACCTTGCCCTAGGTGTCTCTTCCATTTGGCTATTCCTGAGTTGTATCCTTTATAATAAACCAGTAAATAGTAAATGAAGTGCCTTCCTGAGTTCTGTGAGCCATTCTAGCAAATGTTCATACCTGAGAAGGGGTCCTAGGAACCCCCAATTTATAGCCAGTTGGCCAGAAGGACAGGTGGCAACCTGGGACTTATGAAATGGGGAAGTCTTGCGAGACTGAGCCCTTAACCTGTGGGGTCTGCGTTAACTCCAGTTAATAATAGCACCAGAATTAAACTAAATCGCAGGACTCTCGGTTGGCATCCAGAGAGTTGCCAAATTGGTTGTTGGTGTGGAAAGAAACCACATATTTAGTGTTAGAAGTATTGTGGGTAAAAACAGTACAAGTAGGAAGATACCTAGAAATGACACAGATGACAGAATTAGCAGACAAAAATGTTAAAAGAGCTATTATAAACTTACTCCATGTAAAGAAGATAGAGGAAAATATGACTATGATGAGAAGAGAAATGAAAGATGTAATTAAGATGCAAGTCAAGCTTCTAGAGATTAGAAACACAGTATCTAAAATAAAAAATATGCTTTATGGAATTAGACACTGTCAAAAAAGATCTGAGAATTCAAATACATAGGTAGAAATACTTCAAAATAAAACACAGAGAGAAAAAATGCTGAAAAATGAAAACCGTTAACTTTGGAAAAATATTAAGTAAGCTAACATACACATACTTGGAATTTCAGGGGAAACGGCAGAAAAAATATTAGAAGAAATAATGCCTAATGTTTTCTCAAGTTTAATGAACACCACATATCCAAGAAACTCAAAAGACATTCAGTGGAAGAAACATGAAGAAAACCACACCAAGACATTGTATAATCAATTGTTGAAAGCCAATGATAAAAGGAAAATCTTAAGAGCAGCCAGAAAAGGGGCAGACACCCATTCTAGACAAATGTATTCAACCTTGTATTGGAGGCTTTAGCCAAGATGATGAGGCAATAAAATGAAACAAAAGCATCCAGGTTATGAAGGAACAAGTAACACTATCTTTACTCATACAAGACATAATCTTGTGTAATGAAAATCTAAGTTATCCACTAAAAAACTGTAACTAATAAATAAGTTCAGCAAGTTTGTAGGATACAAGATTATCACACAAAAGTCAGTTATAGTTCTATACACTTGCATTAAGAAAACAATTCAATTTACAAAAGAATCAAGAAGAATAAAACATTGAGGAAAAGACTTTTAAAAAGACGTGCAATATTATACACTAAAAATTACAAACTCCTTTGAAAGAAATTAAAGAAGACCTAAATAATAAATAAGACATCCTGTGTTCATGGATCAGAAGACTATATATTATTAAGACAGCAATACTCTTCAAACTGATCTACAGATTCAATCCAATCTCCATTAGAATACTGGCTGGTTTGTTTGTGCAAATTGACAAGCTGATCCTAAAATTTGTAAGAAAAAATTAAGGGATACAGAATAGCTGAACAACCTTGAAAAAGAACAAAGGTGGAGAACTCATCCTGATCTCAAAACTTACCACGAAGCTCTGTAGTCAAGGCAGCGTGGTAGTGGTATAAAGACAGACATACAGGTCAATGCAGTGGAATTGAGAACCCAGAAATAAATTTACATTTACGGTCAACCGATTTTCAACAGGATACCAAGACCATTCAATGGAGGTTAAATGGTTTTTTCCACCAAATGGTGCTGGAACAACTGAATATCCATATTCAAATGAATGAGCTGGGACCCCTACCTCACAACAATAACAAAATTAACTAAAAATGAATCAAAGACCTAAATGGAAGAGCCAAAACTATGAAGCTCTTAGAAGAAAACATAGGAAAAATCTTTGTAAGAAATCTTATGGTTTCTTACATATGACACCAAAAGCACAAGCAACAGAAGGAAGCTAGATAAATTAGACTTCATAAAAATGTAAAATATTTTGTGTTGCAAAGGACACTATAAAGAAAGTAAAGGCAACCACAGAATAGAACAAAATATCTGCAAACCATATCTCTGATAAGCATCTTGTTTATATCTAGAATATATAAAGAATGCTTACAACTCAATAATAAAAAGGCAACCCAATTTAAAAAATGGACAAGAGATATAAACAGACATTTTTCCAAGGAAGATATACAAATGGTCCATAAGCACAGTATTAGTCATCATTACTCACCAGGGAAATGTAAGCCAAAACCACAATGAGATACTACTTCACACTCACTAGAATGACTATACTTAAAATTACAGCTAATAACATGTATTGGCAAGAATGTGAAAAAAACTAAGACCCTCATACACTGCTAGTGGGAATGTAAAAAGCAGTAACCACTTAGGAAAACAGTCTGACAGTTCCTCAAAAGGTTGAACATAGATCCTAGGCATGTACCCAAGGAGTGAAAATATATGCTTATATAAAAATTTGGACACAAGAGTTTATATCAGCATTATTTATAACAGCTAAAATGTGGAAACACCCAAATGTTCATCAATTGATGAATGGATAAAGAAAATGTGGTTAACCCATACAATTGAATGTTATTCAGCAGTAAAAAGAAATGAAGTATTGATAAATGCTATGACATAGATGAAACTAGAAAATATTATACTAAGGAAAGAAGTCAGTTACAAAAGACCAATATTATGTGATTATATTTATATGAAATGTCCAGAATAGGCGAATCTATAGAGACAGAAAATAGATTAGTGGTTGCCTAAGGCTGGGGGGTGTAGGAAAAAGGGGAGCCTGCAAATGGGCATGGGTTTTCATTGCAGGGAGTAATGAAAATGTTCTAAAATAGATGGCAGTGATGGTCGTGCAACTTAAAACCTTTGAACTGTACACTAAAAATAGGCAAATCGTATGGTGTATGAATTATGTCCCAATAACTAGGTTTTTTTTTTTAACCTTTCTGATGACTTTCTGCAGAGGCTAATGTGAGAGATTTGAAACAGTTGTGGAGGAACTGGAGCAGGCCCAGGTCACAGGACCGCTGGGCATTGCTGGGGGCTTGCTGGAGGCTGTCGACCCTGAATTCGGACTAACGTCAGTTCATGAAGGAATTCCCCCCACCGCCTTAAACCAGGACTAAAGAAAGCAGGTAGTTACCATGTTCTAAGGTTGAGGTAGGAGACCAAGCGGCCAGATGGTGAGTGGTGGGCAGCCAAAGTGACAGGCAATAGAGCTCAGATAGGACAGGAGCAAGAGTTGATTCAGAGTGAGGGGGAAAACTAGGGCCCAGGGGCCTGAGGTCTCTATGAACAGAGTGGAGGTTTGGGAGACGCAATTCATAGGAGGTACACGAACATGAAGATTTCACATGTGGAACGGTTTCAAACAATCCCAAGATGCCAAGCAATGGGTGGATGAAAGGGAGATAACATTCTTCAAGTTGAAGACAATAAGCCAAGGTTCTCTTGCTTTGCTGTAGCCCTAAGTGGCTAGGTCATTAACTTTCCCACTAATTATGGCTATTCCAAACCTGCAGAGATAGGCTCCTATAAGTCAGCCATCAACCCCAAAGATGCCAGGCTCCTCACCTCCCCGCTTACAGCCCTGTGTCACCATGGGGGAAATACCATGCTTGTTGGCACCATCTTGAATTGTGCAGTTTTACCTGATATTAAGGGATACTGGCAGAGCCTTTCAACATGAAGTAGAGAGGTACCAAATCCCAGAAATGAGCTAGCCCAGAAACCCAGTGTGGCCAAGAGTCCCTGCCAGGCAGCCATCAGCTGTCGATATACAGTCCACACTATGCTCAGAGCCTCCATTCACATAAGGCAAGGTCATAGCCAAAGGACTACTCACTCCTGAGAAGCACCCTGACTCCCACGCAGTGATGCTGGCTCCCTCACCTGCAGTGCAGAGAAAGAGCCCTGAGCAGGGGGCCTGCGTTCTAGTTCCGAGTCTACCACGAACTTGCCGTGTGACCTTGGTTCATAACCTGAGGCCTGTTTTGCCTGTTACACGAGCGGTTGGGTGTGGGATCTCAAAAACTTCTTGCAGCCTTGAGAGTGGGTTCAGGAAAGAGGCTGTCATCAACTTACATCACTCAGAACACACCAGCTGCACACGCCAAAGGAGCTGAAGTTTCAAGCCTCATTAAGAGTCATCACAGCATAGTGATCCCTTTGGGGTTCACTACTTGTACCCCTCCTCCTCCTCCTGCTCCTTCCCAAGAGCCTGTGAAGTAGGCTCAAGTGATACACCCTCCCCCGCACCACCATCTTTCTCTTCATGAGATTTTCTTTAGGCTAAAAAGTCAACCTGGCTTGAGGCCATGTGTAGGAAAGGACAGCAACAGGGCCCCTGCCACAAAGGCCACACCCGAGACCCCTGGCTGTCCGCAGGGCTCCCCTTTTAGGGCACTATCGTCACAAACCTCATCAGAAACCTGGGACTGACATCCATGAGGAGGCAAAGCAGAGCCCCAGGTGCCTCCGGTTTCTCTGGCCTGGTCCCCTGGAAGGACAGGCAGACTTCCCAGGCATTGGGGACACTCAGCAGCTATTCTGCAGCTGGGAACAGGATCCTGTCATCTTGCCTCATCTGTACACAAGGCAGCACCCCCTCCTTCAAGGGGCAGTTGTTTGTGACTATCCTATGGGCCAAAAAACATATCCATGGGACCCCAACATGCATAAATGATAAATGAGGTCCTGGTCAGGAGCCTTAGGCAAGACCCACCTCGTGACGGTAGAAGGCAGCCTGGGGCGGGGCAACGGGAGGAAGGCAGGGGGGCTGGAGGCTCTGCCACCATGATTCCCTGTGTGGTCCTAGGCTGTGATGTGACCACATGTAGAGGACACCTCTTTTGTGAGAAGGCCTGGCTGAGAGTCCCAGGACAGGCTGGTGAACAGAGCCCAGGCCTCTGGGGCTGCTCATTAGCACCGCCCAGCTAGAGTCAGGGCAAAAAGACCACAGGAGAATCCAGGAGGACAAACCAAGGCCACAGCAGTCACACACAGTAAGAGCAGGCTTGGCCCAGTGGTCACGCCCTCCCCAAAATCCCATTCCACACACGCACCCCGGGCGCATATGGGGTCCGTGGCCCATGAGCCACCCATGTCCTCCTCCCACCCCCTCGCAGTCCCCTGTGGTTGGCCCTTTCCCAGGGCTGGCACCCTCCTCCCTTCCAGCTCACCGAGCGATCTCCCTTCCTTCCTTCCAGTACTTCCTCCTGGTTGTTCTCCTGAAGAGGAAAAGAAGGGGTGATTCTCCACACCCTTGCAGCCTCACCTCATCATCCCTGCCCGCTGCCTGACCTGGTCACTCAGGCCTCCCTCAGGGTCCTGGTCTCAGCTGCCTCAGTGGGTGAGTTACGTGACGGATCAGGGTGGAGGGACTTCCACAGAGTGCTTGCTCTGTGGGCCCCGGATGGCAGGCAGGCAGGCAGGCAGGCCAGACGAGGGCAGTGGCGACCCGAGCCATGGGAATGAAGCACTGGGGGGCGGGGGGGACAGGCAGAAGTTGGAAGGAGGAGCCCACCAGAAGATGCAGAGGGCCAGAGTGCGGAGCTGCCAGAGCCCTGCAGGCCAGGGGAGAGGCCCTTACTCCCATGGCGGAGGAGCCCCCTGAGGTCCTGGGCAGCTCCTGAGTAATGAAGCCTCCCTGATCACCTGTCTGGAGCATGAGGGGTTTGGAGGGGTGACCTGTGTGGGCCCATGTGGTGATAGGGGAGCAGCACCAATGGGAAGGAGGGGACTTGGAATGGAAAAGGGGTGAGGTCAGCGAGGGTGGAAGGGTGGAGCCGATGTAGGGGTGGGGCCCATGGGCTAAAGGCAGGATGTTGAAAGCTTACCGATCTCTTCGGTGGCCCCGTTTCAGGGGCCCAGGTTTCCTGTGCTGCTTTGAATGCTGAGATCCCATGGGCCGGGGAGTGCCTCCTGGGAACAAAATCCCTGTCTCGGCAAAGAAAGAAACCCAGAGAGCAGGCAAAGGTGTCCGGGCCCCCATTGTGGCGAGAGGATGGAGTGGGTTTGGGGGATGGTCCCACTTCAGGCTACACAGTAAGACCTGGAGCCTGTTGAAATTTCCTGTATTCACCTCAGGACTGAAACCAGCACAAGCCCACTTGGGTGTCTCCCTTCATCACCGTGGCAACGGTCAGACTAACAACCACCATCACCGATTCATCAGGACATGGACTCTTCTGCTGGTCGCAGTCCCCCTCCCAAACCCTTCAGGACCAGACCGAATCCTCGGGGTCTCAATGGCCATGCCACACAGGGACACTCAATTGCTGGTTTCCATGGCAATGCAGAGGCCAAGTCTCCCTGCATCTGTGGGTTACTATAGCAACCCAGGCAGAGCCAAGTGCACTGAGGATAAAGGCCCCATCTGAAGTAACCACAGAGGACACATTCACTGCTGCTCTCTCTGTGGCCAGCCCTGTGCTAGGGCTCAGGCTGTATGCTGGGAGGTCCACACATCGTGCCTTCTCGGGACTGATGGAAGCTCTAGGATTTGCTTGTCTGTGTCCTCAGCCTCCTGTCCCCTTGCTTCACCTGAAGTTCACCTGGTTGATCCTATCCACTCGCAAGGCTTTGCCTCCCACAACTCTTACCTTAAGAATATCCAAGCCCGCATCGTGGGCCCAGCCCTCTTATAAACTCTACCTACCTGCTCTCTGGACACCCCAGGTGTCCCAGAGCACCGCACATTGGGGTATGCAGATTAGAATTCCTGTGAGTCTGACTGTTGACTCTATACATTCTGTCTCTGTGCATGACATTACTCAGCCCCTTGAGGCACCACTGTAGCTTTCTGCTTTTCCCTGCTCACCTTCCTCTGCCAATCCGGACAATCATGAAGCACTTCTGATGCCATCCTCTTAGCATATCTCAGTTCTATCCACCTCGCCTTCCCCAGGCCAGTTCTGAGCTGACACCTCCCTGTCTGTTGCCCAGATCTTGGCATCATGATGGGTATCTACATCTAACTTGCTCCTCTCAAATCCATCCTTCAACTGGCAGCAGAGTGAGCTTCCTAAGACCATGTCCTCCCAGCCCACTCAAACCCTTCAAAAGCCCCCCACTGCCTCAGGACAGAATCTAAGCTGCTTTAGTCTGCCCGATGATTCTGCCAAGTGTCCAGCCTTATCTACTACCAGACCCTGGCTTTAACTCTGATGACATCGTCTTCTGCCTCTCCCTGCTCTCCCTCCAGCCCCACTACTTCCCGTCTGAGACTCAGGCCGGCACTTTCGCAAGCACAGCATCCTCCCTGCAGGTCTCCTTCCTGCCAAAACTCTCCGGTTGGTCATAGGGTTAAACCAAGGAAAGCGGACCAGGAAAAAAGGTGAACTTAGCTGTAGATGAAGCCAGCTTCCTCCAGGGAGGCCCATTCTTACCTTAAGGTTGGACCATGGGGCCCATGCTGAGGCTTGTGCCGTGACACCCTGGAGGACAACCGGGGAAAGATGGTCAAACAGAACCTCAGGGCTGGATAAACTGCATCTCTCAAGGGATATAGCTCCCCGGGGCAGGCAGCCCTTTTGAAGTTAAGCTGCTGGGTGGTGACTATGAAACCTCTTCATACCTACTCTGAGCATCAGGGTGCTTGCTATTCCCAGAGCAGTCCCTCCATCTCTGCAGCTGGCCATTGCTGCTTCACTGAAAGCTCAAACATGCTCCCTTCGGTCCTAGTTCTGTCCTTCAGGGCCCTGCAGAACATGACTCTTCAGTCTGTCACAGTGCTTTGCATTAGTGCATTTATTTATTTTTTTTGAGACAGAGTCTTGCCCTGTCACCAGGCTGGAGTACAGTGGCGTGATCTCAGCTCACTGCAAACTCACCTCCTCAGTTCGAGTGATTCCCCTGCCTTAGCCTCCCAAGTAGCTGACTACAGGCACACACCACCACACCCAGCTAATTTTTTTGTATTTTAGTAGAGACAGGGTTTCACTGTGTTGGTCAGGATGGTCTCGATCTCCTGACCTCGTGATACGCCTGCCTCGGTCTCCCAAACTGCTGGGATTACAGGCGTGAGCTACCGCGTCCAGCCACATCAGTGCATTTAATGGTGAGCATACCCTTCTAAGAAGGATGCTATTGTTAATATTTCACAAAAGGGAAACCTAGGGCTCAGAGAGGGGAATTCACTTGCCCAGTAAGTGGCAGAGTGCATAGGAGGAAAAGGAATCACGTATTCCTATCTGTGAGAAAATAGAATGACTTACTCTTGCCAGGCTGAGTGGCCAGCTGGCTCTGTGCTGCACTGGGGGCTCAGAAGAGAGATCACACAGTAGAACAGGACATGCATGTTCCAATGCATGTCCCCTGAGACTCTCAGGCCTCCCATGTGACAGGCATCTGGACGCCGAGTGGCCAGCTGGCCTAGGCCTGGACCTCGACATAACAGTGTCTCAAGTCCCAGCTGTAACTTGGCATCTTAGACACCCCTTCGACATTGCTCTTTCTGAAATGTCTGTTTATCTTTTAGACTAGTGGAGCACAGCCAGGGGAGCATAGCCAGTGGAGGACAGGGAGAGAGTGTTCTCTGGCGACAGGTGTACCCCCCACTGATGACCCTGCTCAGCAGAACAGAAGCCCTTCAGTGAATGAGACCTACCCTCTGCAGAAGGCTTGACAGCAAGCATGCGTGTCTACTTGAGCGTCTCACCTCCCTGTCACAAACAGATCACCACAGTTTTCCTCCAGCCTCATGCTGTCCTCTCCCTGGAGGAACGCAGGTACATGGAATATCCTCCACCTCCATGCATGTCCAGCGACATTTGAGATCAGCGTGTCAGGGACGCTGTCAGGCATGCCTGCACTCATCCAGCTCTGGCTGGACGTGATTCTAGGAGCACAGCAAGACCAGCATATTCTGTCTGCCAATACCACAGCAGTTACCCTGGCAACCTGCAGGCCCTCTGAGGTGTCTGATGGCTTGAAGCAGGGTCTAGTGGGATGGAATGGAGGAAGCAATGCGCCCTGGAAGGACAGCCCATGGAGGGGCCCTTTGGGTCCCCTGCTGCCCTGGGCACCTGCTTAGAGAGAAGCTGAGCCACCCTGCCTGAGGCAGTAGGCAGTGGGAGCTGAAGGGAGCGGGAGGTAGGGCCCAGCGGGAAGCGAGAGCAGTGGGGCCAGCGCCAGGGTGAGCTCAGTGAAGCTCTCGCCTGGGGCGCAGAATTTACAGATTTGCCAAAAAATTCAGCAGCCAAGAGATTTAATACTTAACATCAAATCAAAGCAAAACTGTCCATGATAAACAAGACTGGAGTTAGGATAAGGCAAGTGAGGCTGAGTCCTGCAAGTCCAGTGTTGTATCCTGTCTTTATTAAAATTTTGATTTTATTGTGCGTGTTTTGCATTCGTTTTGATTTTTAAAAAATACTGCACTATCATTTATCTTGATTACTGAGCTTGTTCCAGGTCCCTTGAATGTTGTACGTGAGGTCAGTGCGTCTGTAGCCTCACCTGAGTCTCAGCCCTGGAGGGAGGACAGACTGAGTCGGGAGGAGGAAGGAGGACGGTGCCACTGAAAACGCATCACGTGACAAGGAGCCAGGAGACACAGGTTCCCATGTGTCCCCTCCAGGGATTTTTCTCGATTCTGATAGAACCAGATTCAGATTTCAAAAGACTGTAACATGAAGATTGCTGCTGGAGAGCACAGGTGCCAAGCATGCACATGGATGCCTCCATATGGGCGACAGTGAGTCATAAGGTGGCACCCACCTCCTGCCCTCCGTCAGGGTGTCTGCTGAGGGGAGGAGATGGTAGAAAAAGAGGAGAGGGGAATAGAGAAGGTGGGCAGGGAAGAGGCTGGCAGTTTTACACAACTGGGAGCAGGAATGGCAGATGAGCTGTAATTGCTGAAGCTGAGAGAGGCTGTTGATAAATGTTCCTAATAATCAACCTTCAGATCTGACACCCAGCTCAGGCTGGGATTACTGTTTTGAATGGAAATTGAAGCCAAACCAATAATTACCCTGGTGAGCGATGCCAGTCTTACTCTGGAGCCTGTTTTAGGCAGGGAAGTGGCATCTGCATGTCAGCACCAGCCCATCAGGGAGATGATCCAGCAAAGGACTCCCTCCTGGGGTCACACCAAGAGCGCAAACTGGCCTGGACTCTGCCAACACAATGGGCCACAGTCAACGGGAATGCCCACCCTCTTCCTAGAACTCGCAGTGGGTGACGGACCCCCACCCATCGTCATCAGTCTTCAAGTAGAGTCCAGACCTCAGACCTCACTCCCACTGTTCTTTCCCCTTGGGCTTCATGGAAGTCCCTTGTTGATATCCTCCCATGCTGTCAGGTGCTTAGGGGGAGGGGTGGCTGTCCCCCAAACACAGGTGCAGCCCTCCAATAGCCACACACTGCTGTTAGACTGGGAGGCTCTTGGAATGGCCTGAGCTGGGGCCAGGTGAGAGGGCTGAGGCCACAGTAGGCCCCAGAGCTCCTCCCAGCCCTTGCCTCTGGTCCCTGATTGCTTCCAGACAAGGGCCAGGTATACCCCAAACTCTACCTAGAAACAAATGCCATTCTCTGGCCCTCCCTGTATCCCTGTGGTGCCTCTCATCCTGTCTAAAGAACTCCTAGAGTACTGGCACCAGCCAGAGCCAGGCCAGAGGGGAAATGGCTGCAAGGCTGCTCCTCTGTCTGAACAGAGCCCTCTCCCCAGAATACATTCTGAGCTTGGGTCTTTATTCCTGGCTTCTCCTTCGTCAGCTTGATGCTAAGAAAGCATTCACCAGACAAACTATGGCAGGATGAACGGTGACAACAGCACTCTCTAGTGTTTACACATCATGCCCCACCAAACACCTCTGCCATTTCTGCTGTGCCCGGCCCTGGGCTGGGGCAGGTGGCCCCGAGTAAGAAGGTCCCTGATCTCAGGGATGCCCGTCGGGGAGGAGTATAAGCAGGTGGGTAATTACACTGCAGGCAGTTTCTGAGGGCCCCTGCACTACAGAGACTGAAGAAGTCCGTGAGCTGCCTCAGGGGCAGGCAGAGCTCATCAGGCCTGGTGGGATTCAGAGTGTGTCTGACCACTGCCTTTAGGCTGAAATCGGACCTGTGAAAGGCCAGCAAGTATCAGAAAGTCCTGGAGTGCCCAAACGGGAGCAGACACCTCGACAGTGCCATCTTGTGGTGGCACAGCAGGAATGCAGCTCTGTCTTCAGGCACTGGAGTTTTCCTCTGCTCCAGTCCAGGCCCTGAAATGGACCCCTGAACTCAGGTGTGCAAAAGGGAACCAAGGAAATGGCTTTTGTTTTGTTTGCAAAGGCTTGGGGCTTGGAGGAAATGCGGCACGATGGGCCCCAGGGTGTGGAAGTGGCAGGGAAGCGGGCAGGGAAGCACGGTGCCTCTGGCGCCCCCGGTTCCCCTCCAGAGCACACTGGCACCCTCTAATTATCAGCTCACTTGGGAGTGTCTCCCCACTACTCTACCAGGACCTCAGCTCTGTCACCAGCCCACAGAGGGAGTGACAGGAAGCCCGTGCTCAGAACCGGCCTGCTTAGCCTCTCGGGTGACAAAACAGATTTGGGGGCCCAGAGCAGCTGTGCTCATCAGCAGTGAACTCGCCTTGCTCCTGTGGCCTAGGGAGAGGCTCACTGACAACTGGAGTCAGTCAAAGGTCCTCCTTCAGCCCTCTTGTTGCCCGGTCATTTCCTCTCTTGCCACAGAGAGGAGTAGTGACCAGATGTGAGGCAAACAGTCCCCAAAGAAATATTTCCAGGTGTGGAGGGCCTGGTGTGAGCCAGATGTGTGGAAGATGCAGAGGAACAGAGGGAGGAAAGGTGCCCAGTTGCGGGGGGAGAGGAAGGGAAGGGACACGTGTAGGTTAAGGGAAGTACACCCTGGGGACTATCTTAAGCGACAACTTTTCCTTGAAGGGCCAGCTCTGAGGTTGTAGCGTGAAAGCAGCCATAGACAACATTTAAACCAATAGATGTGTCTGTTTTTCAATCAGCAGTTTTTTACAACAGGCCGCTGGTCCACTCGCCATGGTTCACCGATCCAATCCACACTTACTGCCCATGGGAGGGTCTGTCCATGCTGACCATGGAGGCCACAGCGCAGTAATAACCTCATCCCAACCACTGCCAGCAAGTACCAGGCGCTCACCGGACTACCAGCCTACTTCACTGCTGCCTTGTGGGGCAATCCTTGCTGATGGTTGGGGGTGGGGGTGGGGGTGGCACTTGCGGTGTCACAAGGCTATAAGGGTCAGGACTGGAGTAGGAAAGGCCAGGGTGGAGAGAAGCTTGGCCATTCTGGACCCCCAATCTCACTTGTGTGCTCCTGGCTTTTCCCCAGACACGCAGGGGCGGGACACTCACCTGCTACGGGAGGCTCTGCACCGTCACGGCTGTTCCCCTTCCTTAGCCCAGGGGGTTTCTCTCTGTCCAGCTGCTGTCCCTCCAACCCCTTCCCAAGCAGGAAACCCCCAGAGGTAGGTGGGGGGATGGGACCAAACTGGCTCAAGGACACACCGCCAGACAGATGACACCCCGAGGAAGGCCAGGTGTCCCAAGGAGGGAGGGGGAGTAACCTGGCACCAGGACCCAGGGCCCGAGCAGAGGCCAGACTAGAACCAACCCTGCCCCGCGAGGCTGGGCCCTGTGGCCCCCACGCCGTCCCAGGACACACCGTGGGCCTGCACCAGCCTCCCCACCCCAGCTCCTGTCCCCTGCAGGTACAGCAGCCGCCACCAGCAGATCGCGCATCGCCGGCTCGGGCTGGTCCCTGGGCTCTCCAGTTACACTAAAAGTGAGACCAAGGAAGATGGTATCGAGCCTGCGCGGGCTCATCCAACATTGATGCGGCCCCGGATTGCCCCACAGCCCCTCCAAGCAGACCTAGGTCCCTGCTCTCAACTCCCTTGGGTTGGGCCCGGCAGGGAGCGAAGGGACCTCCAACCCACAACAGCTCACTGCCAGGGTCACACAGGGTCTGTTTGGCTCAGTGACCTCAATGGAGCTCTAGGTGCAGGAGCTCCTGCTTAAATCTTGAGGGCTTTTAAAGCCCACCGGCCTCCCAGAAACTGCCCAGGCAAGGTGCCTGTGGAAGCAGGCCTGCGGCCCCAGTACATATAATTGGGACCCAGGGAAGGGCCCAATCCCACCTCTTGGCCCCACCAAATGCAGGGCAAAAGAGAGGATCCCCCCAAGTCACCACACCGTTCACATAGTCAATTCCACTGCACACACCTGTTTCCATCGACCCACACACAACTGGGACACATCTACATGGCTACCCTTGATGGCACGCACACCCCTGTGCACACACCCCACCCAGATACACTCTTACTGATGTAACACTCAGAGGCATACACAGAAGCCTTCTCTCAGAGGAGCCCAACCCATCGTGGCCTCTGTTCTCTAAACACTTGGTGACGGAGAGGACGGAATATCACCCAGAATGTCAGACTGTGGAGAGAGGGGCTGGTGCCAGGAGACAATGCCCTTTCGGGACACTGTGGTATTCCTGGTATGTTGTTTCGTTGGTCTGCAGTGCCTGAGGAGGCCTGGAGGCAGAGCCATTGGGATTGAATCTTTATAGAGGAATGTGACCTTGCAGACGTAAACCTAGGCTGCCATTATCCTGGTGCCAACCCTCCCCGACTCCAAAGCCTCCCAGATCCGGGGACCTCTTCCCCCTGACCTCAGCTCTGTGCTCCTAGTTCTGACACTAGGGTCCCATCTGCTGGCACAGTTCTCTAACAATGTTCACCTGCAGAAATCTCCCTTTCCCCAAGGATGGACAAGCTGTTCCCTAAAGCCTGCTGACTTCTGCACCCTCCTCCCCAACACGTGCATATCTAGAGTTGTCTTTGTTCATATTCAGATCCAAAGACCAGGACACCTGCCCAAGGCTACAGAGGAACACACACCTGAGTCCGGAGATCCAACTGCTGCACCTTCAGGACAACCTACACAGCTTTGGATGGAGACCAAAGGTGTGTGTCTCCCCCAAGCACATGCTGGGCCAGAATCTCCCAGCTGAGACTCAGGCTCAGGATTTTCCAGAGTGAAGGCATTAAGCATCAACAGATACCCATGAGTCCCTACTTGGCAACTGCTCTCCAGACTGTGGGCACAGCTGGAGCTTCCTTCCATCTTTTCTCACAGATCTAGTGTCCCTGCCCAGGGTCTTCTTGCTTTTGTTGGAATTCATCCAGTGACCCTATCTGGAAAACCACAGTGGCTGATGACGTCAAACTTCAGTGCGGGCAAGTCCCGAGGGATCTGAGAAGTCCATGCCTCACCTTCACACCTGACTCCCCTCTCCATTGCCAATCACCCTGAGCCCCAATTATACCAGCTGCCCGGGAAACAGATCACCCCCCACTCACTGCCCTCTGATGCCATTCTGCACTGACCCTCTGGACCACTGCCCTCATCTGCCCCATCCAGTCCAGACGTCTTGGTCCTGTCCTGCTATAAATCCAACGAAAGAGAAGTAGCTGCACTAAAAAGTTCTGGAACAAAGCAGAGCCTCCAGTCCCCTGCCTCTGGTAGCCACCCAGCTCCTCTGGCCAGCAACCCCTAAGCTGGCACTGCCATGGCCAGGACCTCCGATCCCAGCTGTCCTGTTCTCATCCCTCCACCTTGGCCTTTCCAATCACAGAACACATTCCAAGGCCATAGGTCATATACTCACAGAATGTCAGAACTAGAGAGTGTTCAGTCCCTTTAGCGTCAGGGAACACAGGCCCAGGGAGCCAAGTGACTTGCCCGAAGGCGGATGAGAACTAAGGAGGGAGCCAGAAGCGAACTCCTGACTCTCTTCACAGTGCTCTAAGGCATCTTCCTGTTTCATAATACCACTTGTACAGCCGGTGACAGCATCACCTCCTTATCTCACAATAAGCCACTTGTGAGCCTTAATGCCACAGTGCTCAGCCGGACAGCTCCAGGCCTGGTCTGCTGTGCCACTCCCTGTCTCTGCCAGCTTCCCTGCTGATTCTCAGCACTAGGGACTGGAGTTAGCTGGGCTCATGTCCCTATGGGTCCCTTTGTGGTGATCTCTCAACCCTGTCTCTAAAACAAAAAACAAAAACAAAATCAAAAAAAGAAAAAAGAAAAAAAGAAGTAGCCCTCTTCAAAAAAAAAAGGCCAGCGTGGTGGCTAATGCCTGTAATCCCAGATCTTTGGGAGATCGAGGCGAGTGGATCACCTGAGGTCAGGAGTTTGAGACCAGCCTGGCCAACATAGTGAAACCCCCTCTCTACTAAAAATACAAAAAATAGCTAGGCATTGTGGTGGCCGCCTGTAATCCCAGCTACTCAGGAGGCTGAGACAGGAGAACTGCTTGAGCCCGAGAGGAGGAGGTTGCAGTGAGCCAAGATTGTGCCACTGCACTCCAGCCTGGGAGACAGAGCGAGACTTCGTCTCAAAAAATAATAATAAAAAAAAGAACCTGAGAGCCCAATCTTTAAAAGAGGAAGAAGCACATATTTTGTTAAGTTCTCCTAGAATGGTAAAGTAAGCCTTAGTACAAAAGGCTACTTTTACATTAAGAATTTGGCTACGCCGGGCGCGGTGGCTCAAGCGTGTAATCCCAGCACTGTGGGAGGCCGAGGCGGGTGGATCACGGGTCAAGAGATCAAGACCATCCTGGTCAACATGGTGAAACCCCGTCTCTACTAAAACTACAAAAAATTAGCTGGGCATGGTGGCGCGTGCCTGTAATCCCAGCGACTCAGGAGGCTGGGGCAGGAGAATTGCCTGAACCCGGGAGGCGGAGGTTGCGGTGAGCCGAGATCGCGCCATTGCACTCCAGCCTGGGTAACAAGAGCGAAACTCCGTCTCAAAAAAAAAAAAAAATAAAAATAAAAGAATTTGGCTACTTCTTCAACTCAACAGAAACCTAACTGTGCAGAGAGTATCACCAGCAACTGCATGCCTTGTTTGGGAACCAAGGGCCAGAAGAAAGCCACAAGAAGGTATGTTGCAGAGGAGACCAGTCTGGACCAGAATCCACCTGTGGTCACAGATACAGTATAAAACAAGGGTCAAGAGTCCAGAAATAAACCCATACACTTATGGCCAGTTGATTTGGGGGTTTTATTTTTGGTTTTTTTCTTGAGACAAGGTCTTGGTCTGTTGCTCAGGCTGGAATGCAGTGGTGTAATCATGGCTCACTGCAACCTCAACCTCCTGGATTCAAGTGATCTCACCTCAGCCTCCCAAGTAGCTGGTACTACAGGCATCTGTCACCATGCCCTGCTAATTAAAAAAATTTTTTGGTAGAGATAGGGTCTCACTATGTTGCCCAGGCTGGTCTCAAACTTCTAGACTCAAGCAATCTTCCTACCTGAGACTCCCAAAGTGCTGGGATTACAGGCATGAGCCACAGTGCCCGACTGACCAATTGATTTTTGACCAGGGTGCCAAGTCCGAGAGAAAAAGTAGAAACAAATAGTGCTGCGACAACTGGATTTTCTTTCATGCAAAAGAATGAAGTAGGACCACAACTCCTACTATATACAGAAAGTTATTCAAAATGGAAATTAACTCAAAATTGACATAAACATAAGCTCTGAAACTACAAAAGACAGAAGAAAACAGGTAAATCTTCATGGCCTTGGATTTGGCAATGGATTCTTAGATATGGCACTAAAAGCATAACCAAAAAAAGAAAAAAGACAAACTGGACTTCATCAAAATTGAAACTTGTGCTTCAAAGGACCTTACTAAGAAAGTGAGAAGACAAAAATGGAAAATATTTGCAAATCATACATCTGAAAAGAATTAATATTGAGAATGTATAAAGAATTCCCACATCTCAACAACAAAAAGACAACCAAATTAAAAATGGCAGGAACTTGAATGGACATTTCTCTATGATATAAATGGCCAAATAAGCACCAGAAATAATACTCATCATCTGTCACCAAGGAAATGCAAATCAAAACCATGATAAGATGCCACTTCCTAGACTATACTAGGATGACTATAATAATAATTATAATAACAACCCAGAAATTAACAAGTATTGGTGAGGTAGTGGAGAAATGGGTACCCTTGTACAGTGCTGATGGAAATGTAAAATAATGCAGTCTTTGTAGAAAATAGTTTCACAGTTTTTCAAAAAGCTAAAGATAGAATTACCATTACCAAACAGCAATTCTATTCTTAGGTCTACACTACCCAGAAGAATTGAAAACAGGGACTCAAATGGATATGTGCACACCAATGTTCATTGGAGCATTTTCACAATAGCCAAAAAGAGAAACAATCCAGGGTCCATCAGCAGATGAATGTATAAACAAAACGCTGGCCGTGTGTGGTGGCTCACGCCTGTAATCCCAGCACTTTGGGAGGCTGAGGCGGGTGGATCACTTGAGATCAGGAGTTAGAGACCAGCCTGGCCAACATGGTAAAACTCCATCTCTACTAAAAATACAAAAATTAGTTGGGTGTGGTAGTAGGTGTTGTAATCACAGATACTCAGGAGGCTGAGGCAGGAGAACCACCTTAACCTAGGAGGCAGAAGCTGTGGTGAGCCGAGATTGAGCCATTGCACTCCACCCTGGGTGACAAAGTGAGACTCCATCTCAAAAAATAAAATAAAAATTTTAAAAAATTTTAAATTAAAAAAACCAACAAAATGTGGCATATGCATACAATGGAATTATTCAGCCCAAAAATATATGCTATAACATGAATGAATCTTGAAAACATTATACTATGCAAAATAAGCCAGACACAAAAGGAAAAATACTGTATGATTTCATTTATATGAAATATCTAAAATAGGCAATTTATAGAGACAGAAAATAGAATAGAGGTTATCAGAGGCTAAGATGGGGATGAATGAGAAGTTATTTCTTAATGGGTAGAGAGTTTTTGTTTAGGGTAATGAAAAGATTCTGAAAATAGATCATGGTGATGGTTGCATAATACTATGAATGTAATTGATGCCATGGTATTGTATACTTAGAAATCATTGAAATAACTCATTTTATGTTATATGTATTTTACCACAATTAAAAATCCAAGTACATGCTATACACTAAGAATGAAAAATCAGAAACTGAGTTAAAAAAATATTTATATTATTGAAAAATATGCAGAATTTAGGGACACGCCTTAAAAAAGAGGTGAAAGACATATGCTGAAAACTACAAATATTACTGAGAGAAATTAAGATAATCTAAATAAACAGAGATACATACCATGTTCATGAATAGGAAGGCCCAGTGTTACTAAGATGTCAGCTCTCCCCAAATTGATCTATAAAGTTTACAAAATTCCAATCAAAATCCCAGGAGGTTTTTTTGGGGAGTAGGGGGTAGAACTTGAAAAACTTATTGTTAAATTAGTGTGAAATTGAAAAGGACCTAGAATAGTCAAAACAACTTTGTAAAAAGAAGACAAAGTTAAAGGCCTAAACTGCCAGATTTCAGTATTTATTATATAAATATTTTTTGGTATTGGCATCAATAAAGACACATGGATCAAGATAACAGAAAAGAGGGTATAAACTTACAAACAATAATCAACTGATTTTCTATAAAGGTACAAAGGCAATTTAGCAGAAAAAAGAAGGTCTTTTTCAATTAATGCTGTGGGAACAATTGGATACCCACTTTTTAAAATGAATCTCATACCATATTCAAAAAAGTTAACTTAAAATGTAACAAAGATCTAAATTTAAAACGCAAAATTAGAAAATTCCTAGGAAAATCTTTGTCACCTCATAGTAGTCAATGATTTCTTAGATACAACATCAGAAGATCAGAACAATCTATTGAAAAAATTGATAAACTGGATTTCACCAAAAGCAAAAACTTCTGCTCTTGAAAATACATAAGAAAATGAAAAGAAAGCCATAGACTTGAAGAAAATATTGCAAGTTATATATCTGATAAAGGACGTGTATCCAGAATATACAAAGAACTCTCAAAACTCAAAAAGGAAACAACCCAACTTTAAGATGGGTTGTTAAACATTCTAACAGAAACTTCTCCAAAGAAGAGATTTGAATAGCAAATAAGCACATGGAAAGATGCTCAACACCATTAGTCATCAAGGAAATACAAAATGAAACCATAATGACATATCATTGCATACCTGTTAGAATGGCTAAAATTAAAAACACTGGTTGTGCCAACTGTCACAGAAATGTAGAGGAATTGGAACTCTCATATAGAGTTATTGAGAATGTAAAACAGTCCAGGCACTTTGGAAAAGTTGGGCAGTTTCTTAAAAAGTTAAATGTAGACCTATAATATGATTCAGCCATTCCACTGCTTTGCTAGGTATTTGCCTAAGAGAAACAAAAACATATGTCCATACAAAGACTTGTACATGAATATTCACAAAAGCTTTATTTGTAATAGCCAAAAAGTGGAAACAACCCAACAACAGGTAGTGGAATAAACAAAATATGATATATCCATGAATACCACTCAGCAATAAAAGGAAATGCTCTATTAATTCATGTAACAATATTGAAGAATATCACAACAATTACACTGTCTGAAAGAGGCCAAACAAAAAAAGGGTTCATACTGATTATTCCATTTATACAAAACTCTAGGAAACAAAGCAGATCAGTGGTTCCCTGAGGATGGGTGGAGAGGGCGTGGGGAGTTGGAAGAGGAGCAAGAAGGAAGTTTTACAAAGAGGCAGGAGGACACATAGGTTTCCATGTTGTTCCCAAGCACACTAGGCACACTCCTACCTCAGGACCTTGTTACTTGCTTCTCCTTTCCATGGAGCATTCTTTCATTAACCACGTGACTCATTCCCTCGCCTCTTTCAGATCTCTGATTAAATACCCCCCATCAGAGTTTCCCTGACCACACTATATGACATAGCACACTCACCACCCCCAGCACCCCTATGCAGTCAGACTCTCTCCTCCGTACTCTGCTTTTTCTTCTTAGCACTTTATCATATTATATAAGCCTTTTAGCACTGACACATTATATATATATATATATACACACACACACACACACACATATATAT
>NW_022436987.1:3219242-3437171 GCF_009761245.1 Sapajus apella | reverse complement strand
ACACACACACACACACACACATATATATATATATATATATATATTTCTTGTATCTCCCCCAACTAGATAGTAAGAACTATGAGACCATGGACTTTGTTTCATCCACTGTTCTGTCCCCAGTGCCTGAAACGTTGCCTGGCATTTAGAAGGTGCTCAGCAAATGCATATTGAGTGAATGGACCCACCTTAAGAGGTAGGTACCATTATTATTGTCTATTTGTTGATGGAGGTTAAGTCACTTGACTAAAGTCATATAAGCAATAATTGAAGGACCTGGGCTCCAAAGCCAGGTCACTTTGACACCAAAATCCAAGTTCTAAGCCCTGATGCTATTTTGTCTCAGAGTCTAAGAGGCCTCTCTCTCTCTCTGTCTCTCTCTCTCTCTCTCTCTCTCTCTCTCACACACACACACACACACCTCTCTCACACACATACACACACACACACTCATAATTGTAAAACAATGCAGTCAAAGTAGCTGCCTGTGGGAAAAGAAATCAATTCACTCCTTCTGGGGGACAATCGACAGTAGCCAAAATTGGAAACTAACAATCCTTCTTCAGGAGTTTAATTGAATAAACAGGCATGAGGGGGAAATGTCACAAAAACAAGGATGCTTAACACAAAATTATTTATAATAGTAAAGAACTGGAAAGAACAACAAAGTCCCCACAAGGGAGTGACTGAAGTAGAGCAGAAATGAAGTGGAGTCAGGAAGTGACAGAAGATGATGCCTGATGTGATCAATTTTTCGCAAAGGAGCAGGAGGCAGGGCCATTTACTTAACACATGGGGCTGTGGATAAGGGACAAGCAGAGAGAGGTCTTGAGAGTGAGGAAGGTTTGGAAGGGCTATTGTGGGCAATGGGAGTGAAGCTCATCACGGAGAAGCAGAAAGACTGAGCGATTGTGTTGGCGGCCTGACTGAAGATGAAGACCATGAAAGTGGTGACATCTTGCACAGGCATGCCATTTTTGTTGTAGGATTCTAGTGTCATAAGAAGAAAGGGGATGGAGATTCTAACACATTGATCCATGCCAGGCTGGAGTTGTGCTGAGCATATGTGAGGGAATTAAAAAGTGCTGGAGTGAGCGATTGAAAATAATCTATCATGTGATACAAGCTGGGAAGAGAAGAAGAGAGGCCGGGAAAAGTGTGGTAGGCCAGGAGAAAATGCAGAGACGAAGGCAGACACCTTTGTGGTGTGGCAGGAGCAATGTATAAGGAACATGCCTGAGGTCAGAGAGTCAGCAATTTGTGTGTATGAGATTAGAAGTGAAGCAATTCCAGCTGTCATCATCTAGGAATTTATCTTGTGAATAACTGAAGAAAAGTGTCTAGAATGGGAAGGTCCAGAAATTGTGAGTAAAGTGTGGTAGTTGGGTCACTGATACGGGCACTGAAGCCTTTGTGGATAATGACTAAAGCTTGAGTGGAGACAAAAAGGTTAATGGGTGCCAAGCTGTGGAAAACAATGGGCTTGATAATACCGACTTTGTGCCGGTCATTTTACATAGATCCTTTCCTTTTACCTTCATAACAATCGGTGGTATAGATAAGGAGATTTGGAGAGTTCAAGGTCAATGTCCAAGTTTTGAGGAGTCCATTTGGCTGTGGATGCTGACTAGAGAACACGATGAGGCCGGGCGCAGTGGCTCACACCTATAATCCCAGCACTTTGGGAGGCCAACGTAGGTGGATCACTAGGTCGAGAGATCGAGACCATCCTGGTCAACATGGTGAAACCCCGTCTCTACTAAAAATACAAAAATTAGCTGGGCATGGTGGTGCAGCCTGTAGTCCCAGCTACTCGGGAGGCTGAGGTAGGAGAATTGCTTGAACCCAGGAGGCAGAGGTTGCGGTGAGCCGAGATCGCGCCATTACACTCCAGCCTGGGTAATAAGAGCGAAACTCCATCTCAAAAAAAAAAAAAAAAAAGAATACTATGATCAGTGAAGGGTCTGATTTTGAACCTGTTGAATTAAAGCTGTTGGCTGAATATCTAGGTGGAGACGTCTACAGGCATTTAGACATGTAGGGCTAAGTCTTGGCAAAAAGGCTGGAGTTGAAAGTATAGATTTCTGTGTTAAATGCATTGCGTTGATAACTGGGACCAGGGAGTAGCCTGAGAATGGAATGGAATGGGACGGAACAGAATGGAACAGAATGGAATGGAACGGAAAAGAGGAGCACTTTGGCATATGCTCAAATGTGGACAGTGGGGACCCAAGAAAAGCCAGAAATTTTTTAAATGTAGGCAATCATATTTTGGTAGATTGGAAAAGTGGCCATAGATTTTCAGCTCCTGTCTTCAAGAGTTAAGGACTATTTCCCACTCCTGAAATGTGGGCTGGCATTTTGACTTACTTTGACCAACACAAGGTGGCAGAATGATGTGCAAGTTCCTAACCTAGGCCTCAAGAAACCCTGCAGCTTCTGCTCCCTCACTGGAATCCCTTCCACCACCATGTGTGCAAACTTGAGTGAGCCTGCTGGAAGATGAGAGAGCACGTGGAGAGAGGGCCCAGCTGCTCTAGCCTTCCCAGCAGGGGCACCAGATACATGAGCAAGCCCAGCCCAGAAAAGCTGAGCCTGGCCCAGACCACAAAACCGGCCAGCTGAGCCCAGCCCAAACTGCTGATCCACAGAATCTTGTGCTAACTCACACAGTTGTTATTTTAAGCCACTAAGTTTAGGAGTGACTTGTTACATGGCAATAGATAACTGAAACACACATGGCCCAGAATCAAGGGGGACAACAGCTTAGACAAATACACAGAAAAGAGGTCAACTTATAGGAGTACTTGAAGGAGAGGTGTTTCCCAGGTTCAAAGATGTGATGGGGGCAGAAATCAGAGACCAGTGCTGGAAAGTGAAAGTTAACTATTAACAGTGGTTCCTTACAGAGTTGGGATGGGATGAGGTCCTGCGTACCCAATGTATGAGTTGCTTGAATAATGGTTGTAACAGCTTTATTGAGGATCGTGTAAATTTTTGAATAATTCAATATTTATGTTTTAAAAAACAAGTACTGATTAGAACATACAGGAGGCGATGTGGACTAATGGTTCAGGAGAGTAGGTAAACCAGCTGCATCACAATCAGCCAGAAAGTTTTATACAAACATTGAGCCCAGAGTCCCACCCCTGGATAGTATGATTCAGTTAGTGTGGACAAGGGCCAGGTGAGTTGTGTTCTTCACATAGTTCCCCAGGTATTGAGGTTGTCAGGGTGAGGAGAAAAGAGTTCTGAAGACAGAACCCCAGAAAATGTCTTTACTTAGGGTTCTGAAAGGAGAAAAATGATTTTCAAACTAAGCTTCTGTGGAAGACTAGAGTTCCAGAAACATTTACAATATGCATTTATAAAACAGCAATTTATACCACTTATTGCATGATTACTAAGTCCCAGGCAATATGATAAGCCCTTTATGTTTATTACCTCATTTATTTATTTATTTATTTATTTGAGACAGAGTCTAGCTCTGTCATCTAGGCTGGAGTACAGTGGCACAATCTTGGCTCACTGCAACCTCCACCTCCTGGGCTCAAGCGATCCTCCTGCCTCAGCCTCCCAAGTAGCTGGGATTACAGGTGTGTGCCTCCATGCCCAGGTAATTTTTTTTTTTTTTTGTATTTTTAGTACAAATGGGGTTTTACCATGTTGGCCAGGTTAGTCTCAAACTCCTGATCTCAAGTAACCTGCCCACCTTGGCTTCCCAAAGTACTGAGATTACAGGTAATAGTTGCCAGGCCTATTACCTTATTTAATATTCATAACACTCCCCCAATAAACTGTGGCCAGGGAGGAGAAGTAGTTTGTCCAAAGTTAGCTAAGCGGAGTCAGAATTTGAATGCAGGTCATCTAATTCCAAAG
The DNA here is from genome assembly GCF_009761245.1 of Sapajus apella. NCBI lineage: Eukaryota > Metazoa > Chordata > Mammalia > Primates > Cebidae > Sapajus > Sapajus apella. The sequence continues at coordinate 3,433,295 of NW_022436987.1, read as the reverse complement.
TCTTTCTGCTTTTGTATGTTTGCTTTTACAGGGGAAAATTATTTATTTATTTATTTGTTTGTTTGTTTTTGAGACGGAGTTTCACTCATGTTACCCAGGCTGGAGTGCAATGGCACGATCTCGGCTCACCGCAACCTCCGCCTCCTGGGTTCAGGCAATTCTCCTGCCTCAGCCTCCTGAGTAGCTGGGATTACAGGCACGCACCACCATGCCCAGCTAATTTTTTGTATTTTTAGTAGAGACGGGGTTTCACCATGTTGACCAGGATGGTCTCAATCTCTTGACCTCGTGATCCACCCGCCTCGGCCTCCCAAAGTGCTGGGATTACAGGCTTGAGCCACCGTGCCCGGCCGAAAATTATTTATTATATGGAATTAGCTCAACTTTAAGTTTTTATCCCATATATGTATTAGACCTTTGGAATATAACACTGTTTATTTCTAATGGAATCTAGACTGTGAGCTCATCTCTGGGAGGAAATTGTCTTTTCATCGCCTTATCTCCAGGGCCCAGGATGTAGTTCACACTCAATACATGTTTGTTGAATAAGAAAATGAATGTGTGGATTTGGGATCTGAAACAAAGTTAGTAGGTTTTGTTATTTTAAGTTTAATATTCCAATAATGTTAGCATTCTTCTCCACGGAGAGCACTACTCTTAAAAAGGCAGGTGCACTGGAGTCATGAGGTGGACAGCAGATTTTCTGGGGCTGTGCAAGGCAAGGTTGATGAAGAAACATAATTAACCAATTCAGACAATTTATTTCCCCGAAGAGGGCAATGAAAGGAAAAAAAAAAGAGGTGGATTCAGTTGCACCCATCTCCAGCAGGGAGACAGGACAAACTTGAATAGGTTTTACAGGCTGAAAAGAGATCACCAGTAGAGGCGAAGATGCAGATGGAGGAGACAGGTGGGATTAATAGAGGGCGAGACCCAGGGAAGGTGAGGAGAGGTCCTACGGGAACTGGTCTTGGGTAGGAGGGACACCTGTTCCTCTGAATCTAGGCAAACAAGGGCTATCAAAGATGCAGGGAGGTTTTTGGCAGAGTGAAGGGAAGGAGAGCACAGGAAGCAGGACTTCACGGAGATGAGAGTAGCCCAGTAAATGAAGTTTCTCTTCCAGCCCTCACCATCTAGGGTCATGGGTCAGGACATTTAACTCCAGAATTCTGCAGATCGATATGGGGTTATGAAACTTAAAAAAAAAAAAAAAACTACTATGTACGATCATAATAGTTTCATTTCAAAAGAGGGGTGGCATTTAACACACCAACCAAAGGTACAACGGGCATAACCTAGGAATAAATCTACTCAGCTTTATGACCAACTCATTCTGCTCTTTTTTTTTTTTTTTTCCATCTCGCCAGGGAGAATGACTCCTTCCTCCAGGACGAGTGCGTGGGGAGCGCGGCTCCAAACCGCCCACGCTGGCAGCAGCTCGCCATCCCCGCGGGGCGGGCGCGGAGCCTGGCAACACGAGGGCGCCGCTCCTGCGCCCAGACAACCGGCCCGGGCTGCCGTCCCGCTCCGCGGAGCAGGCAGCGACTCGCGGGGTCCGGGGCAGCCAGCGGGGCACTCCGCCCGGGGCCAGCCTCTGTCCCCGCCGAGGGCCAGCTGGGAGCAGACCCCGGTGGGCGCATGCCGGAGCCGAGGGCGCCCCTCCTCGCCCCGCCCGCCGGGGGCCCACCCCGGCCCCTGCCCCGCCCCTCCCGGCGCCTCCTCCGCGCCTTTTCTCGGGGTCCCCCCGCGGAGCGACCCTGGCGGGGCAGCTGGGGTGGGGGAGGGGTGGGGCAGAGGTGACAGCTCGCTGGCCCCAGTGCCCGGGTGCCCTCCTCACAGCTCTGCCCGGTGGATGTGGGGACACCACCCTCGCTCGAGCTCCAGTGCGCGTACCCGAGGCTCTGGGTCGCAGATGCCCGAGGGTCCCCGGGTGCCCGAACCCACCCTGGGGGTCGGGACGCTGGCGCCGGTCCTCGCCCCCGGAGGCCCGCTTCTCCCGCAGGAGAGCGAGGGTCAGCAGGCGCTCTCGCAGGGCCACCCTTCGGGCGCCCTACCTGTCGTAGCTCCAACGGCTGTAGGACAGGGTCCGGTGGCTGCTGACTCCCTCCATCGCCGCCTCCGGCTCCACTCGGGGCTCAGCGGGCGGCGGCGGCGGCGCTGGGCTCGGGGCTGGCTCGCTAGCTGCGGGCCGGGCCGGGGCGCGGGCGGAGGACTGTACCATTCGCCCCCCGGGGGGTGACCCCCCCCACCCTCCGGCTCTGCCAGTGGCGGGGACTCGCGACTGCGGGGACCCGGGCCCGTGAGGCCCCCTCCCCCGCGCTCGGGTCCCGCGGGGGCGCGGCTGCGGCAGCCTTGGGCGGCTTATTTATTTATTTCTGAGGTGTGCTCCGCGTCGCCATGACAACCGCTCCATCTTTTCCGGCGTCACTAGGGCACCGCCGCTTTCAAACCTTCCCGGGACTGGGGTTGCTAAGAGGCTGCTCCGGCTTCTGCTCGCCTGGGAGTCCCGGATCTGCTCTCGCCACTCAGGGCCCTTCTGCAGAGGCGACCTCCTTTCCGGCGTGGGAGTCTTCAGCTAACCTCCCACAATCAAGTCCCCCCCCTGCTCGGGAATGGGAATAGCCATCCCCCAATTTCCTAGATTTCCGCCATCTCCCCGCCCCTTCTTCCCCAGGGTGGAAGTCTTGAAACCACCGTCCCTTCCTCTCTTCAAACTGCCTCCCTCCTTACAGAGAATGGAAATCCACTCCTCCCTCCCTCTCTCCCGGGTGGATTCCCTCGGCTCTGCTATCTGGTCTATTATGGCCCTCTTGGGTTCCGAAGACCAAGCTCTGTAAACACTCCCATTTCTAGGCCACCTCGTTCTGTTTATGTCCCTTTGTGCTTTCTCTCCATTACTACTCAAAATCCTTTGGAAAAAGTCCGGGTGTCTTGGCTCAGCCAGGGGAGACTTAGTCTGACAGTGACCCAGGGAAGACTATGGCAAGAAGGCCCGCCTGGGTGGGGCGGTTGGGGCAGGGAGAGCTGGCGGGCGCCTTCTTGTCTGCCTGGCCTCCATTCCTTTCCCTTCCCCCACCTTAGGCTGATGGCTTTAGGGATTTACAGGTATAATCTTCTTGCAGAGGTCACAAGAGCCTAAGAAGGACCTTTCCGGCGGTTGCTGTGGGGTGGCTGGCTAACTTCACGCTAGGGTCAGGGTCGGGGTGGAGGTGCTGACGTTCCCAGGAGGAGTGGAGGGGGAAGTAGGATTTGTGCCACACTAATCCAAGGATCCTGACAACTCCTGTGAACTGGAGTTAACCCTGTGGGTTACAGAGGTTGCAACTGGCAGTGCACCTGTTGCATCCAGCCCACAATCACAGGGGAAAAATGCTTTTCATTGAATAAACTGACAACACTTAAAAATTGGGAGATTTAATTAATATATCTAGCTTTCTTGAAAACTGAGACTATTTGGCAGTGCTGGGCCAGTCTTCAGCATGGCAGGCATAAAGCACAGAAGTGGCTGTCCTCTGCCCCGGGAGCAGGGAATCTGTTGTTCTATAGGCCTCTGGCCCTAGCCGGCCAGCTTTTCTTACTTACATAACTTGCTTGGTCCTTATAGCTTTTAAGCTTGCCACTTGTGTGCAATACAGTCATCTCTATAGCCCTTGAAGTGCCCAACTTGCTCACAGAGCTACCCAAATGCATCATTAACCAATATTTACCAAGGGCTAGGTACTGAGCAAAATGCTTTATGTACCAGGCAGACACTGTTACTGCCCCTTGTGGAGTTTACAGACTGATGTGCAAGGACTGACTTCCCCAAAAAGCCAGTGTTGCTGAACCACATCTGGACGGTGAGGCTCTTGGCACACCCATGACCTTGGCAGTAGGGGACTGGAACTCCAGAATCAACTTGTTGCAACTGTGTGAAGCCTTATTTCATTGTTTAGGGGTAGAGGTCAGAGGCGAGCTTCCCTCTCTGGAGAAGGTGCAGGAGTTGTGGGCTCTCCCACAGAAACTGCAGGACCAGAGGCTACTGCTCCTGACTTGTCATAAGACAAGTCCTAAGGATGTCCCTTCTCCAGAGGACAGGCTCCATCCAGCAGCATTACCCCAGCCCAATCCTGCTGGCTCAGACCAGCAGTCACAGAGCCCTCCTGAGACTGACATTTGGCACTGGCTGCCAGGTGCCTGCAGCCTGCCTTGGTGAGGCCACTGCAGCTGCAAAAGCCAGTAAACCTGCTACTGGCTCTTAGAGCCTCCAACTCCAAATCCTGAAACCCTCTAGAAGTGCAAGCAAGAAGCCCAAGGCTGAAAGCTGTAGAGAAGCTATACCCCAGACATCCCAAGGAGAACTCTGGGCTAGGCAGTTGGAGGAGCCCAAACAAAGCCCCTATGTGTCATAGCTCCAGTGGCTGCAGGACAGGGGCCAGTGGCTGCAGGACAGGGGCCAGTGGCTGCTGACTCCTTTCATCACCGCCTCTGGCTCCACTCATGACGGGGGAAGGCTATGGCAAGACCTTTTGAGGTAGGACCTGTTGACCCTTATCAATGCCAGGAGCTGTGCATCAGCAATCTGTAGGAGGAGGACGTGTGGCAATGTTAAAGCATGGCCACAACATCTTTGCCATTCCTCTCGTTGAGAAGCAAGGTCTATGTTACCTCCCCTTTAATCTGGATGCTATGTAACTTCTGAGGTTAAATGATGAAAGGCCCTTCAACATCCCCTGTTCACTGGACCCCTGAGCTGACATGTTAGAAGTCTGACTACTGTGAAGCTGCCATGCTGTGAGAAAGCCCAAGCTACAAGGAAAGGTCATATGTGGGTGCTTCAATTGACAGTCCCGGCTGAGACCAGCCTTCAAGTCCCGGCAGCCATTCACCAGACATAGGACTGAAGAAGCCTTCAGATGATTACAGCCCCTAGCCCTTTAAGTCATCCCAGCTGCTTGAGCCTTCCAGCTGAGCCCCAGGCATCACAAAGGAGAGACAAGTCATCCTTGCTCTGCCCTGACCTGACCCAGAGAATCTGTGAACACTATGAAACAGTTGTTGTTTTACACCATAGATAACCAGGCAGGCAGAATTCTTCTCAGAGGAGCTGGTTCTTTTTCCTTGAAAGCTGATTCATGGGCCTTTGGTTATGACAGAGGGGGTCCCAGTTCGTCTGCAGAGAAGAGCTGCAACAAGGAAACTGTGGATTGTTCTGAAGAGCAATAGGAATTCAGGAGTTGTCCTTCGGTAGCTAGATGATGAGAGGTAGGGGTAAGACTGGAACTGGGAGAAGAGAGGACACAGGAGAAAAGCCTGAATAGAAAGAAGGTGAAATGGCAGAAAGCTAGACTCTAAGAAGTAACTGGTGAGAAATTCTGAGGGTAGGGATGGCCGAAGAACTTGAGGAATGGAGATGTCTGATGTTCTATTTTACGTTGGTTCCTACTCCTTGGTGCTGCTCTATGACCTCCAAACTTTCAGAAAAAATCTGATATGTATATGCCATCACCTCCTATGAATGATGCTTAGGGAATGCAGAAGGTGGGGCACTGTCTGCAGTGGGACACTTTGTGGGACAAAGTGGAGTAGGAGGACAGCAACCCTGGCAGCTTATTGGAGACTGAGAAGTTAGGAGCAGGAATGCAATGCAGAGGAGACTAGGAGGGCATGCCCCTTCTTAAGAATCTCTGGGAAGGGATCTTGGGAAGAATCAGAGAGAGTACTAGGCTTGCCCAGATAAAAGGAGACAGACTAGAGATCATCTAGGATTTTAAAGGAAAGCGTAAACATAGAAGGCTGGAAGCTTCACACCATGAAGATGTGTGCCCAGTGGTCCTGGAACTAGGGGTCTGGCTACTCTGCAGTGGCAAACAAGCAATGAAGAAGCCCAAAACCAGGGCCTAGGACCAAGGGCTCATCATGGCAAAATGAGGAACAAGGATCTGGGCGTCTATATCCTCAAAGAATAAAAACTGGAAGGAAAAATCCCTCGTTGCAGCAGAGATGGAGAGTTACAAAGAAAAACTGCTTCCCAGGCTGAAACATGGTCTATACTCTTCAGAGTAAAGCTCTGGGGAAAAAAATCTGCTAGCTAGAGCCAATGTGCTCCTAAGACCCACCCTTTGCCCTTAGTTTCCATTCCCACTGCTGCCACCATGTTTTACCCCAAGGATCAGTGGTTTCCCTTTAACATTCTGTGTTTAACATCCCTTATCACAATCCCTATGTTCCTCTAGGGAAGCTAGGAAGGGCTAGCTTCATTAACTTTAGAGGAAAGACACAGGAAAATACAGAGAGTTATCACATGAAATGCATAAATACAGGGTCCAGGACCCTGCACCATGCCACTGGTCATCTGCAGATATCTATACTCTGATTCCAAAAGATAGACTTGCCTATGGGATTTCCTTCCTAGACATCCTGACAGTACCCAAAGTCAAGAAGTGAAGAGGCTCATTTCTGTTCTGAGAGACAGGCTGCATGTCCAGATGACTAGCACCTTGAATGCCCTCACCAGCTGATGGTTTCTCCCTACTCTCACACTCACAGAGGGTGGCTTCATCTTCACCAGCCCAGCTGAATAACCGCATTGCAATCTAATCGTTCCTGCTATGGACTGAATATTTGTGTCTCCTCCAGATTCGTAGGCTGAAACCTAACTCCCAAAGTGATAGTATTAGGAGGTGGGGCCTGTGGGAGGTGATTAGGTAATGAGGGTGGAAATGGGATTAGTGCCCTTTATAAAAGAAGCCCGAGAAAGCCCCTTCCACCATGTGAGGATACAGTGAGAAGACCAACATCTATGAACCGGGAAGCAGGCCCTCACCAGACACTGAATGCTGCTGACACCTTCATCTTGAACTTCGCTGCCTCCATACTGTGAGAAGTAAATTGCTGGTGTTTTTGTTGTTGTTGTTGTTTTGTTTTTTAGGCACAGTTTCGCTCTTGTCACCCAGGCTGGAGTGCAGTGGTGCTATCTCAGCTCACTGCAACCTCCGCCTCCTGGGTTCAAGCAGTTCTCCTGCTTCTGCCTCCCTAGCAGCTGGGATTACAGGCACCCACCACCACGCCTGGCTAATTTTTATATTATTAGTAGAGATGGGGTTTCACCATGTTGGCCAGGATGGTCTCGAACTCCTGAGCTCAGGTGATCTGCCCACCTCGGCCTCCCAAAGTGCTGGGATTACAGGCGTTTCTGTTGTTTGTAAACCAGCCAGGTTATGGTATTTTTGTTTTAACAGCCCACCTAGACTGAGATAACCCCCACCCCTTGCCTCTCCCGCTTCTGCAAGTGAAGAAAGGAAAGGAGACAGGGATCTGAGAAGTTCACATAAAGTGACAGGTAACTTTTCTTAACACTCCTCACTCTGCTGCCTGAGGAAGGGGCAGGCCTTCATATCTCCGTAGGTATGTGCCGTATGTGATCACTCCAGCTCTCAGTGAGTGGTGGAGATGCCTGCTGTGGGCTATTTGGAAGCCTGAGCAAGGGGCAGGTGGGGCTGGCAGCTGCATGGGCAGCTGATAGACATCAGTGTGAGTGTTTAGCCATTTGTTCTCAAGGTGGGACGGGGTGGAGGGAGCTCTGAAAATTCATGGTAGAGTCAATCGTTTTGAAAGCCATAGATTTTAAGGACAATTGCAAGACTGGGACTGTTTATGCAGTGAAAAGGTTTGTTGAGTATCAGGGGTTAAGGTTCTGGCATTAAAAACAATTTGGAAAGGATTTACTTATATGCTTTCTGTTGTTGTTCTGTTATTTTTTTTCTACTATCGACAGGAGAGACAGAAACTATAAACTATAATTTGGTTTCAATTCAGGTCACTAAATGCCACTTCTGGCATCCCTGAATTTGTAAATGACCAATGATCATATGATCATGTGGGTTACTATTATCTCTAACCTGTGTACAATAGCCACAGCATGAATTAGGTAGGTCATTTAGATCTATTATTAATATTGAAATATTTGCTCTCAAATATTGGCAAGCATATTTTAGGTAGAATTTGGAGGAAAAAAAATGCCTCATGTGTTTTGTAAGTTTGGAATCTACCATATCTGTTTATAATTGCATGACTGTATGCTGCAATCTATATAATCGTGAGAGCTTTTAATTATGTATCAATTGTTAAACATTTTCCGACAGTTAAATCTGAAAACAGAGAGGCAGTTAATTCAAGTAAGTATTAAGAAGGAGTTACCCAGGTAACTTTAGAAAGAACATCACATTCTTTCCGAAGCCACAAATATTTATACTGATGTAAATAATAAAAGGCCGCATATAGGAAGAGCTGGGAGAAGAGAAGCCCCAGTGGAGGTTGTGGGAACCCTGTGGGTGCTCTGCTTCCAGCATGGACCCCGAGGTGGGCCCGTCAACGAAGGCTAATGGTCCTAAAGGCAGGGCCCTCACAGCATTTCATTTCCTTAGCTTGGTGTCAGAAAATGCCATAGAAAGTTCTGGGCCCCCCAGGAGGCAGTTAAAGGCTAAAAGGACAAGTGGACCCAAATGCTTCAATGTTTGGGTGAGGAAGATGCAAAGCACCAGGTGAGTAGACAGATGATGCTGGGATGGCAAACATGACAGAGGTAACTGGTTGCAAATCAGGACCAGGTGGGACAACGTAGGTAGTTCTTTTTCTTTTTTTTTTTTTTTTGAGATGGAGTCTCACTCTGTTGCCCAGGCTCTAGTGCCGTGGTGCAATCTTAGCTCACTGCAACCTTCTGCCTCTTGGGCTCAGGCAATTCTCCTGCCCCAGCCTCCTGAGTAGCTGGGATTACAGGAGTGCGTCACTACACCCAGCTAATTTTTGTATTTTTAGTAGAGACGGGGTTTCACCGTGTTGGTCAGGCTGGTCTCAAACTCCTGACTTCGTGGTCCACCCGCCTCGGCCTCCCAAAGTGTTGGGATTACAGGCATGAGCCACCATGCCCAGCTGAGACAAGGTAGTTCTTATGGAGGAGATGATCATGGATCAGATACTTTCCTTTCTCTAGGTAGCAGGATGACACAAAAATCCCTCTTTCTCAGGAGTTTAGGAAAGAAAGCGTCAGGAGTCTCCCAAACCATCTTTAGGTTTGATGATTCACTAGGAGCACTCACAGGGCTCAGCACAGAGTCATATTCATGACTGTGAGTTATTGTGGCAAAAGGATTCTGTGTCAGTGTCTCTAAGACCAAGCTCAGCCTCTATGATTCACTAGAATAACTCACAGGTCTCAGAAGCAGCTGTTATACTCACCATTATCTCTTATTACAGTGAAAGGATACAGAGTAAAGTCAGTTTTGGGGTAAAGCCAGGAGAAACCACACGCATTCGTACAGGTGACCCCGCCTGGTGGGGCTGCATGAGGACTCACTTCATTCTTCCAGCAACAGTGTGTGATCATACATGGTGGTGTTGCCAATTGGTGAAGCTCACCCAAGCCTTGGTGTCCAAAGCTCTTAATGTGGAGTCAGTCATCGAGACGTGAAAAGCCCGTATAACTGGCCTCAGCTGCCCCAACAACTCCCTCTTCCCCCATCCCCAGAGCAAAACTAAGAGTTCATCATAAGTCATTTAATTAGGATAAACTTATCTCGTCAAACTGATACAGCTTCTCCCAAGGCCCCCAGCACACAAAAACACTCATCAGGCAGAATATTCCAAAGGGCCCCCAAAACCCAAGGACCTGCACCTCTTCTCTAAGGACCGCCTTCACACAGCCGGAACCACTTTGCTCATCTTTAAAAAGAGCCATGATAGGTACCTAGGATCTGCGTCCACCCTGGGATGGCCCTTGCCTAAGCCTGACAGATGCAGGAGCGAGAGAGTGCCGCATTCTTGCCTTGCATGTAGATAACACTGAGATGTAGCTTGTACTCCAGAGTTTCCCTGTAGGATAGTGTTGACTGTAACCTCTATGAGACTTTGCCTGAAATCACTCTCTTGCTTGGCTTCTTTTTTTTCTTGTCCTCCGACACCTGGTCCTTTTCTTATCTCCCTAGCTGTGTTTCAGTGGTGTGCTGACACTGGCTAGTCCCAAGAGCTGACTGTTATCAACTCTTCCCAACTCCATGCTCACAGACGTCCTGTTGGTAGCTTCAGATTGGTTGTGGTGGATGTGCTCACTATAGGGTATTTGGGGAAATTGTTGAATGCTTGATGTATAAATCAAACTTATTTATTTTCTTTCCAGAGAGCCACTTGCTACTCTTTTACTATCACACCAACTAAGCAGTCCTTTAGTAAATCACTTGAATATGAATATTTGTCTCAGTGTCTGCTTCTGCAAACCCAATCTAAGAAAGTAACTACCTTGGAGGTTTTTTGAGAGTCAGGAGGCTCAGAGATGTCGGTTAAAATATATTTATTATATGAGGCCAGATGACCCACTATTTAAGTTCTAAGTGGACTAAGGCAAGAAAGGAATCTTCAGTGGGTTGAAACTGAGGTGCCGGCTGCTCCAACTCTTGGGTTTGATGACCTGAAAGTCCAATAGTGCCAGAGGTATCTGTTAGATAAGAGCCCTGTGTCGGGTCTCAGGAAAGTCATGTGGAGCTTTTAGGTTTGGGGTTGGGCCCTGCCTTCTGCAGCAGAGAACTCATATTTGCAAGGAGAGAGCTCACAGTGTGCACCTGGGCCCTAATAGAGCTTGAATACCTGATGTAGGACATCAGGACACTATATGACTAGATCTGCCCTACTGCTCTTGGACACCAGTCATAAATGCATCCAGGCATGGACTGGGTGTTTTATGTTTGCCAGTTCACCAGTTAGAAATTAGCAATTCATTGAATGATGACAATGATTTCGCGTTGGATCCAGATAGGTACAGAAGGCACAAGTAAATTATGTGAAGACACAATTCGAACTCGATGTCATCTATCCCTTTTGCACCAACCTCCTTCCTGTGGAAGTGTCCCATGCCACCAACTGTTGTAGGAGGAAAAAATCTGAGCCTGATGCATGGCTGAATACGGTGGTATGAACCAAAAATGAATTCCAGCCGTTCTACACACCCACTTAGGAGAGATTCTTAAGCTGAGTGTAGGGGACATCCTCCCAGGGGGAAGAAACTTGGGCAGTAAGCTGGGCCATCCACTTTGCATGTCGGAGGCATGGCCTGAGGCGACAGTACACGTGGACCTCTGGGCACCAGAGAACAACTCACTTGGGAGGTCACAGGCCTGGATGAAGCAACACTGGAGAAGGAAGTATAGGGGAGATGCATGTGGATGGACGGATGGAGTAGGACCAGAATGTGCAGAGCTTTATGCCTCCTGTCAATGCCCATTAGAGAGCATCTGCTGTGCAGAGGGCACTCAATGACCAGGTATGGAGAAGTATTTGTCTGGTGAATATCAGTTGGTTTCAATCCTCAACTAAGAGCTTGAGCCCATGAAGGCAGTGGGAACAAGGCAGAGATGAAAGCTCTGTACAGGCCCAACCACAGGGACTCCCTCTCACCAAGGCTTATTTACCTGCCACTGCTGCTGAATGCAGCAGACAGCCTGGATCCTGGCTATGGTGCATTCCTTCATGGGACTGCCCCAGCACCTGGTGGAAAGTTAATGAAGTCAGATTCCTTCCACCCTGAGGGGGCAGCAGTCTGTCCTTATTGACAAAGAAAAGATGGACACCTCTTCTGATTTATCTTCCTTTCTTGTTGTGCTTCACCAGTGGTTTACAGAGTATCTAGTTTATCACCATGGGATCCTGCATAATGAAGTCTCAGCTCAAGTGTCTGTTTTATGATAAAGGATCATGACAGTGGTCTTGTTAAAAAAAAAAAATGGGTCGGCCAGGCACAGTGGCTCATACCTGTAATCCCAGCGCTTTGGGAGGCCAAGGCAGGTGGATCATGAGGTCAGGAGTTCAAGACCAGCCTGGCCAAGGTGGTGAAACCCCATCTCTACTAAAAATATAAAAATTAGCCAGGTGTGGTGGTGGGTGCTTCTAATCCCAGCTACTCGGGAGGCTGAGGCAGAGGATTGCTTGAACCTGGGAGGCAGAGGTTGTAGTGATCCGAGATCATGCGACTGTACTCCAGCCTAGGGGACAGAGTGAGACTTCATCTCAAAAAAAAAAAAAAAAGAGTTTTCTAATATACTGGATTACTTGGAAACAAGGGGTAGAAATTGTGAGTGGCCTATTAAAGTCCAGGGAAGGAACCAGCTTTGGGATGACTCCCTGTGGATTGGGTCACTGTCCTCCAAGATGTAGTATATGCACTAAACTATCGGATGATGTGTAGCGCTGTGTTGGGACACACAGGGCCAGAGTAACCAACAGGTAGAAATAGGACTGGCCCCTTTCAGCATCACTCCAGCCAGCTCCTTGCAGAAACTGTGCTTTGTATTTCTGCAGCAGGCTTCATTGCATCAGAGGTTCTGATTCTCAGGGGGAAATGTTCCATTGATTAACATGAGAAGTTTCCATCGACTCTATTGCTGGGTCACTTTGCACTCCTCCTGCCAGTGGACCATCAGGTAAGAAGAGTGACCATATTGGAGCTGACAATCAACCCCCATCCTGAGAAGCTAAGGTGGCTGTTGTGTAATGAGGCAGGGAGGATTAATCTGAAACTTGGGCGCTGGAGTGTCTCTTGGTGCCTTCAGGCAGAGTGATAACGGTGCATAGGCAATCACAGCCAGCAAAGTAGGGTAACGGCGAGACAGTCAGGGGCCCAGGCTCTCAGGAAGAGCGGCCCAGACCAGCTTTAGTGTTGAACAGGCATGAGAGAAATCTGGAATTGGTGGGTTGGGGAGGGCGCAGGGAGATGATGAATATTAATTGTGGCTGAGGACCAGCTGCCACGGGGGACTATGGTTGATTCCACTAATCCTACTCTTGAAAGTCCCTTTTCTTTTTTTAAGAGCTTTCATACTCTTGAAGAATCCACACTCTAAAAGAGTCGGTGATAGTGTGGACTTGCTGTGTGGCAGGAGCAGATCTGAGCAGAGTAAGGGGGGTGCCCTCTCTAACACTGGGGTGCCGCCTTCTTTTCAGCACTGTGGTGGCGGACAGTCCCAAACGCAGGGTTTGCATCTCACCTCAAGCTCTCTTAAGTGGCTAGTGGGGGAAGCAGCTCTGTTATGGTTGTAGCCTCTAAGTATGAGGAAGTTAGCCAGCCTTCTAGGAGAATTCTTCAGCCAATGGGGGAACTGGCTAAATGCCCCAGCCTTCCAGTTCCTTAGTGGGAGAATTCTAAGGGCTAGGTCACACAGCTCCTTAGAGGTTCCTCAGTGGGACTCAGTCCCTGTTGCTGCAGAAATAACCAGCTTAATACCTTAGGTTGCGCTAACTTCTTCCCATCCTTGTCTCCATTTGCTTTCACTTCTAAGATCATATTATGGATGAATTTTGTCCCCCTCAAAAGATATGTTGAAGTCCTGGCTGGGTGCGGTGGCTCATGCCTGTAATCCTAGCACTTTGGGAGGCAGAAGAGGGAGGATCATGAGGTCAGGAGATTGAGACCATCTGGCCAACATGTTGAAACTCCATCTCTACTAAAAATACAAAAATTAGTTGAGCATGATGGTGCATGCCTGTAATACCAGCTACTTGGGAGGCTGAGGTGCAAGAATCACTTGGACCCAGGAGACGGAGGTGGCAGTGAGCTGATATTGCACCATTGTACTCCAGCCTGGCAACAGAACAATACTCTGTCTCCAAAGAAAAAAAAAATCCTAACCCTTGGTGCCTGTGAAACCTTATTTGGAATCAAGGTAAAATGGGCTCATTAGGGTGGGCCATAACCTAAAATAACAAGTGATCTTATAAGAAGAGGGACATTTGGACTTGGATGCAAAAGAATACCACGTGACCACAGAGACCTAAATGCTGTAGCTGAAAGCCAAGGAAAGCCTGGAGCTACCAGAAGCTGGGAGAGGCAAGGTAGGATCCTCTTCTAAAGGCTTTGGGGGCTGGGTGGTGGCTCACGCCTGTAATCCTAGCACTTTGACAGGCCAAGGTGGGCGAATTACTTGAGGTCAGGAGTTCGAGACCAGCCTGGCCAACATGGTGAAACCCCATATCTACTAAAAATACAAAATTAGCTGGGCAGGTAGCTCATGCCTGTAATCCCAGCTACTCAGGAGGCTGAGGCAGGAGAGTCACTTGAACCCAGGAGGCAGAGGTTGCAATGAGCTGAGATCCTGCCATTGCACTCCAGCCTGGGTGACCGAGTCAGTCTCTGCCTTAAAAAAATAAAAATAAAATAAAATAAAGGCTTTGGGGCAGCAAAGATCTTTCCTTGATCTCAGACTTCTAGCCTCCAAGACCGTGAAAAAATAGGTTTCTGTTGTCTTAAGCTACCAAGTTTATGCTACAACAGTGCCCTCTTCTTCATGGTTTATCCACGGTTTTGCTTTCTGCAGTTGCAGTTACACGCAGTACAGTACAGTAAGGTATTTTGAGAGGGAGAGGGGTAGGGAGAGAGAGACACCACATTCATATGACTTTTATTACAGTATATTGTTGTAAGTGTACTGTTTTATGTTAGTTATTGTTGCTAATCTCTTACTGTGCCTAATTTATAAATTAAACTTTATCATAGGCATATATGTTTAGGAAAAAGCACAGTATATAGAGTTTGGCACCAAGCATGGCTTCAGGTATCCACTGGGGGTCTTGGAGTGGATCCCGCATGGATAAGGGTGGAATGTTGTACTTATTATGGTAACCATAGGAGTTGCATGCAAATCACCTCACACATAAACTATTTTCCCCCGAGTCTTTGTCAGACATTCTGTTGCAATGGGACCCAAACTATGTTCTGCCTCCAGATGAATTTTTAGATCTAAATCTGGGGCTCTGTCTATCCCTTGCACTTCTAATCAATAAAGTGATTTTAGTGGGACAGTTGGACAGGACCCTATCTTATATCTCTCACTTCTCTAACCTCCAGAATTTGGCAAGAGTCCCTCACTTCCCTTTCCAGAACTCTAGTACCATGTGGAAAGCACGGGTTCACTTACAAGCATCACCCTCTCCCTGAAAGGAAAGCTCCAGAAACCTCATTTTGGTTGTCAGGTCCTGGGCTAGGGCTTCTCCTGGGCAACAGCAGCTCCAGAATTTCTGTATAGAGGGGTTTGTAGATTAGAATCAGATTGGAAGGGGAGTGGGCCCTAGTAGATTTACTTGAAACTGTGTTATCAAACCACATTTAGAAATATTATGTGTTTATTTGGAGTGATTTTGGGGGGTGGGGTTAGAGGAAGATGCATTGATTTCATCACTCTAGGGCTCAAAGGTGGCCAAGAGAGGCAGTTCCGAAAACTCTGGTCACTTTTTTTTTTTTTTTTTTGCATCATCCTGGCATCTCCAAAGTGGAAGGTGCTTTTTCTGGGCAGGCCCTCAGAAAACAGCTCAGGAACTATGGGAATGCCACGGGCAACCTTTGGCCTTTAAGTGGTGTAAGGGTGTCCTCTAGTGGCCATGACTCAGAAAGCCTCTGGCATAGAGCAATGCTCCTGAGACGGGTGGCCTTTACCATCGTTGGGACCAACACTGTGGGACAGAGACTTACAAAACTGATGACCATCAGCATGGGACAGAAACATAAGCAAAGGGCTGGAAGACCCTAATGAGACAGAAAACACCTTCACAGGCGTGGCAGAGAAGATGGATCAGACAAACTAACGTGGGACAAACATCTAATTCACAGCTGAGATCATTGTCACAGGCAACTGCTTGCCTTCTGGGAGACATCGCTGGTGATAAGGGAGACAACCGGAATTTTGTCAGCTTGCAAGGACTTGAATTACTGAGTATGCATGGATTCCTAGACTTTGCAACGAGAAGCAAGTTAGTGCTGGCAATTAGGTTCCTGTCTTAAACAATGTGGGTTTTCTTTGAACACCCCTGAAAATGCTGACTATCTAGTATGTGGGGAAAATGCCAGTTTCTTCATCAGATATGCTCAGAACCTGGAGTCATAGTTTCAGGCTGCACCAAGTAAATTTTCAGTTAGAACTGATTCCTCGACGTTCTAAGGAGAGTGGAGTGAAGTTTGGTGGGGTTGAGTCTGGCAGTTGTTGGGAGCTCTGTGGGTGCTGGGAGGGAAAGTGGTTTCTCTATCTGGGATGGGTGGGCTGGAACAAGGCCAGATGCCAATGCCCTGCTGAAGCCCTTGTCTCATTACACTGTCCTGTCTCCGGGAGGGGAAGACTCAGTTTACCTGTTTAATCCTTCTTGTCGGAGCAAGAATCCAGTAAAATCCCCGCACGTGCTTCCCTTCACAGATCTCTGTGGACCACATTCTTCCCAGCTTTACAGCTTTCTGGTCCTTGCTAGAGACCCTCTGTACTGGCTTCCCAGGACCCTCCTGGCCCTCGAGGGACAAAACCCTAAGATAATTCTCTCTCTCAGGATTCCAGCAGAGGTCAAGGCCTTACTTGCCTTCAACCAGCCCTCAGGCTCAGGACGGGCCATAGATTGTGGGTGGGAAAAGGGAACAGCGATCAGATTCCCATGTCCCTAGAATCTCATTTGCTCTTCAAAAGTTGATTTGATTGGGTTCATTTTCATGAGGGCTCTGGCTCTGGCAATGGAGGAGTGGGGAGGTTTACAGTATGGGCTTTGGAGGCCAAAAAAGTGGGGTAACATTGTCTCTGGCCCCTGTCATCTTGCCATGCCCTGCCTCCACAGTGTCTGAATCCTGTGGAAAGGTGGCATGCAGAGCCAAAGGTGGATTTTCATGATGGTCTCCTTCAAACCCGGAGGTTGAGCAGCACGACGTGGGCATCCCACGTCACAAAGTATGACACAGAGAAAGGGAGAGAGATTGACCCAAAGAAGCAGAAACTCAGACATTCATGTTTGTACATAGTTGTTGACCATGGAAGATACCTATTAGCACAAAATCAGAAAGAACTCATATGCCCAACACTGGAAAATCACTTAAGTAAATCATAGTTTACCCATATCGTAGGAACCCATAAAACTATTTAATATAAGGTTTTTGAAGATTTAATGACTTGGATAATGATCATTCTAAAATGTTTAGCTTAAAAAAAGACAAAATGCAAAATTCAAAACATTGTTTTAAAAAAAGTTATTTGCAGAGAAAAGGGATTGGTAGGACAAGTTAACAACAATGATCGTTGAGGGCAAATTTGAATTATTTCAGTTTTCTTCTTTTTTTCTATATTTTCTAATCCTTGAAAATAAATGTTACTCATAACAATAAAAATATCATTGTTCAAAAAAGGAGATTGAGATTTTGTGAGCTGATTTGCCCTCCCTGTCTGGCCCTACACACCAAGGTCATTGTAAGGTCACAAATATCCCTTGTCTCTTGTTAAGGTGGTGAAAATACAGTGCAGTCCTCCAGTAGACCAACTTGGCAACAGGAACAGGGGGTCCTGTCCCCACCCTCTGCAGAGAGCAAAGAGACAGGCTCACTGTGTGTGCTTCACCTGATCCAGATGGAACCACAGACCCTGGGATCCCTCCTGAGCTCGCTAAGAGGAAAGGGGCCTCAAACCCTCCTTCCTCCCACCAGCTCAAGATAGACACAGTCTCCAAAACTGCCTGTTTCCCCTTTTCCTCTATCCCCCAGTTATCATAATTTATTCATTCAATGCTAACAATATTTGGCAAATAATGAAGCCCAGTGAAAGCTAAATGAATAAATAATGCTTATAGAGCAAATGCTGTTAGTGTACCTGGGGTCAGTGGGCCAGTGAGATGCTGCAGTGACTCATGGCCACCTGAGATTAATCTGCTTGCTGGTCGAGGGCCCACAGAGGCAGAGTTCTTACAGAGCCAGTATGCACAGAGAGTCAGTGTTCCTGGGAACGATATGTTCCCTTGGGGTTGACATGTTCCCTTCTGAGTCAAGTGATCAAGATGGCCGAGGTTGCGGTTCCATGGGATCAATGCATCCATGGGCTTAGTGTCATGTTGTCCACTGGATAAGGATTCCCCTAAGGTAAAAATGCTCATGATCTCAGTGTAAATTGAAGCCCGTCGGGAAGGTACAGGAACATACCATTTATGCCTATAAAGCTAATGTTCTCTGTCAAAGCAACCATCAGAACAAAGTTCATTGCCACTGGGTAACTGATGCTGAGCAGATTCTCTGGGGAATAGAGAGTGAGAAGTTGTGGGGTGGTGGGCCCATGGCTTAGTAGGGCAGGGTGGTTGGCATGGTATGCAGGACTGGTTGAAAGGATCAATTAATTTAAGTGGCTCAGATCAGTGGAAAGATGTGATAAAATTTTGGGAATAAAATGGATTAATAATTTGAGGGTTCTAGTCAGGAAAATGATTGGCTAGGTAGTTCTTGGGAAGCTCTCTGAAGGGCTGGATAGGAAGAGATTTGGGTAAAATTGTTGACAGCCTTGAAAAGGGAGATGACTGTGGTAGGGTGGACAGGCAGCTGGGGGCAGGAAGCCTAACGGCTTTGGAATAATACCTTAGTTATAGGTGTTGTGGGCTTGTCCTAATTTTCTGTATACTGTGGAAATTCCATTTGAGCCAAAACTTCCCAACTGCTCTCAATGGTCACTGCTTCCACTTCCTGCTCAGCGTGTACTCCAGGTGGGGAAGGTGTTGGGAGAGCCTATCTCAGGAAGGCTGGGCCACTGTTTCTCTTGAGTGTTTCTGTCTCTCCATTTCCTGGGCCTCATCCCGCTCTAGGACACCTTTACTGCTCATTTGGATGACTCCAATTCATCTTTCAGACTGCCAGTGGTGTGATCACCCTGAAAGGCACCCCTGCCCTCTCTTCCGAAGCTTCTGGGTGCTCCTTCAGCTATCTGGGCACCAACGTGCCTTCACAGACCATTCTCTTAGTCTCTTCACTGTGTCTGGACCACAGCTTACCTCTGCCTTGTTCAGCCTAGTCTCACTTCCAGGTATGCCTCCTGGCCGTCCTGTAAGCTCTATTCCAGGGCTTTGCTTCCATTTCCTCAGTGAAATTCTTCCTCCATGCCTTCTCTAGGCTCCTGTAGCAGTCTACAATCTCAGTTCCAGGAAAGAGGGCCTGCTTTTGGCTGTCTTTGGCTTGAACAAGTTAAGCTTCTTGAGAGGTGGTCAGAGTCTCAGTTCTTCTGTCCTCCACTTCTCAGAAGAGGGTCAAAGACTCCAGGCTCTGAGCAGCCTCTAAGGAAAGAAGGCAGGCATGGATTTTGCACTTGGACCCTGAAGTGTTACTCAGGAGGTTGAACAGGGAGTGGAGGAGGCAGAAGAGCTGTGAAGGGGTTGAGGCATGGGGGTAGCCCCGTGATGGAGCACGGGGCACTCTGGAAACAAAGATGAGTTGGGTAACTTTCAGTTCTTGTTCATTTCTGAGCCATTTCACATACAAATGAAAACCCATGTGGAGGCCTAATTTTCTGGACACATGGTAAGTTAGTATGTACATCTTCCCAAGGTAAAGGTCGATTCTCTAATTTTTAATGAAATATTATGTTTCCAGAAAATTATAAATAACGTTAACAAGTACTTCTTCTGTTGATGGACACTGAGGTTGATGAATTGGCTATTGTGAATGATGCTGCAGTGAATGTGGAAGTATCTCTTCAACATAATGATTTCATTTCCTTTGGACACATGCCCAGAAGTGGGACTGCTGGATCATGATAGTTCTATTGTTATTGAGGAAACTCTATACTGTTTTCTACAATGTCTGTACTAACTTACATTCACACCAAGTGTATAAGGGTTCCCTTTTCTCTATATCCTCATCAACACTTGCATTTTCAATCTACTGAACTGTTTGGTTTTATG
The DNA here is from genome assembly GCF_009761245.1 of Sapajus apella. Taxonomy (NCBI): domain Eukaryota; kingdom Metazoa; phylum Chordata; class Mammalia; order Primates; family Cebidae; genus Sapajus; species Sapajus apella. Next base: position 3,413,600 of record NW_022436987.1, on the reverse strand, counting down.
TTCTTTTATGAACCATATTGCTTTAATTACATAGTTACATAATATATTTTACTATCTGGAAGGGCTAGTTTCTCTCTGCAGGGACTTTTTGGAGACATTTTTATTTTTCCCTACATATTTAGAAACAGCTTGCCCAGTTCCAAAATAGCTCTTTGTATTTTATTGTAATGATGACAAATATGTAGTTTAACTGGGAAAACTGACCCTTTAAAATGAATCTTCTTATTCACAACATGATATACCTTCAAGTGATTACATCTCGTTTCTCATGAGCATTTTAAAGTTTTCTTCAAACAAATTAATGCGGTAGTACTAATTTAAAACAAAAAACCTCCTCCTTTGCACTTTCTTTTTTCTTGAGACAGGGTCTTGCTCTGTCGCGCAGGCTGAAGTGCAGTAGTGCGATCTTGGCCCACTGCATCCTCCACATCTGGGTTTAAGCAATTCTCCAGCCTCAGGCTCCCAAGTAGCTGGGACTACAGGTGCGTGCCACCATGCTGGCTAATTTTTGCATTTTTGATTTTTTCCAGTAGAGATGGGGTTTCACAATGTTGGCTAGGCTGGTCCTGAACTCCTGGCCTCAAGTGATTCACCCATCTTGGCCTCCCAAAGTGTGAGCCACCACCATGCCCAGCCCCACTTTATTTTCAGTATCTGTATCTATTTTCTCTTGTTTAAATGCAATAGCTATTAGGTCTAGAACAAAGCTAAGTAATGATAACACCACACTATGGTCATTAGTTCAGGTTGGGCTATTTATAATATAATCAATACCCATGATGAAGCCACTGCCCAACCTCAAACTAGATCATTGCCAATAACAATATTTATTTTACTTGCCTGCCTCTTCTCACCACCAAAGTAAACATTACTGAGAATTTTTACTTACTTTTGCTTTTTGGTTTACACACACACACACACACACACACACACAGAGTCAATTCTCATTTCTTTGCAGATTTCGTATTTGTGAATTTACCTCTGGCTAAAATTTATTCCTAACTCCAGTATCAGTACTTGCTGGGCTTTTGCAGTCACTTGCGGACATGGAGCATGTAGAAAACTTTGAATTCCCTGCTCTCCATGTTCCCAGCTGAGGTGGAACAAGGCCTTCTTGTTTCAGCTCTCATAAACAAGTATCTTTTCAGTCTATTTAGGGCGTCTTTTGCATTTTTATGGATTTTGCTGCTTAAAGTGGCCCCCAAGCACAGCACCAAGTGTTCCTAACTGCAAGAAGACTGTGAGGTGCCTCCTGGAGAAACTGAGGTAAGCTTCATTCAGGAATGTTAGGTTGCCTAAGTTCAATGTTCATGGGTCAACCATATATATACTAAGTTGTCTTCAAACACAAAAACATGTAACAAGTTTACGTACTGATTGGTTGATGAAAACGTGACCAGAGGCTCATAGGAACCCCACCCTGTATTTCCCTCGGGAATGGTTCAGTACTCTCGAATTCAGTGTTCATAGTAAATTATAGTACTATAGATAACAAGAACAGACTGTACATACATATACACAGTCACCTCTTAGTATCCATGGGGGATTTGGTTCCAGAACCTCCCACAGATACCAAAATCCTAATATACAGCATTTGCACATAACCTGTACATGCCTTCTCATATACTTCTAAGTCATCTCTAGATTACTTATAATACCTAATACAATGTAAACACTAATACTTGTTGTATTGTTTAGGGAAAAATGTCTCTACAGGCTTAGTCCAGAGACAATTTTCCCCTCAATATTTTCTTTTAAATTTTTTTATTTTTTTTTAAAGACGGGGTTTCACCATGTTGGTTAGGCTGGTTGTGAACTCCCGGCCTCAGGTGATACGCCTGCCTTGGCCTCCAAAGTGCTTGGATTACAGGCGTGAGCCACCACACCTGGCCTCCCCTCAATATTTTCAACCTGCGGTTGGTTGAGTCCATAGATGTGGAACCCACATATGCAGATGGCCAACTGTATGTCTAAACAAGTTTCACCTGTTTTTGAACTTTAGGAGTATCATGTCTTCCAAGACCAGCTTTTTGCATTCAACCTTTTATTCACATTCACCTATATTGTTATTCACAGCTGCAGGGTAACTTTATGTCCTTGTTTTAGATGTGTCTCCTATAAATAGCATGATTGGCATTTGTTTTAATATTCAATGTTCCCCCCTTGGGCTAGTTTAATACTTTTACATTTATTGTAATTACTGATGTATTTGGACTTGTTTTGGCATCTTATTTTGTTTTATCCACCTTTTCTATGCTTATTTCTCAAATTTAAAATTTTGTTTCTTCCCTACTATTCCATGATCTCTCATCACTATTCATTTAGAGATTATATATACTTCTCGTAACTAACCATGGAATTTTATCATGTATACTTAAAAAGACTAAGTTGATATTAACTGGCTCCTCCCAAAAATATAAGAATACTGAAATACTTTGATTAACCTTCTTCCCACCATGCTTTCTACTTTTAACCTCACAATTTGGCCCGTCATTAATTATCATTTTGCAGATAACCTCTGTTTACATTTCCCTACCTATAAGAAAGTATCATTACTATTCACACTTTATGATTCCCATAACTTGTATTTCCTAAGGTTACGCATCTCAGAACTGAGTTCCAGGATGGGGTTCATGTTGCTTATTACTTTCAAACTGTTCAGCTTCAGACATCATAATATCTACCACCTATGTGTGCTTACTACATACCAGGAACTATTCTCTGCAAGTGTTGATTAACCTGACATTTATTAATTAATTGAATCCTCCAAATACCCTAATGGGCTATGTTAATGATGCACATTTTTAACTCTTATAATTTATCTTTCCTAAGGCTACACATAACTCAGAACTAGGATCCAGGCCTTTTTAATTCCCCATTGCCTTTATTCACCTTTCCACTCCAGTATGTAATTTCCTCAGTCCTTGAATAGTGATTTCTTTCTAAGACATAGAGTGGCAAGGTGGAACTTCAGGATACCAGATGAAAGGGATGTCTGAAGTTACACAGGCAAGTACTCTAGCATACAAGGTCCCTGGGAAATGCCATCTAGTCTTTGCTTAAATTGAGCCACTAGCAGACCTCAATATAACCCAACACTGCACTCTCAAGTTACAGACAGCACCTAAGAATTTTCTGAAGTTTTGGGGAAATCTCTTTCATCTTTAACCCACAGATCTTAATTCTGCCTCCCTGAACAAAAGTGGCAAACAGCTCCATCTAGCTATTAATGTATTTTAAGATAGTAACTACACACTCTACTCTTTCAGTTCAGATTAAGCATCCAATTTTCTCAGGTATTTTTTCTCCATGGATTCTTATTTTCATTTCCTGTAGAAATCACATGAATCTTCAAAAAAAGATTCAGTTTTGCCAAAGGACACCTTTCCATATTGAAAACCAAAAGAACAGTTTGGTAAAGCACTAACATGCCAAACACATAACCAGCTTCTCCACCTATAATAGTTACTTCCTGGTTTCTGTGTGATCTAAAACATTTTCCTCCCTTCCACCCGGCAATAAACTCACGTAAGATGAAACTAACTTACAAAAGGTAGGCTATGTTTATTAGAGTCACAGGTAGTTGACTGCCTCAGTGTGACTCAAGACCACAAAAAACCCATTTTCCTTCACTTCTGAGTCCTGGGGTTGAGACCCAGACCGGCAGGTATACTGCCTGGGGCCCATTCACAGGTTTACAAGTTTCTCATTGAGGGCAATCTGTGACTGTGTGAGGTTGGCCAGGTAGGTCACCATCAGCAGGTCCTGGAAGACAAAGAATACAAAATGAGCGAGGGGTTGGATGGAAAGGGAGCACAAAGGCTGGCTTTGGCCAGCTCCATGGTGGACACTGTGAGGACAGTCATGAATAAATGACAGCTAGGATATACTGAGTAAGAGTCAAAAAGGTAGAAGACAGAAAGGCAATGCTTGAGAAGACTTTCTTATCTCTACTGATACACTTATAGACTAGGGGTGCCTTAGCTGAGACCCATGGATGGAATACAGCGGGTCTGTGAACTCAAACGAGGAAAATAATTGCATTTTCATTAACCTTTGAATTTTAGTTTTTCTTTCCATCACAAATTTAGACAGTAAGTCACAGTAGTATCAGCAGTAACTGAGACAATGGAATCAAGGGAGGAGAAGGAAGGAAATCTTCAACCATGCGTACCACAGCTCTTCCTTCCTCCCAACTTGGACTTCATAGGGGTTATATAAGTGAAGCCCTGTATTGTACTCCAGGACGCCTCGCCCAACTCTCTTCACATTTGAGTGTACATGCTGAGGCAGGGAAGAAACCAGGCAAGCAAGGGCTCGGGAAGGGCACTCACATTGATGTTGCTGTTGAGCATGGTCTCAAAGTCATCAGGAACTATTTTGGGTACTTGGTTAACCAGGCTCATCAGGAATCGGCCCACAGTATTGTCAGCTGACACCTTTCCAGACTGATCATCAAAACAAAGACTCAATGAGGCAGTTAATTATAACCACTGGGCACTACCATTTCATCAGCATGTGCCTCAGTGATTCCAGGATGGAGACCTATGTCCTCCCCTTTGTTTTTTCTTTCCCCTCTCACCAGTACATCCTCTGCGTATTGCAACACCGTGCTCAGTGCATCCTGGATGCGAGCTGATGCTCCTCCTACTTGCTGCAAGTCACTTGAGAGTCCAATCACTCGGTTGGGGCTAAAGCACGTCTTCATAATCAGGTCAACTGTGGAAGTTGGTTGGCAGGATGGCAGTGGCAGTGGTGGGCAGTTAGAGACAGAGAGAATTCAGTCATCCCACTAGGAAAGAGATGGTCCTAACATCCTGCTAACTCTGCTTCCTTAGAGACATAGAGAATTCAGTTATCCCACTAAGAAAGAGATGGTCCTAACATCCTGCTAACTCTGTTTCCTTAGAGACAGAGAGAATTCAGTCATCCCACTAGGAAAGAGATGGTCCTAACATCCTGCTAACTCTGCTTCCTACCTCCCCTTAGACTCAGTCTGCTCAGTCACACTCCTTGCAGTGCCCTTATCAGTTTTTGTTCCTCCTAACAAAGCTCAACTCCTTTCACCTGATATGCTCACCAATGGTTCTGGTCTCATGTGAATGGTCATGTGGCCTCTAGTACTGATAATTTCCCTTTAATCGTTTTTTAAATAATTCCTTAAATTCATTTATACAAGAGATGACTGTGACTTCTACAAAGCTTAGATTAATAGTCCCTTTTTAAACCACCCAAGGTCTCCCTCCTTGTTACAGAACAGCAGCCCCCTTCCTGGAAAATTCCTAAGATGTCCAAAGAGTGTATGGAAAACTTACTCACCTCCAATTCGTTCAGTGTCATAGTATGCATATTTCACTGTCAGAGGTGTGAACATCACTCCCATGGTCCTCCCGGGGACACCCATTAAAGTGCTGAGGAAGGAGAAGCCGAGGTAAACAGATGGCCTTGGGAGAGGGTTTCCATGTCTATTCTGGGCTGGGAAAGCAGACACAGCAGGAATATGGCTCCCAAGGTTCTGAGACAGGAAGGGTGGGACCAACTGACCCCAGAGGTCTCATAGGAGCAAAAGTTACTTTCTCCCTTTAGCTTGTCCCACATACCAAACCCTTGGCCTGTAAGAGGGGACTCAACCTTTGGACTTGGCCTGGTCCTTTCAGAGGATTACTTCACACACTGTGCATTATCAGTGATCAGAGGACAGAACTCAATTACTCCGTGGAGCTGGCTGTCTAGATATCTGCTCACCGTGGAAAGAAGACAGAGACAAGTCTTTTCTGGGACTAAGCCCTTCATCAGCATTGAAAAAGGAAACCAACTCCTGTCCGCCAAATTAGATTGGGTGCTGTAAGTAATCTCACTAAAGGTGTTGTCTTTACTATGTCAGTCACATACCCAGATCTATACTTTAGTATGTCAACTATATATATCTGCATCTATCTACATATAGATATATATAGTTGGATCTTTTTTTTTTTTTTTTAGATGGGGTCTTGCTACATTGCCCAGGCTGGAATGCAGTGGCTATTCACAGGTGCGATCCCACTACTCATAAGCATAGGAGTTTTGACCTGCTCCATTTCCGACCTAGGCTGGTTTACCCCTCCTTAGGCAACCTGGTAGTCCCCTGCTCCCGGGATATAGTTGGAACACACACACACACACTGTATATACTGGACGGACGGACACACACACACACACACACACACACACACACACACACACACACACACACACAATCTTGAGGAGTCTGAAATACCTGGAAAGGCTAAGAAGTCAGGCAATGGCTAGTGCTCAGTGGTATGCCAACTGGCTCATAAAGACTTGGCATCCACCATCTTTGTCTTACCGCCTAAGAGTAAACTGGCTATATCAGCGTCAGACACAGAACCAGCACAATGCCAACAGCGTAACAGATGCCTTCAGCATGCCACCAGGGCCTTTCCCAGCATCCCCCCATAACTGGCATTTTAACCACCTGCAAGCTCAATGTGTTAACTGTAATGTTATTGTCATTAAAACTGCACTCAATCCTGGGTTAATAAATGTGTTCAAAATAAGGACAGTCATCCTTTAATCGGTATTACCCTGAGTACTGTGCTGAGTTCTAGAGATAATGATATACTAATGGGTAACTTAGAAAAATAATGAATGTGGTGAAGGATTATGACAAGAATACCATATGATGACTGGCTGTAAGAACTATGGATAGTTGAGTTCTATAGAAGATGACTTGATTGCTTGCTCGAATACTTAAAAGGGCTGTCATTTGAGACTGGTTAAGAGCAATGAGTAGAAACTGGAGTATAAGTAGGATCAGCAGATACAAATTATAGGAACAGATTTTGTTTCAGAGTAAAACTTTTTGAGTAACTGTTGAAAGAGAGGAATAGGCTTCTTAAGGACACAGCAAGTTCCACACAGAAGGAATTAACCTTGCTTGGGGTGGGGGAGGGATGGCATCTAGGCATGGTTTTATGCCCTTGTGGCCCAAGACTGTGGTCACCTGACATAGGCTTTGATGCTCATGCGGCCGTTCTGGAGACTTGTGTCCACAGTGAGGTGGATGGGGTTGGGGGCCTCCCGGCTGTAGTACTCATGGATCAGCACAGAGTGCTCTGTGATGTCATGGCCTGTAGCGTACCTGCAAAATGGAAGACAGTTGTCGACAGTTGTCTATATGTAACACCAATATCAAACACAACAGTGGCAAGGGTGTCTTCAGGGTACCTGATATCGCTGTGGAAGGGATACCTAGTGATACCAAATGCCAAGAACAATATACACGTAGAAAACTATGTGAAATCAAATCAAAGGCTGAGTGCTTTTGAAAAATTTCAAGTCTCTTCCAAGGTGATTCAAAATAAATATCCTGGCCCAACAGGATCGAACTGCCAGCAAAACCCACTCAATTCACAGCTCCTACAGGTAACACTTTTAACATTTTTTTTTTTTTTTTTTTTGAGGCAGGGTCTCAATCTGTCACTCAGGCTGGAGTGCTGCAGCATAATCATAGGTCACTGCAGCTTCAAATTCCTGGCCTCAAGTGATCCTCTAGCCTCAGCCTCCTAAGTAGCTAGGACTAGAGGTGTGTGTCACCATGCCTGGCTAAGCTTTTAAAAAATGTTTTTGTAGAGACAGGGTCTCACTACTTTGCTCAGGCTGGGCTCAAGTGATCCTCCTGCCTCAGCCTCCCAGTTGGGATTACAGGCACCAAGCCACTGCTTTCAGCCAGTAATACACTTGCAATACTCTGTCTCCAAAAGGAAGAGGATAAGATCCAGTCTGGTGGCAAAAGACACTGGCAATCATGGAGAGACCTTCCATTTGCCCTAGTCCCCACCTCCACAACTTACCAGCCCAAGATGAGTTCATTTGGAGAAACTTTTTTATGCAGTTCATACATGTTCTTAGCAAATTCCATGTCAACAGCCACCTAATAAGGCAGAAAAGCAAGCTAAGAAGCTGGAAGTCCAAAGAAAAACTGGTTAAAAGGGACAAGAAGCCACCACCCCCAATAACCAGAAGAGGCCCAGGAAGTAACGTACAAATAGGAAGCTCCTTGGCTATAGGAGCTCTAGTTATGAGTCAATATATAGTGTAGGAGGGGCCATGAGGGGAACCTAGCAAATGAACAGCTAAAAACAGCAGAGGGACAGCTTGGATTCCCACTCACTTCATCTTCTGACTCATTGTGCGGCACTGAAAAGCAATTGGTGACCTCCACCGAGTGTTTGTCGACTGTTCCTGTGAAAGAGAGAATTGTCCACGTGTTATATAATACTAGGGCTCCCAACAACCTCCAGCTACTTTTGAAATGCGTTTGATGCTTTCGTCAATGTCAATAAACACCTAACTGAACTCATTAGCTCTAAGTTTAGTCCAGTGCATCAATGGGACCAGAGTTCTCCAGGGAATTAAAACTCTCGCATGCTCGCCAACTTCTCCCTGTAAACATCACCATATAGGGTTTATTCTTCCTTTACAAGGTCTCCTTTTGCCTGTTATTTTCCACTACTAACCTATTTCAGACTTTCACTCTATGACCTTTGTTTTTCGGCCTCTAGACTTTCACCCTGTAATTTAATATGCAGAGCTACCTGGAAGATTTTAATGGCTACACAGACTGCTGATACAGTGGCCAAGTTTCAGACATTGAGATGCTGCGAGCTTCATCTGTACCTTCCTTTAGCCATCTGGTCCCATGGTCATTGCCTTAACCTTACCATCATCCAGAAACCTATCTGCGAACCTGAGATGTGAGTATATCAGTCTTTTACCACACACTTTTCTAGTTCTGATACCTTTATTCCCACTACATTTCTTTTTTTTCTGAGACGGAGTCTTGCTCTGTCACCCAGGCTGGAGTGCAGTAGTATGATTTTGGCTCACTGCAACCTCTGCCTCCTGGGTTCAAGCAGTTCTCCTGCCTTAGCTTCCCGAGTAGCTGGGACTACAGGTACATGCCACCGTGCCTGGCTAATTTTTGTACTTTTAGAAGACATAGTGTTTCACCATGTTGGCCAGGCTGGTCTTGAACTCCTGACCTCAAGTGATCTGCCTGCCTCAGCCTCCCAAAGTGCTGGGATTACAGGCGTGAGCCACTGCGCCCAGCCTATATTTTTTTGGTTTGTTTTTACTTTTATTACTACATTTGTTTCTTGACCTCACTAAGACCACTAAGTTGGCTTTTCCATTCTCTTTTAATCTATTGGAACCTTCCACCCCAGGATTCAAGGGTTTCCCTCTCCACCAAAAACCACAATGTTGTCTGTATCTACCAGTGTTTGTCTAATTCCAATTCACTATGGCTTCTGCTCCCTTTGCTGAAACTATGTTCCTAAACCAAATGCACATATATCCTTTATCTTATTTGACCTCTTATCAGCACTGAACAGACTTGACCACTTACTTCCCCCATCTTAAAACTTTCCTCCCCACCTTTCTAATCTTTTTTGTTGACTACTCCTTCCGCTGACTTTTCAAGTTTTTGGGGTTTTGTCTTTCTTCTTCTATATTTTCACTCAATGTTCCTCTTCAAGGCCAGGCCCTGATCTAGAAATGTTTTTTGTGAATAAAGTTTACAATGCCAATCTTTTTTAAAGGCTGTTTTCTTGCTACAAAGGCAGAATTAAGTAGTTGCGATAGAGACTGCACACAAAGCCTAAAATATTTACTGTCTGGCCCTTTATCGAAAGTTTGCCAATCCCTGCTTTAAGTGATCTCATCCAATTTTATGGGTTCAATTACCTCCTATATTCCAATGACATAATTCCTAAACTGACATACTTGCCTACATCTCTTTTGTACTCCAGATCTTTATATTCAATTTTATACTTGACAACTCCACCAGAATGCTCATTGGGCATCTAAAAACAAATATATCCCAGACTGAAGTCAACTTCTACCTTCCCTTTCTTCCTCCACATTTAACCAAAGATATAGAAGTCATGCTTGATACTTACTACTAATTGCTCACTTTTGATCACACCAAGTCCTATTAACTGTATTTCCTATCTCTCAACTCACCCACTTCCTATCTATCCCTATTTCTCAAGTGCTTCCCTATTACTAGAATAGCTGCTATCTGGTGCCCATGCCCAGCTCACGACTGTCTCTTATCCATGCTCTACAAAGCAGCCAGAGTGACTTTTTTTTTTTTTTTTGAGATGAAGTTTCGCTCTGTTGCCCAGGCTGGAGGGCAGTGGTGCAATCTCAGCTCACTGCAACCTCCCTTCCAGGTTCTTGCAATTCTCCTGCTTCAGCCTCCCCAGTAGCTGGGACTACAGGTGCACACCGCCATGCCTGGCTTTTTCCTTTTTTATATTTTAGTAGAGACAGGGTTTCACCATGTTGCCTAGGCTGGTCTTGAACTCCTGAGCTCAGGCAATCTGCCCGCTTCAGCCTCCCAAAGTCAGAGTGATTTCTAATTTCTATTCAGTGTTAGCTGAAATGCTCAGGATCCTCCCCAAAGAGCTTCAAATGAGGTTACACTTCCATTTTGTCTTCTCAGAGACCCAGGTAATTCTCCTTCACAGCACTTTACACTTGTAATTATTCAATACTTCTTAGGGCTCTGCCCACTGCTAGCTTCATTTCCTGCTCTACTTCCTGTCACCTACATTCCTGTAATACTGAATGTTTCAGATAGTGGACTTACCAGGCCCTTTTTAACTTCCTGTAGTTGCTTTAATGCCCAGCTCAAACACCATCTTTTTTGTGAACTTTTCCCTAGCCTTCTGAAATAGTTAAATCTTCCGTAGTTCCATGCCACCATAACACCCTTCTATTAGAACATTTATTATATTACATTCTAGTTATTTGCATTTAAGAGTATATTTCTTTTTTTTTTTTTTTTTTTGACGGAGGTTCTCTCTTGTTTCCCAGGCTGGAGTGCAATGGCGCGATCTCGGCTCACCGCAACCTCCGCCTCCTGGGTTCAGGCAATTCTCCTGCCTCAGCCTCCCGAGTAGCTGGGATTACAGGCACGCGCCACCATGCCCAGCTAATTTTTTTGTAGTTTTAGTAGAGACGTGGTTTCACCGTGTTGACCAGGATGGTCTCGATCTCTTGACCTCGTGATCCACCCGCCTCGGCCTCCCAAAGTGCTGGGATTACAGGCTTGAGCCACCGCGCCCGGCCTAAGAGGATATTTCTATCTTGAGTTTAAGGTTACAGGACAGCTCACCTTATTACATTTTGAATTCTAAATACCTAACAGTTTTATGGTACAAAAAAGCACCAATGACTTCATTTAGACAAATGAAATGCTTTGTGAATTAATATCTAAGGAAACTATAGGTTCATAGCAAGCAGAATCTATTCTTTATTCTTCTGGAAGCACTGCCTCTATTAACACCCATAGCACTGTACCATGATTGCAGTCTGAAAGATCTCAAGCTCTGGACTAGATTATGGCTGGTCTGATTGGATCACTGGAACATTTGGGGTGCTAAAGCATAAACTGTGGGTAGCGAATTGTCTCTTTAAATAGCTCTAGTGAGCTTGGAAAATTAGACAGTGCAGCCAAAAGAGTATTTGCTGAGTGCCAGGTCAGTGAGGCAAAAATAATTTATTATAGAAGCTCAAAGCAGGGCGCAGTTACAGAACACCATCATGCTGTGAAAGGTTAAGAATGGAGTGAGGGTCCAGGTATGGGATGGAGGACTGGCACTTAATGCTGTTCCTGGGAACCTAGGAGATAGGCAGAAGTTAAACAAATGAGGGACAGACAGCAAGGAAGGCACCTGTGCAAAGAGAACACAAAGGCTTGGTGTGAGAAAAGACAGGCAATGTTCAAAAGATATGAATTTAAGTTTCTGTAAAATGCTATACTGTCAAAGATAGATTAAGGAGAGAAAATGTGTTTTGGTATGTATTGGGTCAGTCCGGGCCTGATGTGGTGAATGGCAACTAATAGCCATACCTAATGTGTACTAGCATAGTCAGAAGTTTTTAATTCAGTTCTCACAAAGACTAAGTCTAAAGTAGCTCCTGACAGAACAGATTTTAGGTAATTTGTCCCAAGGCACATGGCTAAAGTTGTGTGGAGTCTGCTTACAAATCTTGTCTGCTTTGCAATAGACCAATTGTCTTTTATGGTGTACATGTTCAAGAGTATGAAAGAGAAAGGATGCTTGTAAGTAAAGTGGATTCACAAAGCTATTTAAAATCTGGAGCTGGCCAGGTGCAGTGGCTCACACCTATAATTCCAGCGCTCTGTGAGGCCGAGGTAGGCAGATCACCTGAGGTTGGGAGTTCGAGACCAGCCTGGCTAGCATGGAGAAACCCTGTCTCTACTAAAAAAAATAAAAATAAATAAATAAAAAATCTGGGACTAAGATGGAATGGAGATGAATTTCATGGGACCAGTATAGTCTCCAGAGAGGAATTATCAACAATCCCTCTTTCGTGCTTTTCCATTTAAACTACTTTAACATAGAGTATCTATTCCCCAAATTTGGAACACAAGCAGAGAATGGGTTATTCTTCGACCTGAAGGTTAAGGGCAGAGATATAAGCAGATAATACAATTGTTTGTGTCCAAATGGAAAATGGGAGAACAGGGTTTCTCACATTAGGTACTAATATTAAGGAACACTGAGAGTCAGAGAATGAGGCTCAAAAGTTTAGGACAGTAGAATACTATAAAATCCCAAATGGGTTCCAGCCAAACCGGTTTACTTGTTGGGAGGAATGCCTTTTTACAAATGACCCCAGTCCTTTGCCAACTGGTTACAAAACTCTTTGTTGATACCTGGAAAACAATGACATTTAGTCGGTGGATAAGGCAGAAACACGTGGTAACTGTACTTAGGGAGTCAAGGGTTCCTGACTTCCCACTCGGCATGTGCACTCATTTTTGGCAGATGGAGCTCATCATATTTGCCATATACTGCTGTGGGGAACATTAAAAAATGTAAACCACTGGCATAAAATATTCAGTAAGTGACACAACTACTCCTTGTGTATTTTATGTCGCTCAAAGTGACAGCAATCCGGCAGGAGAGAGAAGAGAGGTGCAAATCACTTGAGAAGTCACAGCAGAAAGTGGGACGGAAAAATAGATTAAGAGGTCATTGGGGATGGGAGGAAAGAACGCCAAGAATGAAAGAATTAATGAGACAGGGAAGTGAGATAAATGAAAAGTGGGAGGAAGCAAAGAATGTTAACTTTCAATGACCACTCACCCAGCAGGGTCCCGATAACTCGGGCAGCACCCTCGTTGCGTCGCTCGTAGCTGTCCACAATGGAGGCCAAAATGACTGGGTGCAGCCTGACCACGCGGCCGCCGGGGAAGGGCCCTGGGAGAGCGGGACCAGGCAGAGCGAGCGCTGGGGTCTGCGCCGGAGCTTGCGCTGAGGCCGAGGTCTGGCCAGGCGCCGCAGTAGTAGCCGCTCCTGCCGCAGGGTCTGAGGATGAGGCTGGAGTCCCAGCGGAAGGCGGAGCCGCAGCTGGTGCTGGCGTTGGCGCTTGGGCTGGGACCGAGGTTGGGGCCGAGACTGGGGCCGCCGCCGGGGCCGGAGCTGGAGTGGCAGGAGGAGCACTTGCCGATACCGCCGGCGTGGCCATCTTGTCGAGAAAGAAGGCCACAAGAGCGGAAATGAGCGCATTCAGGAATATCAGGAGCTTGATAGGCTGAATATACATCACGTGAACTAGAGCTTTTTGTTTATTGGTTACTGTTGTTACTGCCGGAGCACTAAAATGGTCCCGCTGTTGGTAATTTCTTCCGAAATTTGTGCTCTTTGCTTTTGGCCCGAGGAGCACTCAGAGAAACCTAGGCTAAGTAGTTCCGGGTAAACTTGGGACGGCGTTTGAAGAGAAACAGTTTGTGCAGCTGCCACCAGGTGGAACCAGAAAGCAACGCAGAGGTGGATATTCGTGTTTTAGACTTAAATGAGATCATGGAAGTCAAAGTGCCTTCAAAAATGATGAGTTCGTGTCCTTTGTAGGGACGTGGATGAACCTGGAAACCATCATTCTCAGCAAACTGACACAAGAGCAGAAAATCAAACACGACATGTTCTCACTCATAGGCGGGTGTTGAACAATTAGAACACAGGGACACAGGGAAGGGAGCACTACACACTGGGGTCTGTTGGGGGGAAACAGGGGAGGGACAGTGGTGGGTGGGGAGTTGGGGAGAGATAGCATGGGGAGAAATGCCAGATATAGGTTAAGGGGAGGAAGGCAGCAAATCACACTGCATGTGTGTACCTATGCAACTGTCTTGCATGTTCTTCAAATGTACCCCAAAACCTAAAATGCAATAAAAAAAAAAAAAAATAGAACACTAGCAACAGCTTACATTCAGTGGTATGCTAGTAAATGTTTAACAACCAGCCTCTTGGTTTCAGTATTTGCCAATTTCCATGGTGTAAATACTCCCACCATGGCTGATTTCAAGCTACCAATGGTTTAACAATGGGCTCTCAAAAGTCTTAAAAATTTAACAATTGGCTTTTGAGACAATATGTTATATCCACAAATATTTCACTGCCTTACTGCCCCCCCTTAGAAATAACTACTTACCTGAATTTTGTGTCTCTCATTTGCATAAAAATGAGTTTTATTTCAAATATATATGCATGACTAAACAATACATTGCTGAATTTTGCTAGTTTTTGAGCTCAATAAAAAGTGTATCACACTGAAAGTAGTAGTCTTTTGGACTTTCTTTTTTCTTCTCAACCTTAGTTTACTGATGTGTATTCATGTTGTTGCATAGAGCGGCAGCTCATTCTTCATTTTCACAGATGTATAATAGTATTTTATATAAATATACCAAAATTTATTTTCCATTTTATTGTTGGTGGACATATGGCTTTTTCAAATTTGTTGATATTATGAAAATTGGTGCTTTAAACATCCTTTTATGTATGTGTTCTTGGGCACCTGGGAGTTAGTGGTATGGGTTGAATTTTGTCCCCCCATAATTCTGTGTGGAGTTCTAACCCTCAGTATGACTGTATCTGAGATAGGGTCTTTAGGAGTAGATTAAGGTTAAATGAGGTTGTTAAGAGTGGGGCCCTAATCCAATAAGCCTGTTGCCTTGTAGGAAGAGTCTTTCTCTGAGTCTCATGTGAGGATATGATGAGAAGGTGACCATGTGCAAGGCAGGAACTGAGTCCTCATTGAACCTGACCATGCTGTCACCTGCTGTCAGACTTCCAATTACCAAAACTGTGGGAAAATAAATTTCTGTTGTTTAAACATCCCAGTCAGTGATATTTTGTGTCTCATTTCAGTGTGTCAGTCTGAGCAGACTAAGACAGCTGGGTTGTAAGACATAAGAATATTCATACTTAGAAGATAATGCAAACTTGTTTTCCAAAGAGGCTGTTCCAATTTACATGCCAACAGCATATAAAAATTCCCATTGATGAATAAACTCTGTCATGTTTTAGTTTTTCCAAGTTGAATGGACAGGTAATAGTATCTATTTGTGTATTTAATTTGCATTTTCCTGATTACTAATTAGGTTGAAATTTCTTCATATGTTTAGTGGCCATATATATTTGAATCCTGTTTAAAAAAATATCTCTGTTCCTTCAGCACTTCTTGGAAATATATAGGAATTAAAAAAATATATATCTTTATGTTTTACTATTAGGTTGTTTTCTGCTAGGTTCTATACATTGTTTTCTATTATTTATTTTTGAGAGGGACTTCTTTATTTTTTTAAAAGGACTTCAGTATGGCTGGGCACAGTGGCTCACGCCTGTAATCCCAGAACTTTGGGAGGCCAACGTGGGCGGATTACGAGGTCAAGAGATCAAGACCATCCTGGCCAACATGGTGAAACCCCATCTCTACTAAAAATACAAAAATTAGCTGGACGTGGTAGTGCATGCCTGTAATCCCAGCTCCTCAGGAAGCTGAGGCAGGACAATCACTTGAACCAGGGAGTCAGAGATTGCAATGAGCTGAGAATGTGCCACTGTACTCCAGCCTGGACAACAGAGCGAGACTCTGTCTCAAAAAAAAAAAAAATCCCTTATCAGTCATAAATGTTACAAATATATGCTCTAACTTTTCAGCTTTTCCTTTCACTTTCCTTAAGGTGTCTTTTGAAGAACAGATCTTAATTTTAATGCAGTTACATTTTTCAATACTTTATCTTATGGCTAGGACTTTTTTGGGTCTTGTGTAAGAAATTCTTCCTATTTGAATATCAGAGACAGACATTTTATCTACATATTTTTGATGTTTTTTAAAGTATTATTTTGATCCTTCAATCTATGTGGAATTTTTAAACTCTATTTTTTGAATTGTCATTCCTTTCCCTATTAATCTACCATGCCATTAAAAGAAAAATACAATTGTTCACCACATGGTGATGTTTAGGTCAATGATGTTTAGGTCAATGATATATAGACAGTGGTGCCATAAGATTATACTGGACCTGAAAAATTCCTATTGCCTAGTGGTGTTGTGGTCATGGTAACATCGTGATGCAATGCATTACTCACATGTTCGTGGTGATGCTAGTGTAAACAAACGTACTGTGCTGTGAGTTGTATAAAAGCACAGCACATCCAGTTAGGTATAGTACATAACACTTGATGATAATAATAAACAACAATGTTTCTAGTTTATGTATTTACTATACTTTTCATCATTATTTTTTAAATAAAATATTCCTTTTACTTATATAAAATAAATTGAACGGTAAAACAGCCACAGGCAGGTCCTTCAGGAGGTATTCCAGCAGATGGGATTGTTATCCAAGGAGACGACAGCTCCATGAACATTACTGCTCCTGAAGACCTTCCAGACGGACAGGATGTAGAGGTGGAAGGCAGTGATACTGAGGCTCCTAACCCTGAGTAGGTTTAGGTTAATGTGTTTGTGTCTTAAACAAAGAAGTTTATTTATTTATTTATTTATTTTGAGATGGAGTTTCGCTCTTGTTACCCAGGCTGGAGTGCAATGGCGCGATCTCGGCTCACCACAACTTCTGCCTCCTGGGTTCAGGCAATTCTCCTGCCTCAGCCTCCTGAGTAGCTGGGATTACAGGCACGTGCCACCAGGCCCAGCTGATTTTTTGTATTTTTAGTAGAGACGGGGTTTCACCATGTTGACCAGGATGGTCTCGATCTCTTGACCTTGTGATTGATCCACCTCAGCCTCCCAAAGTGCTGGGATTACAGGCGTGAGCCACTGTGCCCGGCAACAAAGAAGTTTAAAAAGTAAAAAAAAAAAAAAAATTTAAAATTTAAAAATAGAAAAGAGCTTATTGAATAAGGATATAAATAAATATTTTTGTACAGTTGTACAATGTGTGTTTTAAGGTAAGTATTTCTATAAAAGAGTCAAAAAGTTAAAAAATTATTAAAAAGTTGGCCGGGCGCGGTGGCTCAAGCCTGTAATCCCAGCACTTTGGGAGGCTGAGGCAGGTGGATCACGAGGTCAAGAGATCGAGACCATCCTGGTCAACATGGTGAAACCCCGTCTCTACTAAAACTACAAAACATTAGCTGGGCATGGTGGCGCGTGCCTGTAATCCCAGCTACTCAGGAGGCTGAGGCAGGAGAATTGCCTGAACCCAAGAGGCGGAGGTTGCGGTGAGCCGAGATCGTGCCATTGTACTCCAGCCTGGGTAACATGAGTGAAACTCTGTCTCAAAAAAAAAAAAAAAAAAAAATTATAAAAAGTTTATAAAGTAAAAACATTATAGTAAGCTAAGGCTAATTTATTATTGAAGAAAGAAAATAAAACAAAAATAAATGTAGCCTGGCCTAAGTATACAGTATTTATAAAGTCTACAGTAGTATACCATAATGTTCTAGCTCTTTACCTTCATTCACCACTCACTTACTGACTCACTCAGAGCAATTTCCAGTCCTGCAAGCTTCACTCATGGTAAGTGTCCTGTACAAGTGCACCATTTTTAGTAGTAGTCAGGTATAGTAGTGTATATCTGTAGACCCACCTCCTCAGAGGCTGAGGTGGAAGGAGGGCTTGAGTCTCGGTGTTTGAGGCTGCAGTGAGCTATGATTGCATCATTGCACTCCAGCCTGGGCAACAGGGCTACCCTGTCTTGAAAACTGGCTAGCCATATGCAGAAAACTGAAACTGGACCCCTTCCTTACACCTTATGCAAAAATTAACTCAAGAAGGATTAAAGACTTAAACTTAAGACATAAAACCATAGAAACCCTAGAAGAAAACCTAGGCAGTATCATTCAGGATATAGGTATGGGCAGAGTCTTCATGACTAAAACACCAAAAGCAATAGCAACAAAAGCCAAAATTGACAAATGGGATCCAATTAAACTAAAGGGCTTCTGCATGGCAAAAGAAACTATCATCAGAGTGAACAGGCAACCTACAGAATGGGAGAAAATTTTTGCAATTTATCCATCTGACAAAGGGCTAATATCCAGTATCTACAAAGGACTTAAACAAGTTTACAAGAGAAAAAACAAACAACCCCATCAAAAAGTGGGCGAAAGATATGAACAGACACTTTTCAAAAGAAGACATTTATGTGGTCAGCAAACATATGAAAGAAAGCTAATCATCACTGGTCATTAGAGAAATGCAAATCAAAACCACAATGAGATACCATCTCATACCAGTTAGAATGGCAATCATTAAAAAGTCAGGAAACAACAGATGCTGGAGAGGATGTGGAGAAATAGGAATGCTTTTTCACTGTTGGTGGGAGTGTAAATTAGTTCAACCATTGTGGAAGACAGTGTGGAGATTTCTCAAGGATCTAGAACCAGAAATACCATTTGACCCAGCAAGTCCATTGCTGGGTATATATCCAAAAGATTATAAATCATTCTACTATAAAGACTCATGCACACGTATGTTTATTGCAGCACTGTTCACAATAGCAAAGACTTGGAACCAATCCAAATGCCCACCAATGACAGACTGGATAAAGAAAATGTGGCACATATATGTGGCACATATAACCATGGAATACTATGCAGCCATAAAAAAGGATGAGTTAATGTCCTTTGCAAGGACACGGATGAAGCTGAAAACCATCATTCTCAGCAAACTAACACAAGAACAGAAAACCAAACACCAAATGTTCTCGCTCATAAGTGGGAGTTGAACAATGAGAACACATGGACACAGGGAGGGGAACATCACACACTGGGGTCTGTTGAGGGGGTGGAGGGTTAGGGGAGGAATGGCATTAGGAGAAATACCTATTGTAGATGACGGGTTGATGGGTACAGCAAACCATCATAGCACATGTATACCTATGTCATAAACCTGTACGTTCTGCACATATATCACAGAACGTAAAGTATAATAAGAAAAAAAAGAAAAATAAATAAATATAGACTGGTTATGCTTCAGGACTATATTTTCTGCGTAAAATGTGAATGTCCTCTTTTGTCTGCTTCTGAAGTGGAATAAATGATCAGTTTCTTTGTTTGTTATCCTTACTAAACTCTACATATTTTCAGGCATGGATCTCATTGTTTTCATATTTGACCTTCTAGTACCTACCTCATAGTTATTTACTTAAAAACGAATTAATAAAAATATTTATAGCTATACTAGATTTCCCTTGATTAGCATTTTCTCACATATATTTTCCTCATTTTTTTGCTTTCAACACTTTCAACCAGACTCCATTTCAAAAAAAAAAATAAGAGTTTATAGTTTAGTGAGTTTTGAGAAAGTCTTGGCCTATGTATCCACCACCACAGTCAAGACATGGAATATTTCCTCACTCTAAAAGTGCCATGGGCCCCTTTGTAATCCCCCATTCATTTCACACCTGGCCATGGGCAACCAGTGCTCTGCATTATTACAGACTAGCTTTCCCATTGTAGAATTTCATATAAATGGAATAATACAATTTGAATTCTTCTTCTTTTTTTTTTATAACTAGCAGCTAAGAAATAACTTGAATTCTTTGTGTCTGCTGCTGTCATACAGTACAACTGTAAAATTTATCAATGCATTGTGTGTATTGATGGTTAGTTGCTGAGTACTATTTTATTGCATGGATGTACTATAACTTGTTTGTTCACTCAGTTGTTGATGGATACTTGACTTGTTTCAGATTTTTGACTATTGTGAATAATGCTCTTTGGAACATTTGTATAGAAGTCTTTGTGTAAACATATGTTTTCTTTCTTCTTGGGTAAATACCTAGGAGTGGAATGGCTAAGTCTTGGGTAGAGAGTGCTTAATATTACAAGAAACTGTCTAACCAATTAGCTGGATGTGATGGTGCACACCTGTAGTTTCAGCTACTTGGGAAGCTGAAGCAGGAATATGGCTTGAGCCAAGGAGTTGGAAGCTACAGTGAGCTATGATTGCACCACTGCACTCCACCCTGAGCAACACGGCAACACTCTGTCTCTAAAATAATAATAATAATAATAATAATAAACTGTTAGACTGGTTGTAATATTTTACATTCTCACCAAAAGTGAATGAGAATTCTGTACAGAACTCTCAGGTTGAAAGGCATCTGAACATGCTACACCAAAATATGTCACTTAAGCATGTTGATTATTTTGATCTGAAGGCAACTGAAAAACAGCAGATTCAGAAAGAGCTATCTTCCCATTTCTACCTAAAAGCAGGGCATAAATTTCCCATAAGAAAGGCTTTCCCAGGAAGGAGAGAACATTCCTATCACTGGAGATGGGAAGTCAATGCTGAGATAAGTTTGCCAAGCAAACCTTCCTAAAGTAATCCTGATTTTTCATTAGTTTTTCCCATATACTCCCCAGTCACGTTCCCACAACTTGCTAGCCCTAGAATTCCATACCCTTTTCCTTTGCCTTGTCACTTCTCCAAAAATTTACAGCCCTTGGTTAAAATGGTATATAAGCCGTTGGGTCTAGCCACTTCTTTGGGGTTTTAACTTCTTGTCTGTGAAGTCCCTGATGCCATGTAAAATTGTTAACATCAAATAAAATTGTATGATTTCTCCTGTTAATCTGTTTTTTGTCAATATAATTTGCAGGTCTCAGTTAAAGAATCTAAGAGGGTAGAGGAGAAGTTTTCCTTTCCCTACAAGGTAAAAAAATTAGGAAAAAAAAAAAAAGGTTAGAGAATGATGGCTTTTGCCATGATTGTCACAAGAAGAATACTGGGCTGGAAAGGTGATACGGTGTCTGGAATCACAGTGCTGTATAGTATTCCTTTATCTCTCACTCCCGTTGGGCCAGCCCCCAAGGTTTAATTACCATGGGGCTTCTTGCTCATGTGTACTGTGCGCTTGGACACAACCATTCACTTACAGCCTTACATCACAATGTGGCTCTGATGGATCCTAGCCAACACTTCCTAATCTCTGCTTTCTATCCCTGGGGAAACTTACTTATTTTCTTCCAACTTTAATTCCATTTCTCATTTATAGATGTTGACTTTCATGTCAGAATCTTGCTTTAACCTGCAGCTTCTCTGACCAGATTTCATGCTCTTCTTTCTATATTTGGCCTCTTTGGGTAATCCCTCCCTGGTTTCATCTCACTGTAGGCCCTTTTATCTCAGTGCAGGCTGCACCCTCATCAAATTTCCCTCAGTCCTGTGAGCCCGCTTGTGATTTCATCTCCACCCCAACCAATCAGCAGCAAGCACCTGTTACCTGGCCACCCCCACTCCTTCCCCAAAAATGCCTTTGAAAAACCTCTAACCTTACAAGGTTTGAATGAGCTGATTTGAGTGCAAACTTCATCTCTCACATGGCATGGCTGGCCATGTGTCTATTAAACTCTTTTTCTACTACAGAGCTGTGGTCTTTCTTTATGCAGTGGGCAGGAAGAACCCCTCAGGAAGTTACTAAAGAATGTCTCTGGGACTTTCTGGTAGTCCCAGAGCCCCAAGGAACACAAGGAGAGGAATTCACCCAATTAATACAGATATTTGCAGGCAGAGGCTAGGCTTAAGGCTTTAAAGTCGAATCTGAGATTCCTTATGGAATAAAGTTCCAGCAATGCCAATTAAAGAAAAAAGAGGTGCCTATATGGCAAATAATTATTCCTGATGAAAATACCCAGCCAAGTATAACAAGACTAAATTTTATTTTGCAAATGAATTTGTCTTATGACTTGTCTTTAGTGAAAACAGGACTGGAGAGAGAAAAATTACGTTTCAAAATAAACTATAGTACACTTGTTAGAGTCTAGTCTTGCCTAATGTTCTTCATTTTTTATTATTTTCTACAGTTTGGATTGTGTCAGGTCTTTTAGGCTGACTGATAGTGCCATGGACGCCATGTTAACCTTGGTGACCTGCATGGAAACTCCAGATGAGTTCCTGGAAAGTCTAAAGTAACTGGAAGACCATGAAAAGGGGAAGAAATGATCAACCCCTGCAGCGCCTACTTAACTTTGAGACATTCTGAATTGTTTCTTATTCCGGCCTCAATCGACAAGGCTATTGGACTTCATAACTGACCTTGGCCAACCTTGTGATGTCACACCCTACAAAACCACCCTAAACTGTAACGTTCCACTTGCCCACCCCAAACCTATAAAACCAACTCGTATCCCACTGCCCTTCACTGACGCCCTTTTCGGCCTCAGCCCACCTGCACCCGGGTGAATAAACAGCCATGTTGCTCCCACAAAGCTGTTTGGGGGCCTCTTCATTCAGAGCACACATTTTAACTGACTGAATTCTAAAATTTTTCCTGACTACAAGTCTCCAACATAATGTTTTCAATATTTTTTCTTCTTTTTTTCCTGATTTGAAATTACTGAAAATTAAGCCATGCTTTCTTTTTTTTTTTTTTTGAGACGGAGTTTCACTCTTTTTACCCAGGCTGGAGTGCAATGGCGCGATCTCGGCTCACCGCAACCTCCGCCTCCTGGGTTCAGGCAATTCTCCTGCCTCAGCCTCCTGAGTAGCTGGGATTACAGGCACGCGCCACCATGCCCAGCTAATGTTTTGTATTTTTAGTAGAGACGGGGTTTCACCATGTTGACCAGGATGGTCTCGATCTCTTGACCTCGTGATCCACCTGCCTTGGCCTCCCAAAGTGCTGGGATTACAGGCGTGAGCCACCGCGCCCGGCTAAGCCATGCTTTCTTAAAGCCCTGTGAACAACTTAAACTTCAGAAGAAAATAATGGCAGCCTATTTACATACCTAAACCACTTTCATACCTGCCTACTGATGTATGGACTTCAGAGTAATATGGCCTATATCAATTTTCCAGGATTGTTCTTCATTGTTTGTTGTTGTTTTTCTACCTTCCTCCCCCATGTCCCCTTCATAGGAGGTGTGACCTTACAACCTGATAAAAATGAGTTCCTAATACTGTGGGACCTACCCTAAACCATCCCAGCCATGAGAGATCAGACAAAACCTGAGACCAAACACCATTTTCCTTTAAAATGCTTTCCATGAAAGATTTTTAAAAAGAAAAGTGAGGGAATGTGAAAGAAAAATCATCTCAGTTCCTCCAAATCACTGAGCCAAAGGGAAAAGTCAAACTGGGTACTGTGGGCAAACCTGCCTCCCAGTCTATTCCTACAAAAGCTACATACCTCCATCACAGTTTTCCCACAGGACAATTCCTTGTGGACAAAAAACAGAACTCAAAGTCATCCCTCTGTTCACATGGTATAAATGCATATCTGATTGCTTTCCTTGCCCCATTATTTCACTAAGCTAGACTAAGATATAAATGACTATTCCTGTAAATTGTGTATTCAGTGAAAGGCTGATCAGAAGCTAAAATAATGCAACCGTTTGCGTCTTACCTACCTGCGACCTGGCAACTCTCCCCTGCTTGGAGCTGTCCCACTTTTCTGGACTGAACCAACGTACTTCTTACATATGTTGGTTGATGTCTTATGTCTCCCTAAGATGTTTGCCCTGACCACCCCAGGCATATGTCATCAGGACCCCCTGTGGCTGTGTCATGGGCACGTCCTTAACCTTGGCAAAATACACTTTCTGAATTGATTGAGATCTGTCTCAGATACTTTCTGATTTACAAAGGCCTTGTGACAATACTCTTGAGAAAAGACAGCCTCCAGCAGCAGAGATAGATACCTCCAAAATGGCCACAGGGGTCCCTGTCTTAAGAGGACCTTTAAGCTTACCAACTCCATGTACTAACTCCATCAAAACTGACCAAAGTGTCAAGGAGAAGATGGTGACCCTTATGGGAGCCTGGGGATCATCTCAAAGAGCCCTTACAGGATGGACTGCGGTTGGGGCTCCTGCCTTTGTCAAAAAGAAGGCCTGGAAGCAGGAGGATGAAGAGGTGTGCTCAATTTTGCCTTGGGATCTGCCTCCATGGGTAGGGAAAGAGTATAATGAACATGGGGAACACTGCAGCTTGATTGAGAAACTCCAATTGCTTCATATGTTTTTCTCATTGCCCTTGTTTCTTAAGAGTTTGCTGTGAAGAAACACTGTGTATAGAGTGAGTGTATAAGTATATGTGTGTGTGAATGAGAGAGAGACTTATATCTACCAGCTGGCTTCATCTCTCTCTCACTCTCATTGACTTTCTATTTTGTCTGCTCATTTTTCTGATATCTCTCTATATCTCTTCTCTGACTCTTTATTCTTTTGATCTCTTGCTGTTCCCACCCTTGGTTTCTATTTCTTTTGCCTCCACCCCTTCTTTTTTGGGACTCAGATCCTCAGTTGCAATTGTCCGTGTTGCCTGTAGCCAGGCCAGGGTCGACAGGCAGGAAGGACTCATTTCATCTCTTGCCTCCACCTTCCAATTAGTTGGTTCCATGCATCTCATTCCTCCTTCCTTCAGGTGTGATTCTGAATCTCTTACACAGTGATCTCCAGACCTGGTGCCTTTGCAGTAAGTGGCCTTTCTGCTCTCTGTCATGCTCACTACGGAACTGTGTCTCACTCTTTTATTCTCCTATCTTGGTCTCTGGGTCCTGGCTCTTGGCAGTCTTGTTTTTGTCTCTAGCCTCAGCTTGGTCAAGGCACTGGGAAAGGCCAGTCCCGTGACTGCCTGTTCCCCTGCACTCTGGGATACTCCCTGATTATTGGGCACAAGAGGCCTTGGCAGAGGAGGCGCGGTACACAGGAGGAAAGGCTTGCAGCAGCCTCCTCAAGGTGTCTCCCCTCCTCAGCCACCCTGCCCTTTCACTCCTCAGAGATATTCTTGCACGTACTTCACAGAGCATATTGAGACTTAGATGTGGCCACATTTATCTTCTGACCACAAAACCCACACACCTGCCTTTCTCTGCCAAGCAACCTCTCTCACTTTCTTCAGGAATGAATGGATGCTGTTCCTTCCAGCCTCCTGTCAAAGGCCAATCTTTTGCCTTGGCTTCGAATCCCATTCCAATCCCCATTCTCCATTCCCTGCTCTGGTGCTTGCCTTTCTTCTGCATTTC
The DNA here is from genome assembly GCF_009761245.1 of Sapajus apella. Taxonomy (NCBI): domain Eukaryota; kingdom Metazoa; phylum Chordata; class Mammalia; order Primates; family Cebidae; genus Sapajus; species Sapajus apella. Next base: position 3,388,279 of record NW_022436987.1, on the reverse strand, counting down.
TAACCTGAGCGCTCTGTGGGAGGTTTTGTGTCAGCATCAGGTACTTCCGCCCTTTCCCATGTTAAAGCAAACAGAGAAGGTTCTGTTTGCTTTAAAACAGAACCTTCTCTGTTTGCTTTAACATGGGAAAGTGGCGCAAGTACCTGATGCACGTTTCCCACATGACCTCAGGACCTTTCTCATAACTTTTGTTGCCAAGCTTCCAGAGAGATTTGTCTATACATGTTACCTCCATTTCTTTACCTCTTACTGTTTCTTTGCTAAGTTAATTTTTATCTTGTCAGAGTAATACATGATATAGTTCTAAAGTCAATTGGCATTAAAAGGCTTATGCCCTGGAGCAGTCGTCCATTCCTCTCCTGATGCCCTGTCTCTCTTCTCTGAAACAACTATTAATACATTAGCTTTTAACTATTTCTTCTTACATCTTGCATTTTGAAATAATATGTGTACTGCATATCACTACCTTTTTATTCAACATTTTAGGCATTATCTATTGACTTCCTCTTCCAGGACACTCCACCATTCTCCTTTCAATATTATTATAAAATAAATTTTAGTTAGAGCAATATTTGGTGGTTACATTATGATTTCTATGCAAACATTATTCACATCCGAGTGTTGTAGTTTAATATTATATTTTCTATTTAATTTTTTGTTTCTCCTCTTGCTAATCATTTTATTTTACTTTCGTTTATCTGGTTTTCTTGGAAGTTACTGCTAGCTTTTTCCACCTTCTAATAGCCTTCCAGTAGACTCTTTTAGAAGACCAATAGCATCAGCAAATCGAACAACTCTTTTTTCTTGGAGGCTTTCTTTTTGGAGAAACCTATTCTCTTTCTGTCAGGGTTTTTGGGGATCCTCAGCTCTAGGCCTGAGGACCAGTTCCCTTATGGGAATTTGTTTTCTTTTTTTTTTTTTTTGAGATGAAGTCTTGCTTGGTTGCCCAGGTTGGAATGCAGTGGTGCAATCACAGCTCGCTACAACCTCTGCCTCCCGGGTTCAAGCGATTCTCCTGCCTCAGCTTCCCAAGTAGCTGAGATTACAGGCATGCACCACCACTCCTGGCTAATTTGTGTATTTTTAGTAGAGACGAGGTTTCACCATGTTGACCAGGCTGGTCTCAAACTGCTGACATCAAATGATCCACCTGCCTCGGCCTCTTGAAGCGCTGGGATTACAGGTGTGAGCCACCGTGCCTGGCCTGTTTTTCTCCTTGTTTGAATTCCTATTTCATGGATCTCCTATCTTCTTTCTTTTTTATTCTCCAGTGGTTTCAATAACTTAGAGAAATGGTGCACTGGTGGAGGAAATGGTGGTGACAGTGCTTCAATTCTTTTGTCTCTCTAGTCAAACTGCCCCAGCCTAGGCTGGGGTTAAGTGGTAGTGGAGGTGTATGGGTTTCAGGGAGGGACATGGGAAGTCTCCTGGGCTCTTTATCTCTTGGTGACAGAATAGTTCATGCCTTCCGCCTCTCCCTTGTTTCTCAACTTCAATGTTTAAAAGAATGAAGTCAAGTTTCCCACTGGTGAGCAATTGTTCATCCCATTTACAGCCAGAGGCAATGTGTGGGTGGTTCTGCTTCACAGAGGCCTGGGGCAGGTGGGGAGGGACACTTTCGTTCCAGGCCTAAATATACTAGGAACTATTAGGTATCAAGCAGTAGCTGGCATGTACCACCACCACCAAACAGAAGTGAACTAGTGAGTATGGGCTAAGAGGGCCCAGACTTGGACCTGTAGAGCTGTCTGACCAGGACAGGGAATCTGTTTCATTTCAGGCCCAGGCCTTGCTTACTGGGATCCCAAGTCTGAACTGTGGTGAGCAGCCTAGGCTGGACATCTTTTTGGCAGGTTCTAGTGTTGTCTTTTCTTTCCTAAATTATTAAATAGCTTTGCCAACATCAGAAATTTGCAGGGAAGCCATGAGTCTTCCTATGTAGCCTGAAGCTTTGCTGTAAATTGCTCCTGTTTTCACAGGCCTGCTTTTCCAAACTGGCCTATGACTCACAGCCAAAGTCCCATGTATCCTAACATGTTCCAAACACTTTCTTTCTCTGTCAGTATGTAGTCAAAATGTTGGTATTTGAATCACAACAACTCTCTGTGTTCCCAAATTTTCTTTCGAACACTCTCAATGATGAGTGTGACATTGTACTACGGAGATGGATTCCCTATGGGCTTTAGGTCACAGGTATATTTCTGGATTCTGAAAGCTTTCTATTCATTTTTGCTTTTATTTTCCAATGATTACCACCTGGCCTACATTTTAGTTCTGTATTAGAAACACAACTCAAAATCCTGCTCTTCGTTCCTGGCTACTTTAGTATTTATAAATGTCTCCAGTTTCTGGTAACATTTAGCCTAATTTCCTTGTTCCTGACTCTGTCTTCTACTTCTTTATCTTTTGAGGAGGTTTTTTTCTGTCTCTTTCCTCTTCCCAGGACATAGACCACAGTTAAAATCCTGCCTCTTTGCCCAGTGGCCTACTCTGGAAAACTCTAAAAAACCATTTTTCTCTAACTGCCAAATTTCTCATGTGGAGTGGTACTCAAGATGATTTCTGAGATGATCAAAAAGGATATGCAGATTACCTGGCACCAAGTCAGCACTTACAGTTGGCGTTTCCTCTTCATATCATTATCTGGACTTGTCTCTTTATCTGAATTAGGAGATTTCTAGCTTTGCAATCCATGTGTGACTGAGGCCAGGAGGCTGACATATGAGGCCAGTGGGTTGAGTGTAGAAAGTGTAGATTTTCTTGCCATACCACAGCAGTTCCAGCAAATGTGCTCCAGCTCTCTATAGGTTCATGCAGACAGGGACAGGCTCACTTTTTTTTTCTCTTGAGATGGAATCTCACTCTGTTGCCAAGCTGGAGTGCAGTGGCAAGATCTGGCTCACTACAACCTCCATCTCCCATGTTCAAATGATTCTCCTGCCTCAGCCTCCTGAGTAACTGGAACTACAGGCACGCGCCACCACACTCAGCTAATTTTTTTTTTTTTAATTTTTAGTAGAGATGGGGTTTCACCATGTTGGCCAGGATGATCTCGATCTCTTGACCTCGTGATCTGCCCGCCTCAGACTCCCAAAGTGCTGGGATTAGAGGTGTGAGCCACCGTGCCCGGCCAACAGATCCACTTTTAAAACTTAAAACTTGGCCAGGCATGGTAGCTCATGTCTGTAATCCCAGCTTTTTGGGAGGCCAAAGTGGGCGGATCATCTGGGGTCAGGAGTTTGAGACTACCCTGGCCAACATAGTGAAACCCCATCTCTATTAAAAATACAAAAATGAGCTGGGCATGGTGGTAGGCACCTGAAATTCCAGCTGCTTGTGAGGCTGAGGTAGAATTGTTTGAACCTGGGAGATGGATTCTGCAGTGAGCTGAGATTGTGCCACTATACCCCAGCCTGGGCAACAGAGCGAGACTCTGTCTCCAAAAAATAAATAAATAAATGACTTAAAGTTTTATTTCTCCATCCATCTGTCTAAGGAGGCATACAGAGCCTAACAAAGAATGTATGTGAGAGGGAAAGAGGAAGGGAGGAGTGAGAGAGAGAGAGGCAGAGACAGAGGTTGGGGGAGAGAGAGAGAGAGAGATTGAGAGATTAACACACCCACACACCTCCCTACCCATTTACAAACACAGTCACATGTCACCTGACAAAGAGGCAGAGGGGAATAACTAGGAAAATTCCCCTGCTATCTCATCTGCTCACCTTTCTTGGAGCTTTGTCGGAATATCTCGTCTCCCTGGCCTCTACTCTGCAGCTTGACAAGACCCAGAAAGCAGGGCGGGCCTCTCAGCAGTGGATCTCTCCTTTTGCCTCCTTCTCCAGGTCACTGGTCTGCTGGTGTGGACTCGATCCTTCCCCCAGATCACCATAGCCATGGCCAGAAACCCCCGGAAGGCATTGCTCTGGGCCTTGAGTGACCTTGAGGAGAAAGATTTCAAGAAGTTAAAGTTTTACTTACGGGATATGACCCTGTCTGAGGGCCAGGCCCCACTGGCCAGAGGGGAGTTGGAGGGCCTGATTGCAGTGGACCTGGCAGAATTATTGATTTCAAAGTATGGAGAAAAGGAGGCTGTGAAAGTTGTGTTTGAGATCTTGAAGGCCATGAACCTGTTGGAACTTGTGGACCAGCTCAGGCACATTTGTCTGCATGGTGAGTGTGGAAGGGGAAGGGGAGGGCAGGATGGCACTGGGACTCCCCTTGCCCCATGGCATTTCCCGTAGCCTGTAACTTATGCCTTCTGTCACCTTGCCCTCTAGTCCTCAATGCCCCAGAGTCCTTGATGGTCTCCACCTGAGAGTTCTAACAACTGTCAGGAGGGGGCTTGAGCCAAAGCTGGGGATTTATTAAAGAAAAACACTAGTCTTTCTTCCCCACCTCCTACCTCCAGCTGCAGTGGCAGAGAAGGGGAGAGTCTGAAGAAAGGGGCTCAGGTGTTGGTGAAAAGAGGGTATTGGTGAAGGGATTTCCACTAACCAGAAGAAATGGCATCAGGATGTAGGTCAGACCTGTCCCTAGCTGTTTCCTGACAGGCAGCTCAGGCCGCTTCCAAGTCTTCCGTGCCCCGATCTCTCAAGGATCCACATTACAGAATGGGTAGGTGTGGAGCCCACTGGTCTCCTGGTCCTTCTTATGGGTGCCTGTGGGGAGGGAGGGATCTTTCAGTGCCTGTGCTCCCTCCCATAGGCTGCTTTCATGCCTGAAAGCTCCTCTGCTACAAACAAATGGGAGCGTTTCATGGACCCAGAGTCATGGCTCTTGCTGAGAAGCTGGTTTATCTTTAGCATTGACTTGTTCTTTCCCAAGAACAGGCTTGTCTTAGTTGCTTTTGTGTTGCTATAAAGGAATACCTGAGAACTGGGTAATTTATAAAGAAAAGAGGTTTATTTGGCTCATGGTTCGGCAGGTGGTACAAGAGTCATAGTGTCAACATCTGCTTCTGGTGAGGCTTCAGGAAGCTTTCAGTTATGGAAGGAGGTGAGGGCAGAGCTGGTGTGTCTCATGGCAACAGAGGGAGGAAGAAAGAGGGGAGGATGTGCCAGCTGTTAACCAGCTCTTGTGTAGCTAATAGAGTAAGAACTCACTCATTACTACGGGAAGGGCTCCAAGACATTCAGGAGGGATTTGCCCTCATGACCAAAACATCTCCCACTAGGGCCCCACCTCCAACATTGGGGATTATTTTCAACCTGAAATTTGGAGGGGACAAACATCCAAACTGTATCAAGCCTCTTATCACTTCCTCATTTTCAGGCTTCTCTTTCCTTTCTCTTCTCTCTGTCCTCACCTCTTCACATGGAGACATTTCATATGAACATTCATTCATGCATTCTCAGACAGGCATTTTGCATTTACATGTATTCTTACAGACACACACTTGCAGATGCACCCTGACATGCCTTCCCTGCACTACAGTATGTGAATGTCCATGAGCACATTCCGTGGGCGCATGTGGATACCAGCACTCGTGCACAAATATACACACACACACACAACCCACCTTTGCACACTCATACAGATATGCATGTGCCTACTGCGCCTGCAAACACACGGTCATGCACACATACAGTGGCCCCTCCCATGAAGCCAGTACTGTAATCTCAGGGAGATCCAATTTGGAGAGCATAGAAGACTAAAGAACAGAGTCAGTTTGGAGTAGCCATTTTACCATGTAACATCCCATTTGTTTGGCTCAGATTACAGAGAAATATACCGAGAACATGTGCGCTACCTAGAGGAGTGGCAGGAAGTGGGAGTCAACGGCAGATACAACCAGGTGCTCCTGGTGGCCAAGCCCAGCTCAGAGAGCCCAGAGTCACCTGCCTGTCCCATCACCCTGGAGCAGGAGCTGGACTCTGTCATGGTGGAGGCTCTATTTGATTCGGGGGAAAAGCCCTCCCTGGCCCCATCCTTAGTTGTGCTAGAGGGATCTGCTGGCAGTGGAAAGACAACTCTCTCCAGAAAAATTGTGTTGGACTGGGCCGCCGGTACTATGTACCCAGGCCGTTTTGATTATGTCTTTTATGTAAGCTGCAAAGAAGTGGTCCTGCTGCTGGAGAGCAAACTGAATGAACTCCTTTTCTGGTGCTGCGGGGACAATCAAGCCCCCGTCACAGAGATTCTGGGGCAGCCAGAGCGGCTCCTCTTCATCCTGGATGGCTTTGATGAGCTGCAGAGGCCCTTTGAAGAAAAGTTGAAGAAGAGGGGTTCCAGTCCCAAGGAGGGCATCCTGCACCTTCTAATTAGGAGACGTACACTCCCCACATGCTCCCTTCTCATCACCACCCGGTCCCTGGCTTTGAGGAATCTGGGACCCTTGCTGAAACAAGCACGCCATGTCCATATCCTAGGCTTCTCTGAGGAGGAGAGGGGGAGGTACTTCAGCTCCTATTTCATGGATGAGAAGCAAACTGACCGTGCCTTCAAAATTGTACAAAAAAATGACATTCTCTACAAAGCATGTCAGGTTCCAGGGATTTGCTGGATGGTCTGCTCCTGGCTGAAGCAGCAGATGGAGAAAGGTGAAGCTGTCTTAGAGACACCCAGAAACAGCACTGACATCTTCATGGCCTATGTCTCCACCTTCCTGCTGCCCGATGACGATGGGGGCTGCTCTGAGTCTTCCCGGCACAGGGTCCTGATGAGTCTGTGCTCCCTGGCTGCTGAAGGGATTCAGCACCAGAGGTTCCTATTTGAAGAAGCTGAGCTCAGGAAACATAATTTAGATGGCCCCAGGCTCGCCGCTTTCCTGAGTAGCAATGACTACCAGTTGGGACTTGCCATCAAGAAGTTCTATAGCTTCCGCCACATCAGCTTCCAGGAGTTTTTTTATGCCATGTCCTTCCTGATGAAAGAGGACCAAAGCTGGCTGGGGAAAGAGTCCCGCAGAGAAGTGCAAAGGCTGCTGGAGGTAAAAAAGCAGGAAGGAAATGATGAGATGACCCTCACTATGCAGTTTTTATTGGACATATCGAAAAAAGACAGCGTCTCCAACTTGGAGCTCAAGTTCTGCTTCAGAATATCTCCCTGTATAGCACAGGATCTGAAGCATTTTAAAAAGCAATTGGAATCTATAAAGCAGAAGAGGCCCTGGGATTTGGAATTCTCCATGTGTGAAGCTAAAATAAAGAATCTGGTAAAAGGTATTCAGATGAATGATGTATCATTCAAGATAGCACATTCAAATGAAAAGAAATCCCAGAGCCAGAATTCATTTTCTGTTAAAACCAGATTGAGTCATGGACAGAAAGAGAAGCAAAAATGTCCTCTTGTGGGCAAAGATAATATAGCAGGAACACAAAAGGAGTCTTCTACTGGAAAAGGCAGAGGGACTGAGGAACCAGACGAAGAGGTTAGGTGCAGTGGGATGGGAAGCAGAGAAATGGGGACAATTGTGCTGAAAGGTTGGAGGAATGAATGGGTGAAGGGTCAGGAAGATGGGGAAAGACAGACAGACTTAAAAAGGTTGGAGAGAGGAGAATCAGACTAATGGGTACTAGAAGGAGTGAAGGACAAAGGAACGAATAGAAAAGAGAATTAGATTAGAGAGGATCGGATGACATTAACATAGGACCTGGGTAAATGTGCAATGAGTTCTTAGGAACAGCCCCATGTACTACCAAGGTCTCAAGTGCCCTCCCCAGAGGCTGTTTATAACTTCCTACAGTATAGAGTACAGTTTCCATAGCTCCTCATTATCATTAACATGTTAATGTTAATGACCAACCATTTGGTTCTGACATTTGACACTTTCCTATTCAATAAACTATTTCCTGCTTATTTCAGAGAGGGCTTCTGGAAACATTCCACAAATTGCTTTTACAGCCTAAAGCTACAGGGATACAGACATGTAAGAAAGGCAAGGGTTATGCATTTTGAATTCATCATGATATGTCCAGACCTGTGCAAAATCCTGGCATACAATAGTGTGTAGTAAAGGTTTATTGAATGTATAAATGTTTAGGGACCTCTTTGTCCTCAATCTGAAATGAAGGTAACTTTATATGATTAAAGATTTTGATACATGGATGTTGGTAATTGGGAGAGGGAAAGGATAAATTTGGAGTGACACACCAAGGCCCCACCAGATGAAAATAGTGCCTGACTGTGGATTTCACGGGCAACAAAAGCAGATGTAACACAGTAACTTGTATTAGTGTTATAAGCATGTCGAAATTATGCAAGAAATAACGTAACCCTTTTATGGGCTAGAATAATAAATATAAGTTACTTATAGTCATTATTGCTAGTTGAATATGCATAAAATATCATTGATGTGAGAATCACGGTGGTTTACCAGAAAGATTAGGAACACTGGTTCTAATAAACCTGGTTCTAAATATTGGATCTAAACACTGGATCTGCCATTTTCTAGCTATATACCTTTGCCCAACTTATCTTTTCCAAGTGTTAGTTTTAAAAAATTCATAAAATGAAAATTGTAATATTCATAATTTAGGGAAATTATAAGGATTAGACCTACTACTGCTACCGCTACTAGAGTGGCACAAACAATGACAATAATAAAAGCTAACACGTTTTAGAGCTCTTGTGTGCCAGGTTTTGGGCAAGCATTTACACACATAACAGTTTAGTTTCGTCTCATAAATGTTCTATTGTGTCTTGGCCTCTTTCCCTCAAAATCTAGTTTTTATATGTTAAACATAATGTTGCTATAATCATTTCAAATGTCTTTTTCTGCACGTATATACTCATTTGTGTTGATATACCTAGAACTGGAATTTCTTGGTCAAAGTGTATATATATTTTCAGCTACAGAAGATAAAAGTCAACAATTTTTCAAAGTGGTTGCATTAATCTTCTCTAATAAATAATAAGAGCTCCCATTATTCCAAATCCTAACTGACACTTAGCACTGTCAATCTTTTCACTTTAGTTATTCTTGTGGGTATGTAATGGCCTCTAATCATGGTTTTAATTTGCATTTTTCCTATGAGTAATGAGGTGGTTTATAAATACCTTAATTGGCTATTTAGATACACCTTTCGGTGAATTGACTATTTATGTTGGTTTTTTTTTAGCATTAAAAAAATTTTTTTTTATTGCATTTTAGGTTTTGGGGTACATGTGAAGAACATGCAAGATTGTTGCATAGGTATACAGATGGCAGCGTGATTTGCTGCCTTCCTCCTCATCACCTATATCTGGCATTTCTCCCCATGCTATCTCTCCCCAACTCCCCACCCTCCACTGTCCCTCCCCTATTTCCCCCCAACAGACCCCAATGAGTAGTGCTCCCCTCCCTGTGTCCATGTATTTATGTTTTTTATTCATTTAAAAATGTTGTTGACAATATCTCTCATGAATGTATATGCAAAAATCCTCAACCAAATATGAGCAAATTGAATCCAACAGTGTATAAAAAGAATTATATATTATGACCAAATGGGATTTATTTCAGGTATGTAAGGCTAGATCAACATTTAAAAGTTAATGTAATTTATCACATCAACAGACTAAAGAAGTAAAATCATATGATCATATCAATAGATGCAGAAAAACATTTCCAACATCTATTTATGATAAAAACCCTCAATAAATTAGGAATAGAGGGGAACTTCCTCAGTTTGATAAACAACATCTACAAAAGCCCTATGGCTAAAATTACACTTGTCAGAAAGTGGATGTTTTCTCCATAAGATCAGGAACAAGGCAAGGATGCCTCTTCTGACCACTCCTATTCAAATTTGTGCTGGACATCCTAGCAATGCAAAAAGGAAGAAAGGATGCAGTCATAAAAAAGAATGAGATCATGTCCTTTGCAGGGACATGAATAGAGCTGGAGGCCATTATTCTTAGCAGATTAACGCAGGAACAGGCAACTAAATACCACATATTCTCACTTATAAGTAGGAGTTAAGTGATGAGAACACATGGACACATAGAGGGGAACAACACACACTGGGGCCTATCAAAGGCTGAAGGGTGGGAGCATCAGGAAAAATAACTAATGGATAGTAGCTTCAATACCTGGCTGATGAAATAATCTGTACAACAAACCCCTTGACACAAGTCCACCTATGTAACAAACCTGCACATATGCCCCTGAATTTAAAAAAAGAAGAAAAGGAAGCAGATATAGGGATTAGGAGGGAAAAAATAACCTGTCTTTGTTCACAGATGACAAAATTGTCTGTGTAGAAAATGTCGAAGAATTGATTTAAAAAACCCTCTGGAACTAGTAAGTAATTATAGTAAGGTTGAAGGATACAAGGCTAATATGCAAAATTCTATTGCTTTCTTATATACCAGCAATGAGCACAATGCCATTTACCTTAGCACCAAAAAAATACTTACATATAAACCTAATTAATGTGTACAAGATCTCTATGAGGAAAATGATGACACTCTGAGGAAAGAAATCAAAGAAGCTGTAAATGAATGGGAAGATTTTCCATGTTCATGCATAGGAAGACTCAATATTGTTAAACATGTCAGTTTTCCCCAACTTGATCTATAGATTCAATGCAATCCCAATCAAGAGCTCAGCAAATAACTTTGTGGACATTGATAAACTGACTCTGCTTATGTGGAAAGGCAAAGGACTCAGAATCGCTAATAAAATTTTGAAGAGAATGAAGTAGGAGGACTGCTGCTATCCAGCTTCTTCCTACTATAAAGCTACAGTAAGACAGTGGTATTGCTAAAATAATAGAAAAATCACTGGAAGAGAATAGAGAACCAGAAATAAACTTACACAAATATAGTCAATTGATTTTAGACAAAAGAGCAAAAGCAATTTAATATGGAAAAAGTATACTCTTTTCAACAAATGATCCTGAAACAACTGGACATTCACATGCAAAACATGAATCTAGATGTAAAATACAAAAGTACTAATATAAACTGCTAGAAGATAATATAGGAGAAAATTTAGGTGATCTTGAGTTTGGTGATGACTTTTTAGATAACATCAAAAGCATCATTCATGAAAAAAAATTAACTAGTTGGCTTCATTAAAATAAAAAACTTCTTCTCTGTGAAAGACACTGTAAAAAGAATGAAAAGATAAGCCAAAGACTGGGAGAAAATATTGGCAAACACACATCTGATAAAAGACTTGTGTAAAAAAATATACAAATAGCTCTTAAAACTCAATAATAAGAAAACAGTCTACTTAAAAAGTGAGTAAAAAGATCTGAACAGACAGCTTATTAAAGAAGATACACAGATGGCAAATAAACATTTGAAAAGACATTCAACTTCATATGTCATTAGGGAATTGCAAATTAAAACCACAATAAGATACCATTACACTACTGTTACAATGGCTAACATCCCAAATCCTGGCAACAGTAAATGTTCGTTAGGATGTGTAGTAATGGGAGCTTTATTCATTGCTAGTCAGGATGCAAAATGGTACAGCCACTTTAAAAGACAATTTGGCAGTTTCTTACAAAACTATACATAGTTTTACCATATGTAAGATCTAACAATCATGCTCCTAGATATTTACCCAAGTGAGTTGGAAACTTAGGTCCATATAAAAATCTACACATTAATATTTCTAACAGCTATATTCATAATTGTCCAAATTTCGAAGCAACCAAGATGTTCTTCAATAGATGATGGATAAGAAAACTGTGATGCATTCACATAATGGAATATTACTCAGTGATAAAAAGAAATGAGCAATTAAGACATGAAAAGATATAGAGGAGACTTAAATGCAACTACTAAGTGAAAGAAGCCAGTCTGAAAAGACTACATGCTGTATAAATACAAATATGTGATATTATAAAAAAGGTAAAACTGTGGTGACAGTAAAAAAATCAGTGGTTACCAGAGGTTCAAGGAGAGTCGGAGAGGGATAACTAGGTGGAGGCACAGGCACTTTAGGATAGTAAAACTATTCTGTTTGATATTATAATGATGGAGTCATAAGTTTTCAAAACCCATAGAGCTGTACAATGCAAAGAGTGAATCCTAATGTAAACTATGGCATGTAGTTAATAATAGTGTATCAAAATTGGTTCATCAATTATCACAAATGTTAATAAGGCAAAGTGTGAGGAGGTGGTCGTGGTGGAGAGGCTATACAGCAACTTTCTGTACTTTAAAAAAAACAGTTTATTGATGTATGATTAGTTGAATTAATACAATAAATTGTGCAAATTTAATGTATAAAATTTGATGAATTTGTACATATGCGTACATCTGTGAAACCATCAACACAATCAAGATAATAGACATCACAATCACCTCCAAAAGTTTTCCTGTGTCCTTTTTTTCCTTTTTTTGTGACAAGAACACAAGATGAAATTTAACCTCTTATAATTTTTAAGCACATAATACAGTATTGTTGATTATATGTGGAATTCTGTATTTTCTGCTCAATTTTTCTTTAAACCTAAAATTGCTCTTAAAAAACTAAGGAAATCTGAATAAAGTATGAACTAAGTTAATAAAAATATGATTAACTTTATCAGTTATATGTGTTAGACATATCTCTTTTAATTTTTTTGGCTTTTTTTCAGTCTTTTGATGCCTTTTGATATAAAGGAGTTCTTAATTTATTCGTTTTTTTCTTTTATGGTCAATAATTTTATTTTCTGTTTAAGACATTTTTGTATCCTAAGACTATAAAAGAATCTTCTATATAAGCTTCCAGAAACCTTATTGCATTACTTAATATATTTAGTCTTGTAAACCACTAGAAATTAATTTTTGTGTATGGTATGAGATGGATAAAGTTTTATTTTTTCCCAATAATGATAATCAGGTGATCTAATACTATTTATTCAAGAGATCAACCTTTCTCCACAGTTCTGCAGTATCATCTTCATCATAAATCAGGTGTACATAAGTCTGTTCTGATCTATTCTTTTCCATTGATTTATTTGTATATTCTCATGGCAAGCACCATGCAGTTTTATTATAGTAGCTTTGTAATAAGTGTTGCCACCTGGTAGTGGAAGAACAACTACTTTTCTTCTGGATTTTTGTGGCTATTTTAGGTCCTTTGCATCTACACTTAAATTTTAGAAGCAATCTGTCAATTTCTAAGAAAAACATTAGAATTTTAGAATTTTGATTAAAATTGCATGCAATCTATAGGTCAAATTTAGGAGGCTCAACAATTTTATAATATTGATCCTTCTAATCCATGCACATTGATTGCATATAGCTCTACTTTTTATATACATTTGATGTCTCACAGCAATATTTTGTAGTTCATATATTTTTATGGTATTTAATACAATGCTAAGTGCTATTCATAACTTTTTATTTACTAATTGTTTTTACAATTAGCTTTTTATCAATTTAATATAATTTTTTGTACGTTGATCTCATATACTGTGACTTTCTCAAATTTACGTATTTTTTAATGGCTTAAGAGCAGATTTTTTGGATCTTTTATTGACATATTATGCTATCTGCAAATAATGACAGCTTAATTTCTTGTTTTCTAATCACTGTACCTTTAACGTACTTTTTGGTGCAAATTTTGTTTATCTGTAGATTCTAGACTTATAATCTCATCTCACTGCAATCTCTGCCTCCTGGGTTCAAACAATTCTCCTGCTTCAGCCTCCTGAGTAGCTGGAATTACAGGCGCCTGCCACCACGTCCAGCTAATTTTTGTATTTCTTAGTAGAGACCGGGTTTTATTTATCATGTTGTTCAGGCTGGTCTTGAACTCCTCAGCTCAGGTGATTCACTCGCCTCAGCCTCCCAAAGTGCTGGGATTACAAGCATGAGCCACCACGTCTGGCCTTGAATTTTAAAAAATAATTTTGCTGCGTGTGGTGGCATTACATGCCTGTAATTTCAGCACTCTAGAGGCTGAAGTGGCAGGATTACCTGAGTTTAGGAGTTGGAGGACAGCCTGGGCAACATAGCAAGAGCCTGTCTTTAAAACTTAAATGTATGCAGACATATATAATTTTGTATTTCTTCTTCAAAGAGATCAATTATATACATTGGATTTTCTTGGTGTGCTTTCCAAGTCTATAACTTTTCTGTAGTCATTTAAACCTTTTATTTTCTGTTTTATTTTTCTTGATTTTATTTTCTATTTGCCGCTATGTTTTGGCAAACAGGAGTCATTACTAAAATGGTGTCCTATTAAAACCATGAAAGAGAGGAGTGTGCAGGAAATGTAGGTAAGACATCTGTGTCAACCTGTGCATTGTGACCAGCCTATGAGCTTTGCATTTGTATCACCCCTGTATTTGTGTACTTTAACAATTGTGTAAATAATAACTTCATAATTACTTCTAAAAAAAGAACTATGTTCTCCTCTTTAATGATTCTGATAGGGACACCATTGTAGTAATGATTTCATTTATTATTCTATATTTTTTCTGAACTCTGGTAGCTAGTGTTTTATAACTTTCATTTTTTAAACTATATATTTCCTCAATGCTTATATTTATGCTTTGTACACTTGTCTTAGAGGAGCAATTTTTTCAAAAGCATTTAAAATTATTGGCTTTTCTTTTTTGGCCACAATTTTCATTGGCTTCATAGCAACATTTTTATAGTCACTATTCTTAATATGCTATTTCCTCCCTGAAACTTTTTTTTCTTATAGTCTCTGCTTCAATATCATGCTGATTCTCTTTTGATTATTTCTCACATTTGAACAAGTTACGTTCTTTCTGTACCTTTCTTTGCAAAAAGTTTTTTTGGAGGAAGGGCTAGGGGTCACTCAAACCAGCAGGGATTCTCTTGGTCAATGGTAAAGTTCTTTAGAAGTTTGCTACTCAGTATGTGGTTTGTGGACCAGCCACACGGGCGTCATCTGGGGGCTTGCTAAAAATGCAGACTCTCAAGGCCCACTCCAGACCTACTGAATTTTATTCTTCATTTTCAAAAGATCCTCTGGCGATTCATAGGCTCATTAAAGTGTGAGAAGAAAAAGGAGTTTTCTTTTTTGTCTTTAACAATTCTTAATCTTAGGTGAGTGCTGTGACTTTAGTCTCAGGAGTAAGGCCTTTTCAGTGATTTTACTTCTCTCCTAGCAATGGATTTCTTTTGCTTATTACTTGGTGTTTCCTAGACTGATTAGGGGTGGGAAAAGGGGCTTTTTTGGTCATTTTTATGCATTATTAGTCTTAGGCAGGTGCTATGACCCTGAGTCTCAAGAGTAGGGGTCACGTTGACCCTGCTCTAATAATAGGAGACATCTAATGGTATTGGTATGTGATCCTGGGCCCAGAACTCTTTCCTGCCCCTATTCCAGGGGAGAGAAGATAGTTTTTCTTTTACGCTTCCTCAGACTGTAATGTATCTTTACTTGTGCCTTGGGGTGACAGTTATGTATATATTAATATATAATACATAATAAAGTACATATATTTTTATAATGTAAACAATTTAAATTATGGTATAAACACAAAATTTACAATCTTAATCACTTAAGTGTACAGTTCAGTAGTGTTAAGTATATTTGTATTATAATTATTTTTAATTTAAAATTATTGTAGACTCACAGAAAAGTTTCAAAAATACCACAGACAGATCCTGGTACAATATCACATGCCCATAGTCCTAGCTACCAGGAGACTGAGACGAGAGGATCTCTTGAGCCCAAGTATTTGAGTCCAACCTGGACAACATAGTGAGATCCCATCTGTAAAAAACAAAAACAAAAAACTATAAAGAAGTTCCTGTTCCTGTATATGCTTCACCCAGATTCTACTTATGTTAACATCATACATAAACATAGTACAGTTATTAAAACTAAGCAATTGGCACTGGTTTACTGCTATTAGCTTAACTACAGACATTATTTGGATTTCACCAGTTTTACATGAATGTTCCTTTTATGTTCCAGCCTCTAATCCAGGCTCCCACTGTGCATTTAACTGTCATGTCTTCTTAGTCTCCAATCTGTGACAGACATTCCCTTTATCTTTCCTTGTCTTCCTACCTGACCTTGACTCCTTTGAAAAGTACTGGTCAGGTAAACTGCAAAATGCTCCTCAATTTTGATTTGTCTGATGTTTTGAAGTTATGCATTTTTGAGAAAAATGCTACAGAGGTGACATGTCCTTCTCAGTGCATCATATTAGGAGGTACATGATGTTGATATGTGCTCTTATTGGAAACGTTAACTTTGGTCGCTTTGTTAAAGTGGGGTCTGCCAGGCTTCTCCACTGTGAAGTTACTATTTTCCTTTTGTAATTAACACATATTTTGGGGGAGATTCTCTGAGACTATGCAAATGCCCTGATTTTCCTTAAAATTTCTCCCATTAACTTCGGCATTGGTGGGTCTTATTTACAGCAATTATTATTTAGCTAGAATGGTGATTTTTCTATTTTCCTCATTCCTTCTACATTTAGAAGAAATTAATTATAATTTTCTTTGTAAGGAATTCCACCCACATAAATTTTTTTCAAGTGTGATATTCATTGGTAAAGTGTAGAAATCATGAGTGAGCAGTGCGATGACTTTCATAAAGTATGTATTGCTGGTGTCACCATCACTGAGATCAAGAAACAGAACACATTGGAATTCCGGAACCCTTCTCATGCCCTCTACCAGTCACTACTTTTTCTCCTCCCAAAGGTCACCACTATCTGGATTCTAATCTCATAAATGACTTTTGTCTGTTTTTAAGCTTTATATAAGTGGGAATATATAATGCATATTCTTTCGAGTTTGCTTTCTCTACTCTCCGTTATGTTTTTGAGATTTACTCCTATTATTGCAATGATTCATTAATTTTCTTTGTAGTATAGTGTTCTGTCATTTCACCAACCCACAATTTGTCCATTTTACTATTGGTGAACATTTGAATTATTTCCAGTTTTTGGCTCTTAATTATAATGCTATGAACTTTCTTGTGTGTGTCTGTTGGTATATGTATATATGAATTTCTGTTGGATATATGCAGGAATGAAACTGCTGAATCGTAGGGCATGTGACATTCATCTTTAGATGACACTGCCAAATATATGTCCAAAGTGAATGTAATAATTTGCACTGCCATCAGAAATGTATGAGACAAGTGGCTGACCAACATGCAAAAAAATGCTCAATATCACTAATCATCAGAGACATGCAAATCAAAACCACAATGAGATATCATCTCATACCAGTCAGAATGGCTATTACTAAAAAGTTAAAACACAACAGATGCTGGCGAGGCTGTGGTGAAAAGGGATCGCTTATATACGTTGGTGGGAATGTAAATTGGTTCAGCCCCAGTGGAAAGCAGTTTATAGATTTCTCAAAGAAATAAAAATGAACTGCCATTCCACCCAACAATCTCATTTCTGGGTATGTACCCAAAGGAAAATAAATTGTTCTACTGAAAAGACACCTGCACTCATGTGTTTATCAAAGCATTATTCCAATAGCAAAGACATTGAAACAAACTAGGTACCCATCAATTGTGCATTGAAAAAGAAAATGTGGCACATATACACCATGAAATACTACACAGCCGTGAAAAGAATAAAATCATGTCTTTGGCAGTAGCATGAATGCAGCTAGAGGCCATTATCCTGAGCAAATTAACCCAGAAACAAAACCAAATATTGCATGTTCTCACTTATAAGTGGGAGCTAAACCCTGGGTGCACGCAGACACAAAGATGGGTACAATAGACACTGGGATTCCAAAAAGAGGAAAGGAGAGATGGGGGCAAGGGCTGAAAAACTTTCTATTGGGTACTATGCTCACTATCTGGGTGACAGGATCAATAGAAGCCGAAACTTCAGCATCACACAAAATACTCTTATAACAAAGTTGCACACATTTCCCCTGAATCTAAAATTAAAATTTAAAAAGAAATGTATGAGAGTTCCTATTGTTCCACATCTTTGCTAAAAGATGGCAAGATAAGTATCTGGGGGGCACAATCTGCTTCCACTGCCCCAACTTGTATCTGCTGTCACTTTAGTATATATTTGAGGTGGGGAACAAGAAGAATTTGAATAAGGTATAAGGTTGGATTTTTAAAGAGATTAAATTCTTAATAGTAAAATGAAACTAGTCTAACAACTAACTAGCTGAAAACATACATAAGTCTGCCCAAGATGTCATCAAGAGAGATACTACGTAATTGGAAAAGGTTTTTTTTCATGATCTAATTGGTAATAGTTATTGGAACAAACAAAAACACCTCATGTTCCAATGAGTTAGAATTTCTTGGTAAAAATTGCATGTAGTTGTTGAGTCTTCTAAGATCTAGTCTTCTAAGATCTAATCTTTAAGTCTTGCATTTTTTTCCTCATAATTTGTCTTTCTGTGTTGCATTTTGGGGACACAAACTTAATCTTTGCTTTTGTGGCTATAATGAAATTAATGGTCCCTATTGCGAAGTCTCACCAATGCTGGAGCTTATATACATGAAATCTGCATCATTCTGTCTTACGGCTTTTTTCTTACTGAAATTCTTGTCATATATTTGTCTTCTATGGGTACAACCAATATCACTTATTATAAGTGAAATCTGGCTACTCTTTTTATTTATTTATTTTTTTGGTTATTTATTTTTTAAAAAAATCTTAAATCTGGCTACTCTTTAGAAAATAAGAAACTTAAATCTCTGGTCTATTTTCTGCTCATATCTCTGCTGAATCTGTTGAAACAGCTTGAGATCTAAAGGGTACTTGAGAAACTGGAGAAGAAAGTGGTTTTACACACACTGTGGTGTTACTTGGTTGTAGGCCATTGCACACAATTTGCATTTGTACGGATAGGAAGGACTGTGTATTTTGGCAATGCCATATATCATAGATATTTCTCCAGGTTAGTTCATTTGGTCTAATTCATCCTTTTAAGTCACTGCTTAATATTGGATGTTGCACTATTTATACAATACTACAGTATTTGTTGGATATCAGTTTCAATTTTTTGCCACAACAAACTATGCTGCAATAAACAGCTGTATGTGTATATATCCCAAGGGGGAGTGCTGGATCAAGGGGTAAATGTATTGTTAATTTTAACAGATAGAATATTGCTGCATTACTTTCTGAAAAGTTTCTACTTTAGATAAGCCTGAAGATATCCTCAATGCCACCATCTTGGGAAAGCACCCAGACACCACTAAATAAAGACATAGGATTTTCATTTCTGTAGCTAAAAACTTGTCTGTGAATGACTTGGGAAAGTTTGTTCAAGCTTGGGAGGATCAAACTGGGAACCATCAGGTTTGAAATTCCAAATGGGAATACACTTAGCCATTTAAAAAAATACTTCAATTTGCTTCTTATAACCTGAGAATATGTTAAAAAAGAAAATTTTATGGGACATCTTTTTGTTGTCCTTACACTGGATGCTCACTGGAGATCCATTTCACATGAAGTTAAGTCACATAGATACAAATTAATTCAAATTAGTTAATTATACTTAGTTGTTGTTCATTTATATTTCCATTCAATTATTAAATCTACTAACTGCCTAATTTGCCTTCTACCAACACATGATAGGCACAGGGGCTTCAAAACTGAATAACCCCTGCCCTTGAGGGGCTCATAGTCTGTTGTAATCACAGGGTCTGAATGGCCACCGAATCCAAACTTTTACATGTATTTACTTTTACATGTACCTAAGATCAGGCTGATGAAAATAAGATTGAGCTGTCAACATATGTTTGACTACGGGATGATTTAGCAGGTGTATTGATCTGGTCTTGCAGCCAGTCCAGATGGAATGAATTTATGACTCTGCCAGATTGCGTGGGTGGATAGTGTTCTTGACCAGATTGGTTCTAATCACACCTTTTCTCATTAGACCCACTTTTTGTTGAAGCAGCTTGAAGTCAATCTTCCTTCATTTTGAAGATGACATTATCATTTCCATAGGAGTAGGGATAATTATGAGACATTTATTTCAATCCAAATCTATTCATTTTAACACCTAGCACAGTAAAAAAACTAGCAATTTTGAAATAAAACTCTGACATTTGTATCTGTGGAAAATATTGAAAAACCCATTATACTTGGGAAACAAATCCTGATGAACCTACAAGGCTTGCATGTGCACCTCTCCCAGTCATCTCCGCCACTCTCTCCTTCATTCTTTGCTCTTCAGCTTTTGTAATCCATGAAGCCCTTTCTTCTTCATGTTATTTTATCTCCCTTGTTGTCTTTCTTTTGTTGTCACTTTAATGAACAGAAAACTGAAACAGAACAGCATTCTAGAAGTGGGTATGAGCCGGCTGGACGCGGTGTCTCATGCCTGTAATCCCAGCACTTTGGGAAGCCGAGGCGGGCAGATCATGAGGTCAAGAGATTGAGACCATCTAGGCCAACATGGTGAAACCCCGTCTCTACTAAAATATACAAAAAACTAGCTGGGCGTGGTGGCGCGCGCCTGCAGTTCCAGCTACTTGGGAGGCTGAGGCAGGAGAATTGCTTGAACCCAGGAGGTGGAGGTTGCAGTGAGCCGAGATCACGCCACTGCGCTCCAGCCTGGCGCCTGTTGACAGAGTGAGGCTCTGTCTAAAAAAAAAAAAAAAAAGAAGTGGTATGAGCCTAAAGAGTCTTAAGCTAATTCCTCTGCTTTTGTAGATAAGGGAACTAAGGCACAGGAACTTCAGCTGTACTTCAAGGTGGTGCTATATTTGGTGAGAGAGGTGCTTCTGGGGTTTCAGTGGTTATGTTTAAAGCAAAGGTGCAGAATCCCACACCCCGCCTCTGCAGGCTCTTCAGTGCCTGCTGGTGTTGCCAGGACCCAAGTATTCCTATTTTCTAACTAGTGTAGATTAGGTTCTGCAGGAATCAAGTGCTGTGTTAAAGATTAGTGTGCAATGGGATCAACATCTGTGGAAGGGAAGAAAAGTAGGGTAGGATTTAGCAAAGAAAGAGGTTGAGTTGTGAGGCAGACTTCCTGAAGGCTTCAATGGACTGAAGATAGGGATGGTCCTTCAGAGATGTCCTGACCTTCAGAGTGGGGGCCAAGCCCCTTATCCTCTGCCATTGATCAGTTAGTAGATACAGCTGCCCCAGGTGAAGCAGTCCCTTTAGGGGCTGACGGCTCAGGGCTTTCTGCCAACAGCACTCCCCAAATCTTCATTCCTGAAAATTCTTCATTCTTGAAGGTAGATCTAGGCAGTTTATCACATAGGTCACCACACTGAGGCTTTCTTAGAAACTCTATGTCCCCAGGGATGTTAGAGAGATGACCTCCTTCATGAATTGGTTTTCCTGCCCTTTGATGGTAGTCCACTCTCTTAAGACTCTGCCATTAAGCTTCCTTAAAATGAGGACACAGATTGTGCTCAGAATCTCAGTCTTAGTGCCCTGGCCCTGTTCCCATCTTCCCACATCTTCTGGCTCCTCACCATTAGCAATTTTCAAAGCTTTAGCCTTCTGTTTTCTTCTTTCAGGGC
The DNA here is from genome assembly GCF_009761245.1 of Sapajus apella. Lineage (NCBI taxonomy): Eukaryota > Metazoa > Chordata > Mammalia > Primates > Cebidae > Sapajus > Sapajus apella. Next base: position 3,366,945 of record NW_022436987.1, on the reverse strand, counting down.
TACTGTGTCCCCTGAAGTCTCCTCTGTCATTCAAATAAGTTGTTTCTGAATGTACCAGCTCTGGCAGCTGTCAGTCATGCCCAGACTGGTCTGAATACAAAGGTGAACCAAGCTTAGAACCATCAAAATGTACCCTTTTACTCTGCCTCCCCTTCTGTCACCACAGATAAGTTCTTTGCACTTTTGTTTAAGGCAGAAGAGCTCCAGATCTTATCCCTTTATACCAACTCAAACTATTTCTTCCTTCCTGTTATTTTCCAGCTTTGTTGTGGTATGATTCATGAATAAAAATTGTGAGAGTAGTATATCCTGCTGCCTACTGGACTTTTCTACTTGGTTGACTTCAAACTCACATGTTTCAGATTGAGCTCATCATCCAAACCTCTCTTTGTCTTTTAAGTTTTGCTCAGTGGCTTATGCTAAAACTTAGGTATCAGCTATGACTCTTGCCTTGTTCTCATCTCCCAGATTTCCATCAATCACCAATCCAGTTGCCAATACCACTTAATTTTCTGAAGCTTACCCACTGTTCACCTGGTTAACTTTAACAGCCTCCTCAAATCCACTCTCCCTACTGCTTCCACAATCAAGTTTCTAAAAGGCAAATCTGAGGAAGGAATGAAATAAACTCTGCCCTAAGCATGAAGTTTTGCAAGACCAGGCTGATGCTTAGAGATTACTGGGGATTGGTTCTCCGAGGAGAGGCCCCTGAGGGTCCTTATGGTTTTAGGACTGCTACCTTAGGGACCCTCAATCGTGATGTTTCTGGAGGATTTTTATAACAGAAATTTACATTCTTTTTGGCAGTGATATGTATTTTTTATATTTCTATGCAAAAGGAAAGAGGAACTCTTTCAGAGAATATAAAGTAAAAGCTTCTTTCTTTACCCTGGGGAATAGGAAATATTTAAAGGACATATATAACTATTGGGACTTTCATGTCTGTGATGTGAACTGTTTATGTTTTATACCACTCCTGTTCTTACCCTTACCATCCTGCTCCCTAAAATATAAATCATATTACAGTGTCCAAAGGGAATCCTGAGAGGCAAGAGCATTGGGTATGCCTCTTCCTGGTAGACTACTTCTTCCTCAATTGCTGATTTTAAAAAAATGTTATAAACTTGGATTTTGATGACAGTAAGATAGCCCATTAGAAGTCCATAGTGTTTGTCCTCCGCATCCCCCCACAAAGACAGCCCAAGCAACAAGTAAACCACTATAAACCACTATATTTTGACAAAAATAACTAAAGAAGAGCACCAAAGCTCACTAAAGAAGCCACAGAAACCCTGGGTGGGCACAGAAACTTAGGGCAGCCACATAGAGAACAGAAGGAAACACCTGACCCCCATCACCCATTCACCAGCAGGGATCATCTTGAAACCAGTGAGGACTTCTCCTTGCAGGGAAAAGGTAAGCGAGGTCACCTCAGCAGCCCCCATCAGCACCTTGGACACCTACAGTCCTCACTGCTGTGGACCCCTGCAGTCCTTACAGGCACTAAGCCCAGCTAAGAGAGCTGCCTGAAGTCCATAACTGTACCTGTGCTCCCCTCTGTCCCCGGTGGAGTTAACACTGTGCCCTGTGTCCCAGCCCCTGCCTCAGCCCCTGACTGTGGCCCATGCAGCTACTGTATTACAATGCTGTCCTGAACCTGGGAATACTGCTGGAGTGTGTTTTGCTTTGGGGGTGAATGACCACAGGACCCACTCATCCCTGAGGTTGCAAACTACCCTTACCCAGTGGCCCAACAACCCTAATCAGCAAGCAACTGTGCATACACTTCCCATCTGCTGCTGCACCTCACTCCTTCAGGCTGGAGCTGAAGTTGCATACTCCCTCCCACGGAAAGAGTGCTTTGGCAGACCTGCTGCATCTATCCTTCCCAGTCACTGCTGCACCTTGCCCCTAGGAGCCTGAGCTAAAGCTGCTCACCCACTCCCAAGGAAACGCTGTCTCCATAGAACTGCTCCAAAATCCTCTCCAGTTGCTGTCATGCTCTGCCCTGCAGGACTTTAGCTGAAGCTATGTACCACCTTCCAGAGAAACAGCACTTTGTGGGAGTCATTGCATATACCCTTCCCAGTTGTGGCTGTGTTCTGCCTCTCTGTGGGTGAGCTGAAGCAGTATCTTGCTTCCTGGAAAAACAATACCTTAGTTGCTCAGAGCAGTCATGTGTCCTTGGAGTGTAAGTTGAAGTACAACCTGCATCCCAGGGAAATTGTGCCTGGGCCATCCAGAGTGGTCATGCGCCCAGTCCTTAGTTGAAGTGACACATTGCCCCTGGGGAATTGATGCTAGGTTGAGCAGCTGTACATATCAGGGCATATCTATATTAGTACCCTACAACCCAGGGAAACAGGGCAGTGCCTGAGCTCAGACACTATGCTCTAGAGGCCAAACAACTCGAGTACCCTGCTTCCCTAGAGCTGGACTAGCTCCCTAGGGCATGAGGTACTGAGACACCCCACCATTTCCAGGGAGTAGAGTCATCGCTGTGCTGCTCCTTGTCCCCCAGGGCGCAAACACAGTTGTGCTCCATCATTCTGGACTCTGTGCTGTCACTACACCTGCCTCACAAAGTCTGGGATACTCCCACCTTCCCAAGGTCTAGAGTCACCACAACACAATTTCTCATCCCCTAGGACCTTAGTTGCCACTGAACCTTATTGATTCTGGTTCCCAAGTTGCAGCTGTACCTTGTTCCCTGGTCTCAAACCTCTGAAGCACCCCTTATTCCCCAGAGCTGAGCCAGTGTTATGTCTTAATCTCCAGGGTGAAAGTCATAGATACAACCTGGCACTCTAGGCCTGAGCTGCTAGGGGGTGCCTCAGAGTCACAGATACTGTTGGCAGTCTATATCCAACCCCACCACAGAGGGTGAACCTGCACACCAAGACCCAAGTTGGTCACATAATAGGTTCTTGAGACCCTGCGCTTAGTACTGCAGTTCCACAGATGCTCTGAGCACATGTACCTGGAAGCTAGCACTGTTGCAGCTGCTTGTAGACAATGTCAAACCTGACATCAGGAGGAGACACCTCAGTGACATCTCTCCATTATGGGAAAAATGAGAAAAGGAGGACCTCCAAAGCTCTTGACACTGACCACCTTAACAACCCATGCCACCATTGCCACTGCCGCAAGCTATAGGCCACATCACTGAGGCACCCACAGTTATTGCTGATGTTGACTTTAGTTGAAGACATTGCACAGAGACCACCACTACATCTACTCAGAACTAGAGTCACCACACGTTTCTCGATAGCCATACAAAGATACAACTGCAGTGAAAGTCCTTTTCTATGAAAACTTCTCTATAAAGTCTGGAAGATGCAATTTTTCCACCAGATGCAGAAACATCAATGCAAGAACACAAAAGGCATGAAAAAATAAGGAAATATGACACCACCAAAGGAACACAATGACTCTTCAATAACAGATTCCACAGGAAGAAAAGAAAAAGATCTATAAGTTGCCAGAAAAGGAATTCAAAATAATAATCTTAAGGAAATTCAGTGAAATATAAGAGAGTACATATAGAAGAATCAACAAAATTAGGAAAATAATTCATGATATGAAGGAGAAATTTAACAAAGTTACAGATATCATGAAAAAGAACCAAACAGAAATCCTGCAGCTAAAAAATTCAATGAATGAAATAAAAAATACAACAGAGAGCTTCAACAGCCAGGCTAGATCAAGCAGAAGAAAGAATATCTGAACTTGAAGATAGGTTGTTTGAAATTAGGTGAGTGAAAATAAAAAGAAAAAATTAAAAAGAATGAAAAAGACCTATAGAACTTATGGGACACCATTAAGCAACACATATTTGTATTATGAGAGAACTGGAAGGAGAAGAGATGGGAAAAGTCATAGAAAACCTATTTAACAAAATAATAGTTAAAAACTTTCAAAGTCTTGGGAGAGTTATGAACACCCAGATCCAGTAAGCTCAAAGTCCCCAAATATATTCAACCCCAAAAGATCCTTCCTGATGCAAATTATAGTCAAATTGTTAAAAGTCAAAGATAAAAAGAGAATTCTAAAAACATCAGGAGAAAAGCATCAAGTCACATATAAGGGAATCCTCATTAGACTTACAGCAGGTTTCTCTGCAGAAACTCTACAAGCAAGGAGATGGCAGGGCCATATTTTCAAAGTGCTGAAAGAAAATAATTGGTGCCCAAGAATACTATACCAAGAAAAGCTATCCTTCAGAACTGAAGGAGAAATAGTTTTTCCAGACAAGCAAAAACTGAGGGAATTCATCACCATTAGACTGACCTTTCAAGAAATGCTCAAGGGAGTCCTACATACAATGATAGGTCCAACAATTCCACCATCATAACACCCTCCTCCCCCACTGACCCGTACACACAAATTGTTGCTGATCTCACTGCCTGCTGACAGCACTTACTCTGTTGCTTTGTTCTTAGGTAACAGACTCATAGGAAAGAAGATAATCTCTGTATATTACACTTCCCATTTCCCACTTCAATGTTTTTTTTTTCTTTCTTTCTTTCTTTAGCATGACTCAGGGGACTGAGACATCCGTATAGGCTCATAACAATGCTTTTACAGTCAGGTTCTCAGCTTGTTCAATGAAGGGATTGTCAATTCTGAGAAGACTTATTCATTAGTAGAGTGTGTGACTATTTACTCCTTGACTTATTTTAAGAGGGTAGGTATATCCCTTTTCCCCTCACTCTTGGACTTAGGAACAAGTTGCAAAGGTATGCAAAGCCCTTGAAGTGATTTATTTATGGACTTCCCTGTCCCCATTTCTATTTATTCATCTTCTCTTTCACCAACATTTGAAATCCTGTCTTCTTTACCTAACACATTCATATCCAGGACTATATGTTACTATTTATCCTCTGCAATATATATGATTTTGCTCCATCTATTACATCCTCGTTCTACTTTTGTCCACTTGATCTTGCAATAATAAAGAATACAACTTTATTGTTTCTCAGCTTTCATCTCACCTCCTTCATACAATAATTTAAAGTATACCATGTTTTATGTATGGAGCATTTGTGTGTTGAATCACCATCATTTGTTGACCTCTTTCTCCTATAAACAGTACCTAAATTTCCCTTTGGGGAATTTTTTTTAAGTAAACATTTTCAGGTATGCATAGTTGGAATTGATGCTGTACCTGGTTATAGGATAGAATGCTATGAATATTGCATATTAGGTAGCATTTCTCATCTCATTCACAATCACGGTGTCTGGTTTATAGGTAGATAGTCATGTAATACCACCATAGCAAATAATGTAGGAGGGGTTCTTGGATTAGTTTTTGCAGATGAAAACGCTTTATCCTCAGGATAACTGGTACATTGCCCACTGGATGCAGAGAGGATCTATTCCTAAGTGTTAGCATCCTTACTGCCACTAAAGGGAAAATATTCATTGAGAATAGAACCTACTCTAGAAAAGCAGAGATGAGAAATAGAGAAAAAAAGAAATCCAGGTCCTGGTCACATTATCTGAGTTCTGGATAAAGCCTAGCCTGCAGATTCATTCATCCCTATACTTTGCTGGAACTGAGGTAATAGTCTTATTGATTGCTCGAATCAATGTGAACTTAACTCTGATTGTTACACATACCTTGTGAAGTTAATAACATTATCTTGATTTTATCAAAAAAGTAATAGAGCCAGAGAAGAGACATGAGGCTCAAAATCATGTTAGTTCAGATGTTTTGACTTCAAGTTAAAAAGTTTCGACTACAAAATTATCTGAAAGACTTTCCCCCCAAATTTAGTATTTCCATATTACTACTAGAAAATATAAAGGTTTTGGTATCTCTAGGCCTTCCACAAAGAAACTTCAATTTACTTGCTGTAACACATTTCCTTACCATTGCTCAAGTTGTCTATCTTGTCCAATCAGATTCTCTGTCCAAATCACTCTGCCTTTAGTCATGCTCACATTCTTTTCTCTCTTCTCCATTTGTACCTACTTACTAACATTCATTCAGTCTCTGCTTTCATTTCTTAATGAGGAAGGTCTTGGTGGAATTGGGTCTCTTGTGTGAAGAGGTGTTAATTCCCTATGGAAACCTGGAAGAGTGGTATTCTAGGTTTGTGCAGTGGGGCTTTCTTATCCCCATATAGTAAAGTCCGTATAAATTGTGTGTAAGTTCTCCAGAGAAGATTTCTCTCAGGGCATAAAATTTACTGCGTTGTAATATAAAATCAATTCATTGAATCAGGAGTGTTTTTTAATCAAAGAGGTAAAACATAAGTGGGATGAAAATCAGGGACAGTCAAGGAACTGAAGATTCTGCTTCAGTACCTGTTGGTGGGTTTGCCATCTGTGGTTATACCCACTGATAATTGGAGGTACTTACCAAGTGATAACTCAATGCTCAGGTAAGAAAGTCAGTTGCTGTGCCTTTCATAGTCACATAAAATTTTGGACAGTACTGAGATCTATAAATGGTTTGCTTGTGGAAGTCATCAATTTTTAGAGGTATGTAGTTGAGGGAGTGGGGTGAAGGTGGTCAGAAATAAGTTCAATTGGGTAGAAGGATGAAGCCCTGATGAGTGAGTTATTTGACCGAGATCATATGGTTAGTTAATGCCAGAGCCAGTAGAACGTCAGTGAATTAGCTGAATCAGCATTATGTTATTTCAAGTTAAAGGGAAAAAAGATGGAGCATTTAAGTTCAGCTTAAAAAAAATTACTCATGAAGGCAGCAATTTAGATTTCTTCCATAACTTTTCCATAACTTTTCCTTATCAGCTCCTTAATAGTTGTCTGCTTTTAGTAGGATACTCTAAATTTTCTCATTTTACAAACTTATTTGGTTTTATAGGCCTGGAGCTGAATATGTAGTTTCGTCTATTAGAAACGATATTTAAATTTTTTTCCTGCCAAGTCTGTTTTATTAATTTTAGGAGATGTTTTAAATTTCAAATATTTTGTTATAGTTAATACATATATTTGCTTTTTAATATCACTATGGTCAGACTCAGTGAATCAATTGCCTTTTCCTCTCTGCTAATGTCTTAATGATATGAAATCAAGACATGTCTTCAGCTTGCTGTGTCCTTCTGTCCTTCTGGCTTCCTCTTGTCCCACAGTAAAATTCTGCTAGTTTTTGAAGCATCACACAAAGGCCAGTTTATAGCTCCATTCTAGTACTAAGCTGCCATTGAATGCCTTCTGTTTGAGCAAGGCAGCTTTCCTCCCTATGCTTTTTCTCCTCTGCCTAATGGACCTTCCACCCATGCCATGCCATCTAGTGATTAGGTTTCCCACCCTCACTGTCCATTCAGAAATAATCTTTCCCCCAATTATATTCCTAAAGCAGTTGTTATCACTCTGGTTCCCCTTAAATGCCAGCCTGAGAAGTGAGTATTGTATTCTACTGATAAGGGGAGACCCTGAAGTTTCTGGGAGGGAGAATGACATTGTTTTGTCAGAGATTTGAGGTACAGATTGGAGGAAGAGGTATAAAACATGGAATAGCCAGTTAGGTTTCCGTTTAATGGTAGAGAAGGTGAAGGGAGAGGAAAACATGCAGTGAGGTGGAGCAGTGTCAGCAGGGATGGACTCGTGAGGCCAGGGGGACTCCAGATTTTAAAGACTTGTGGGCCCTGACAGTGAGGGAATATTGGGGGACAGGGATTGTTGATCTGGTTGAGAGCAGGGAAAATAAAGTTGCTTTGCCCTAAGAGGGGCTCTGGAAAGGCAGTTGGATTGGGAGGAAAATGTTCATTTGTGCATGGGACTGGCAGGCCCAAAGGGACTCAGGCGGCATGTATGCTGCCTGTGTGCCCACCCACCACTATTCCATGCTCCCTTCAGCCCAGTTCCTATCTGATTGAAGTTGAGGCCTTGAAGCCTGCAGTTTTCTATCAACCAATTAGAGAAACACCCATGTTAGAGCCAGAAAGGATCATTCTGCTGCTTCCAACGCATATAGATGGGGAACCCAAGTGCAAGGAGAGGCAGAGACCCATCTCGGAGACACTGGCAGAGTTAGGACTGCATCCAAGCTCCAGACAAGCTCCCAATCCAGGTGTAACCACAACGCAGGTTCAGTTGCTCAATGCTTGCAGAATCCAATTAAGGGAAGAGGTACAGGCTCCTGCCTTTAAGGACACTGCTTCACTTTTTGGGCAGAAAGCAAGGGGTTTTAAAACGGAACTTGGCCTTACGAGAGGAGAGAGAGCAATCTACATAACAAAGATGTTGCCAGATAACATTGACTGTTATTTTGTACTTTAAAAACAAGGTTTCTGAACCAAAAATACTTCACTTCTTTATGTCTTAAAGATTCACTATTACAAGTCATTGGCCATTCTTCAAAAGTGCCAACCTGAAGTTCTGTCAAAATGAGCTTGTCATTACATCTGCTGTCAAGAATTCCAGATTCGAACTCGTACTATGGGATTGTGAGTGACTTCATACTCGAAATACCAGATCCATAAAAACAACAGAAGATTCAACTACTGAAATGAAAAGACAAAATCAAAGCTCTGTGGTTGAATTCATCCTCCTGGGCTTTACTAACTTTCCTGAACTCCAGGAGCATCTCTTTGGGGTCTTCTTGGTTATTTATGTGGTGACCCTGATGGGAAATGCCATCATTATAGTAATCATCTCTTTAAACAAGAGTCTCCACGTTCCCATGTACCTGTTCCTGCTGAACTTATCTGTGGTGGAGGTGAGTTTCAGTGCAGTCATTATGCCTGAAATGCTGGTGGTGCTCTCCACTGAGAAAACCATGATTTCTTTTATGGGCTGTTTTGCACAGATGTATTTCATCCTTCTTTTTGGTGGGGCTGAATGTTTTCTCCTGGGAGCAATGGCTTATGACCGATTTGCTGCAATTTGCCATCCTCTGAACTACCCGGTGATTATGAACAGAGGGGTTTTTATGAAATTAGTAATGTTCTCGTGGATCTCAGGGATCATGGTGGCTACTGTGCAGACCACTTGGATATTTAGTTTTCCGTTTTGTGGCCCCAGTGAAATTAATCATCTCTTCTGTGAGACTCCCCCAGTACTAGAACTTGTATGTGCAGACACCTTCTTATTTGAAATCTATGCCTTTACAGGCACCATTTTGATTGTTATGGTTCCTTTCTTGTTGATCCTCTTGTCTTACATTCGAGTCCTGTTTGCCATCCTAAAGATGCCCTCAACTACTGGGAGACAAAAGGCCTTTTCCACCTGTGCCTCTCACCTCACATCTGTGACCCTGTTCTATGGCACAGCCAGTATGACTTATTTACAACCCAAATCTGGCTACTCACCAGAAGCCAAGAAACTGATGTCACTGGCTTACACGTTGCTTACTCCTCTGCTCAATCCGCTCATCTACAGCTTAAGAAACAGTGAGATGAAAAGGGCTTTGATAAAACTATGGCAAAGAAAAGTGGTTTTACACACAGTCTGATTGTGTTGGGAAGCTGTGTAAGATTTGGCCACTGCCTGAGCAAACTCTGTTTAAATTTAATAAAGAGTGAAAACAGGTTGCATTATTTTGTAAATATGTTAAATTTGTTGAGTTTTTAATATTTGAAAATGTGTCTCTTTCAACGAAGAACTGCTATCACTTGTTTTTAGTAGATACGCATGTTTTCATAACATATGATATAACAGTTTATTCATCCATTTCTCTATTACGAACATCCAGGTAGCTACTGGATTGTTGTCATTAAGACGATGCTTCAATAAATGCCTTGTTCCATATGTTCATATGTACCAATGCCTTTGTATCTGTTTGATAGATTTGCTATAGTGAGTCTGATAGAATGAGGAGTATCTGTGTTTATAAATTTTATTAGCTGCTGCAGAATTACTTTTCAAAATGATTATAGTTCTTCAGACTGATCCGAAGGCTCACTGTGCTTTGGTAACAGGGTAGAGCTTCAAGAGGCAAACAAATAGATTGATGAAGTTTTTATTTTTGGATTGAAAATTTGTTCCACAGATAAGTAAAAAAAAAAGTACTTCTATTTTTGGGGGCCCAAAATGGTTCCACTTCATGAAATCACACAAATTATAAACCCAAACTGGATTTCTCTTGGTATCTTTCCAAATATTTATCCAGTGTTGGTGACCAGAGAGCTCATGTGAAGTTTCCTGAATTCTCATTTGACAATATTAGCATCTTTTTCGTTTACAGACCACTGATTTAGAAACTTTATTATAAAGTTTCCATTTGTAGTCTGTGACAGGAAAGTAAAATCTTGGGACCCCAAACTCACTTTGCCAAAAGGAAAAGTTAAGCTTGGAAACTGACTCAGACAAAAAAACTACCTTTCCTTTTGTTCCTAAATAGATAGCTACAGGATAGCAGGTCACCTGTCTCCCCAGGTTACCTCCCTCACCCTGACAATGCAAATTCACAGCTTATTTTCATGGGTACTGTAAGGCTGGTTGCCTCCCCAGGAGCTCGGACACACCCACTCCTCTCGGTGCCCAAAACCGATGTCACATCTCTGCACCTGGCACCAGGCTCTGAACTCAACACCTAGCTCTGCCATGTAGCTCCCCCAGCGTGGCAATGCACCCACCTCTGCACTCAGCACCTAGCCCTGCACCCAGCAGCAGGCTCTGCACTGGACACCTCTCCCTGCTGCGTCTGCCCGCCAACCTGCCAACCAATGGCGGCCCGACCCCGTTTGAATCTCACTCCCCATAACCAATCAGAGCACCCTGCTCCTCCTCGCTCGCTATAGCTATAAGAACCCTATGCCTTAAGAAGTCAGTGCGACTTCTCTGGCCCCTTCCCCGGGACCATGGAACCTCACCGGGAGCTGAATAAATTGACATTTAATTTTCTTATACTGGCCTCAGTTTCCTCATTTTAAACTTGGCAATGACCCTTACAAGTGGTGCTGAAAACCCAGGAGGAGTTGCAAGACCCCTCCTGGGGGCAACTGACTCCTCTACCCGAAGCCGGACCAGGAACAAGTACGGGGAGCCACTCCGCCATTAGGTAAGACTTCTATTACCCATAGCCTCTCCTACAGCTTGCCTCGTGGACTCCCTGCCCGTAATCGCGGCCGCATCAGGGACTCCTTCCTCGCTGCGGGCCAGGCCCCGGCCCTGTTCCGGAGACCTGAGTGTAGAGGAGACGTCCCTACACTCTTGTCTTCTCCCTGTAAGCGGTTTCCCAGGGGACAGGAATCTAAGGGAAACGTCCCCACCCTCCTGATCCCTCCCGCAGTCTCCGGTGGTTGATAGTGCGGTCTGGGACGTTGAGCCGTCCTTCCGATCATCTCCGCAGCAGCCGCGGAGGTTTGGGTAATCAGAAGCCCTGTCTATGAACCCAGGCCCTGCCCAACAGCAGGACCAAACCCCTGGCTTATGCCACTAAAACATCTATCTCAAACCAGCCCTTTGGCATAAAAACTCCCGTTAATTAACTGTACTTTCAGTTTCTCCTTCTAACTGCAGCAGGAGTGAGTGAGCAAGTGAGTTTATGTGTAGTCCCATGGCCTAAGGGCTATGGGGCTTGTGTGGGCCTCAACCCATGGTTCCATGGGGACGTCATAAGGCATAATGGTGATTCACCTCAGAGACCTGAAAGTGACCAGGTCTGGGGGTTATACGGGTACACCTTAGCCAAGACGCCCTGAAACATCCCTTCAGGGACGTGGTTGGGAAGGCATCAGGTTGGTCTCCCCACCCCTTTTATCCCTCAACCTTCTTTGGGGTTTTGTCTCACCCATCAGTTTACCCAATTTGTCCAACTCTTATTAGCCAACATAGCGTGGAGTAAGTCGGTTTCCCTTAAAGTGGAGAATCTCCTCCAGTGGATAACAGATCACCGGCTGCAGGGAGCCTTTACTGAATTCATGCTAATTCTGCCATGTGGCAAATAGCCCTAGCCCTGTCTCTTTTTCACTTCCTCTAATTCTGCCACGTGGCAAGTAGCCCTCGCCCTGTCTCTTTTTATTTTCTTTCTTATTATAATCCTGTAGGTTCTCTCAGCCACCCCCTCTGGGACAGGAGTATTTCTGCCCGTGTTGGATATAATATCTTTTTATAATCCTTCCTCACCACTGACTACCCCACGACAGAGAGTGAACTATGGGGAATCAGGAGTCCCGCCTAGACCCCAAGTCACCATTGGGATGTCTAGTCCAAAATTTACCCAAACTGGGCCTTTCCATAAAAAAGAAAATGCTGCTCTTCCTCTCCACCATGGCCTGGCCACAGTACTCTCTGGACAACCAGTCTAAGTGGCCTCCAGAGGGCACACTCGACTTCAATGCCCTGACAGATTTAGATGACTTTTGCCAAAGAAACGGCAAGTGGTCGGAGGTCTCCTATGTCCAGGCCTTTTGGTGTCTGCACTCCTGACCCGCCCTCTGCTCCTCTTGTTCCTCCTCCCAGGTCCTGTTAGCCAAAACCCTGCCTTTGCCCTCAGCCCCACCCGGCTCTGCGCTCTCCGAAAACCCCGGAAGACCTGTCCTGCCCCGCCCGCTTTATCAACCCTCCTCCTTATGTGGGGCCTCAACTCCCTCCTCCCTCTTCTCCTTCTCCTCCCCAAAGCCCTAATATAACTTCCCCTGTCAGTGCTCGTACCCGCTCTCACAACTGCCCATTCCTCTGCCCTTTGTGTGAGGTAGCCAGGGCCGAGGGAGTTGTGCGAGTGCACGTTCTGTTTTCTCTCTTTGACCTATCGGCTATCGAGAAGCGCCTGGGGTCTTTCTCCACTAACCCAACTGCCTACACCAAAGAGTTCTGCTGTCTTACCCAGGCATATGACCTAACCTGGCATGACACATATGTAATGCTATCCTCCACCCTCACTCCAGACAAGCGGGACCGAATCCCTACAGCAGCCCAGGCACACGCTGATCAGGTACATCTAACCAACAACCAAATGCCGGTGGGGGCAGCGGCAGTCCCCGAGGCCGACCCAAACTGGAACTATCAAACAGGTCAAGATGGCTGCCGCCGCAGAGACCGAATGCTACAATGCCTCCTAGCGGGCATGCAGAGCATGGCTCCAAAAGTGGTTAATTATGATAAGCTGAGGGAAATAACTCAGGGCCCTACTAAAAATCCTGCGGCCTTCCTAGACCAATTAACTAACGCTATGATCCTCCATACTCAATTGGATCCGGCCTCCCTAGTGGGGGATACAGTCTTAGCCACTCACTTCATCTCCCAGTCAGCAGCCGACATTAGGAAAAAACTCGAAAAGGCTGAGAAGGGCCCCCAAACTCCCATATGAGACCTGGTAAACATGGCATTTAAAGTTTTTAATGGCCGAGAGGAAAAGGCTGAAGCCACCTGCCAGGCCCGTCTACAGCAAAAGGTGAGCCTCCAAACCCAAGCTCTTGTAGCAGCCCTGAGGCCGGCAGCCCACCAAGCATCTGGTGGAGGGGGTCCATCAAAACCCTCCCAAAATTCTTCAGGGGTCCTGCCCAGGTCCTGCTTCAAATGTGGCCAAGAGGGACACTGGGCACAACAGTGCCCCTGTCCTCGTCCACCTCCTGGACCCTGCCCAAGCTGCAAACAGGCTGAACACTGGAAAGTTGACTGCCTATCCCGGACTACAGGCTCACTCCCCACACCTCTATGTGGAGGACAGGCCGGTCCGCAGGAGGTGGTCCCATCACTGGAACTTCTTGGCTTGCTGGACAACTAACAAGGCCCAAACTCAAGGACCCCCATCACACTCGCTGAGCCGAGGGTAATACTACAGGTAGCGGGTAAGTCCATTTCCTTCTTAAGTGGACATGGGGCCTTCCTATGCTGTATTGCCTTCCTACTCAGGACCTAGCACACCTTCCCAGGTTTCAGTCATGGGAATTAATGGTAAGCCTTCCTGTCCTAATCAAACCCATCCTTTAGCCTGTGTCCTCGAGGGACACCCCTTTTCCCACTCCTTTTTAATCATACCCTCGTGCCCAGTCCCCCTTTTAGGATGAGACATTTTCCAGACTGTGGGGTGCCACTCTCCAACTCACTGGCACCCCACACTCAAGCCCATCATCCGCCCACCTCCTACTGCCACTCCTAACCGACGCCACGCCCTGTCTTAACTCCTTGCCCCAACCCCCATAATCAATGCTACACAGATTTCCAACCTTTTACAGGCCTTATCATTGCCCAGGGAAGTTGCAGTCATACACTGCCGAGGACACTGGGCCCAGCATGATGCCGTCTCCTGGGGCAATGCGTGGGCAGATACAGCAGCAAGATCTTTAACTAATGCCAAGTTAACCCCTATCCTTGTTCTCTTCCTTACCACGGCAACACAGCCTGTATACCCACCGTCAGAAAAACAGGCCCTTATACTAAAGTGGGGAACAGAATCTAATCAGGGCTGGATCTTCCTAAATAGCAGAATCGCCCTTTCCCAGAAACAGGTCCCTAAAATTATTGCTGAAATCCACCGATCCTTACATATAGGGCCTCTTTTTCTCGCCAGGTCTGCAACAAACAATTGAGCAGGTACACAAGGCATGCATTACTTGCTCTAAGGTCTCGCCTCAGGGAGGCTTAAGGCCACAGTTTCCTACCCACCAAATGCATGGCAACCTGCCGGCCCAAGTCTGGCAAATTGATTTTACTCATATGCCCACTCACAAAAAACTCCGCTACCTCCTAACCTTTGTAGATACCTTTTCTGGATGGATTGAAGCCTTTCCCACCTCCAGGGAAACTGCGGACACAGTGGCCTTTCTCTTAGTTCAAGAAATCATCCCTCGATTCAGCTTGCCTGCAACCAACCAGTCAGACAACGGTCCAGCGTTTACAGCCCAGGTGGTTCAACTGGTCGCCAAGTCTCTCAATATCTCCCGGAAACTACACATCCCCTACGACCCTCAGTCGTCGGGTAAAGTTGAATGGGCTCACGGCATTCTCAAAGACCATTTGGCCAAACTTACCATCGACGTAAAACTCTCCTGGCCCACACTCCTACCTCTTGCTCTGGCCTGGGTCTGGGCCGCCCCATGGGGGCCAATTGGCTTCAGCCCCTTTGAGTTGCTGTACGGCTGGCCTTTCCCGGTCTCCCATAATATCCCGGTGCGACCACCTCCACTGGCCTCCTACCTCCCCTTTCTCTCTCTCCACTGCCACTTACTCAGGGAGCATGCTGACTGCACCCTCCCTGTTGTTCCGGGACTGGAAGACCCCCACCCAGCGACACCTCTCCAACCAGGCGACAGCGTTCTCCTCCGAGAGCTCAAACCAGGATCTTTGCAGCCCAGGAATCCCGGACTGAGGGCCCCCCCACCAGGACCCATTATCTTGCACAGGGAAACTGCCAAACAGGCGGCTGTCAGTCTACTGTCTCCATCCTCATCCCACGCGGTAAAAGTGCCGTACTCGGTCACGATCACGGGTTTCACTTTCGGCACCGGCTGTGTTTTCTGTATGACCAAACCAAGGACTACTGTCGTTGGTGGAACACCACCTACGGGGGTTGCCCATACAGCTCTTGTGTTATTCACAAGCCACAGCCTCCAAGCCGTCCCAACCGCATGCTCACTCGCTTCAGCAATGGTTCCTTAGCTCTCAACATCCGCAACCCCTGGCACAGCTGTTGGGATGCAGGAGTGTCTGGTAAAGTCTATGAAGATTATACCTGGAGCCACCCTAACTAACCAATTCAAACCCTCACATAGCACCTCTCAACCCTTCTCTTGGTTAATTCTAGTACAGCAGGGAGCCAACATGTTAAATTTAACTAAAGCCATGAATATCACCAACTACTTTTTGTGTGCCTTTCTCAGCAACCCCCCTCCTTAGCTGCAGTTCCCCACAGGTCTGAGTTCAATCTGTCACAATCACCTACAGGGCCCACCACCACTCTAACAGATATCCCCTTGTTTAAAGTACACTCGCAAAATCTTTCCCTCTGCTATGGGACGGCCAGCAGCCCCAGCCCCAGCTGCAACACCACAGTAAAAGTAAAATCCTCCCTTTACGCGCCTCCAGGAGGATACTTCTGGTGTAATGGAAACTTAACCAAAGTTATTAATGCCTCCTTTCCCTTCCCTTGTGTGCCTGTCACTTTGGTCCCGCAGTTAGAAGTGTACGGACAGGCCGAACTTCTATCCCTCCCTCCACCTTCTCCTAATCACCGAGACCGACGAGCAGTCTTCCTCCCAGTGGTTCTTGGTCTCTCTCTAGCATCCTCTCTGGTGGCGACCGGGCTAGGAAGCGGCGCCCTAGGCTACAGTGTCATTTCAGCCACTCAACTAGAGGACAAGCTCCATGCAGCTTTGAAGCGTCAGCCACCTCCCTGGCCGCCCTCCAGCGACAAATCACGTCGCTGGCCCAGGTAACTCTCCAGAACCGACGGGCCCTTGACCTGCTAATGGCAGAAAAAGGAGGTACCTGTCTGTTTCTTCAGGAACAGTGCTGCTACTATATCAATGAAACAGGCCTTGTAGAACAGAACGCCAACGCTCTCTATCGCCTTCAAGAAGACCTCCGAAAAAAGCAGAATGCATCAGTCTCACCTCTCAACTGGTGGCAATCCCCCATACTTACCTGGCTGATCCCCGTTATCACTCCCATTATCGTAATTTGTCTCCTGTTAATGCTAGCCCCTTCTTTCCTCCGGTTTTAACAGGCCCGCATGAGGGAAACTTCCAGAGTGGCCGTAAACCAAATGCTGCTTCACCCTATGTCCGGCTCCCAACCGAGGCACCAGCCAACTGATCCCTCTCCTCACTCTGCCCCTATTCAGCAGGAAGTAGCCAGAAAGAAGCGGTGTCCTATATCATCAAAAGGGTTGGAATGTAAGGCCAGTTGCGTCGCCAGGAGCTTGGACACACCCACCCCTCTCGGAGCCCAAAACCGACGTCACATCTCTGCGCCCAGCACCAGGCTCTGCACTCAACACCTACCTCTGCCACGTAGCTCCCCTAGCGTGGCAATGCACCCACCTCTGCACTCGACATCTAGCCCTGCCGTGTCCACCGCCAACCCGCCAACCAATGGCGGCCCGACTCCATTTGAATCTCGCTCCCCATAACCAATCAGAGCACCCTGCTCCTCCTCCTCCTCCTCGCTCTCTATAGCTATAAAAACCCTAGGCCTTAGGAGGTCAGTGCGACTTCTCTGGCCTCTTCCCCGGGACCATGGAACCTCCCCCAGGAGCTGAATAAATTGGCATTTAATTTTTTTATACTGGCCTCAATTTCCTCATTTTAAACTCGGCAATGACGCTTACAGGTACCAGGCAGAAGGAGATGAGAAATTGTCCCTCTGCCCACCCTGAGACAAATGTGTATTTGACTTCTTCCTCTACTCTGTTTACTTCATCTTATGTAAAATGCAGATATACTGAGCACAACACAAGTGCATGGCTGACTGTTCTTCTATGCCCTCCATTTCACATGCAACATGTGGATTCAATGAGTGCTAATCAAAGCCTTCAAATATAACCACTAGCTTCACATGTCTGCCCTCCCCTGTTTTTTTACTTTCCTCCTTCCCCTCCCACCTGCTTTTTCCCTTTAATATTGAAGTCCGCCGGGTGTGGTGGTTCACGCCACTAATCCCAGCACTTTGGGAGGCTGAGGTGGGTAGATCACAAGGTCAGGAGATCGAGACCATACTGGCTAAGATAGTAAAATACCATCTCTACTAAAAATACAAAAAGAAATTAGATGGGCATGGTGGCACACACCTGTAGTCCCAGCGACCCGGGAGACTGAAGCAGGAGAATTGCTTGAACCCAGGAGGCGGCGGTTGCAGTGAGCCGAGATTGTGCCACTGCACTCCAGTCTGGGTGACAGGGTGAGAATCTGTCTCAAAAATAAATAAATAAATAAAAATTAAAAAATTGAAGCCCTCAGAAGTCTCTCTGGAAAAAGTGCAGGACACAAATTCTACTGTGGCTTGTGTCTCTTTTTCTCAGGTATGTCCTCAATCTTGGTAAAAGAAATCTCTAAATTGATTGAGACCTGTCTCAGACACATTTTTAGTTTACAAGGCCAAAATGACCCTGGATACTTTGTTTATAAACAATGAATGACTCCTGTTTTATTGTGGGAAACAAATGTAAATGATTGTAATGTCCTTGAATGACATCACTAATTGTGTGGCTTTTCTGAGTGAATCATTTTACATGTTGCAAAACATGGATCATTTCATGCTTGCTTTCTCTTTTAATGTTGCTATTAGAGAATCATGAGAACCCGTTATTGAATCTATATCACATACAATTTTACTGTCCTTAATTTCTGCTCCAGGAATGGCAAGAAAGGGGTAAAATACTGATACTGTGATGTTAATTAAGATTAGGTATACATATTCTGCTAAATGAAGGGGTGTCATTATAACTTGTGTATATTATTTGGGGATAGACAATACATATATATATATATATCCATGTGATATTTAAACTGTTTTTAGGTTTATAATTGTTAAACACCTACTGATTTTTTTGTGGTCTTTATTACATATGAAATTTGACATAAATATCTGAATTGTTAGTATTATTTCAAATAATATAGAGTTGATTGAATTTGTGTTTAAGGAATTCCAATATGAAATCAGATCACATTAATTCTAAATGCATATGGGTATATTTGTATATGGTCTATGCACTGATTTGTAAGTTTTTAAAGGAGATACACTCTATTACTAGTAAATCTGGTTGGTCTTGGTAAATGAGCTCCATGTTGCTTGGGCGTTTGCTCTGCTTCACCTGAACTGCCCCTTCAGCGTTCCTTCTGCAGGACACACGCTTTCTTTTGACTGTGTCTGGCAGTGCTTTCCCATATTGTAACTTCGGTTAAGATTGTGTCCTTTTTCTATTTTTATTTTTAAATATAAAGGTTAGTCTAGGATGCAGTGGCTCATGCCTGTAATCCCAGCACTTTGGGAGGCCAAGGTGGGCAAATTACTTGAGGCCAAGAGTTCAAGATCAGCCTGGCCAACATGGTGAAACCCTATCTCTACTAAAAATACAAATATATATATATATATATATATATATTTTAGCCGGGCATGGTGGCACGCCCCTGTAATCCCAGCCACTCAGGAGGCTGAGGCAGGAGAATCCCTTGAACCTGGGAGGTGGAGGTTGCAGTGAGCTGAAATTGGGCCACTGTACTCCAGCCTGGATGACAGAGTGAGACTCCATGTAAAAAAACAAAAACCATATATAGATGGATTAGGTTTATTTTTCTTATAATTTTTTAGATTTATTTTTCTCATTAATATTGCAGTTTGGCAGTAATTTCTTTAAGGACAGTGCCGTCTTTACCCTGCTATTTAAAAATCTGACTTCATTTTCTATTTTTAAAACTCTTGCTTTTATTTATTACAAAATTAATTTATTTCTTTTAAATTCAAGCAGTAGTAGATGTATAAAGTAAAAATACAAAAGTACCTCTGTTTTCATCCCCCAACTCCATCATTGCTAAAAGTAACCATCTAAATTATGTCAATATTTTTTCTGATTCTTCCTATATATGTAAAACACTGATGTGTATATATATGTATATAATTTTTATAAAATGAGAATAAGAGTTCTTACATCTAGTTTTTTAAAGCATGTCTTTAGCTTGTTTCTAAGACTATTTTTTCT
The DNA here is from genome assembly GCF_009761245.1 of Sapajus apella. Taxonomy (NCBI): domain Eukaryota; kingdom Metazoa; phylum Chordata; class Mammalia; order Primates; family Cebidae; genus Sapajus; species Sapajus apella. The sequence goes on along the minus strand of NW_022436987.1, from coordinate 3,347,393 downwards.
CTTTCATTTTGGACTTTTTTGCAGTTTTATCGCAAAGAATGATGTATGTATATGACTGACAAGATTTTGGAATTTATTGAGATTTTTCTCTTTGATAAAACATATAGTCAATTTTTGTAACTATTCTATAGATATTTTGGGATAAAAATATAGAGTGAATGAGGTAAAAGTGTACTTCTGTCTCATATTTATTCTCATTTCCATCTGCTAAATCAATACTTTGTTCTTCAAATCTTTCCCTTTTGTATTTTTTTTGTTGTTGTCTGCTCTCTCAAACTTCGAGAAAGGTGTGTTAAAATCTCCACATTTTGATTATTGTTATATCAATGACATATTAGATTTAGAGATTAACATTAATATTATTCCCCACCTATACTTTTAAATATGTGTCTGAATTGTTTTTTCATACACTTTTTTGTTGTTGTTGTTGGTTCATTTATTTTTATTTTTATTTTTTATTTTATTTTTTTTCTCTTTTTTTTCCCCATTTATTTTATTGCATTTTAGGTTTTGGGGTTCATGTGAAGAACATGCAAGATTGTTGCATAGGTACACACGTGGCAGTGTGATTTGCTGCCTTCCTCCCCATCACCTACATCTGGCATCTCTCCCCTTGCTATCTCTCCCCAGCTCCCCACCCCCCACCATCCCTCCCCTATTTCCCCCCGACTGAACCCAGTGTGTAGTACTCCCCTCCCTGTGTCCATGTATTGAAATCAAAAATATGTGATGTGTACAATTCATGGCTCTACATCTTGATGACTTCTCACAAATTGTACATCCTATGGCCTCCTTTATTTCTCAAGCCAGTTTAGACTAAGCCCTGAGTCTTCTGATTTCCATATATACCCTATGAGATTAATATTGTTACATTTATTTTACAGAGAAAGTAATAGAACCAGAAAGTTGAATGACGTGCTCAAAGTTATACAAGCCAGTCAGGATATTTTCACTCCAAGCTAAAAAGTTCTTGTGTGTGTGGTAGGGGGTGAGGGGGAATCCAGGCTTTCTACAAAGCATCTTTAATCTGCTTGCCATGTCTTTCACCATTGCACAAACTGTGCATCGTATCCATGTGAATCCTCTAGCCCTAGGTCACCTGCCTTTGCTTACAGCCTCACTTCACCCCTCCCTTCTTTCCCTATTGATGACATTCATTCAGCCTTTGCTCCCGCCTCCTACTGGGAGGTGTCTTGGTGGAATTGAGTCTCTTGTGGGAAGAGGTGCTCATTCCCCATAGACATATGAAGGAGTGATGCTCCACGTTTGTGCTCTTGAGCTTTCTCAACTGAGAGGCCAAATTTAAGCCTCTTTAGTTATCACAGAAAAATACAGGAAGGTCTCTATGAAGTGATTTCATGTTCTCCAGGGAGGTATTCTCCAGGGCATATAATTCTATGCCATAAAATGTTATGGAATAAATATGCTGAATCACTTTGTTGTATTTATGAATAGGTGGCTTTTGACTACAGGGTAATCTTCTGATTAAGTAGTATGAAAGAGACAGAGTCAACAGATTGGAAAGTGCAGATTCTGCTCCTGTGCCTTTTGGTGGGTCTTGTGTTTATAGTTATCCTCATTGATAGTTGGAGATGTTGTTGAAGGGATGGCTCAGTGCTTAGGAGTCACTAGGCTCAGCTGAAACATTTGGATCAGTAGACTTTTTTGGTCTGATGCTAGTCAATTTCTTTTCATTTTCAGAGAAAAGTTCAGGCAATAAGTAGAAGTGTAAGTGCTTTGCATGCGTAAATCATCATACTCTGGAAGTTTGCAACTAGAAGACAGCTTGGTCAGTGAGTCCAACAGTTACCTCTTTCCACTGACAGGCTGAAGCCTTGGGAAGGGAATGATCTACGTAAATATTACTTGTCAGTGATTTATCCAGGACGCCATGAAGGTCTTCTAAGGTATAAACATTTTCTATTTTTTATAGCATTCTCTAAATTTTCTAATTTTTAAAACCAATCTACTTTAACAGAGTTGGAACTGAATACATGTTGTTTTTTTGCCATGAGAAATGTATTTTAAATATTTGGCCTTGTAGAATCTGTTTTAATAATTGCAGGAGGTTTTTTGACATCCACAATACAATACAATTATTGTTGTTATAGACAGTCATTTGATTTTAATACATGATGATGGACGAATTCAGATGTAAAGCAACTTGTCTTCTCCAATCTGCTAGTGTCCTACAGATCTACACTCAAGACAACATTGTATGTCTTCAACTTGCTGTGTCCATCTGTCTTCCCGGCTTCCTCATCTCTTACAGTGAATTTCCTCTGGTTTTCAAAACATCACACAAAGGGCAGTAGGCCTCCATCCTAGTTTTATGGTGTCATCAAGTGCCTTCTGACGAGTGAGTCAGTCTTCCTCCTCCTGCCATCTTCCTCCCACGGAATGGGCTTCCATTCATGACATCCTGTGATTATGTTTGTTCATCCTCCCTCCCCTTTCAAATGTCATCATTCCCTCACTTAAATTTCTACAGCACATGTTATTAATTCCCAATTGTGTTGTGTGCTGACTTCTTTTAGGCACTCTATTTCTTAAACATAGAGTCTAGATTTTTCTAATTTTAAAATACATTTATTCTAGAAATGTTGGTTTAACGCCTATTGTGAACCAGGGAGTGTTGCAGGCACTGTGTATAGACCACAGAAGCTAAAAAAATTTTTGCCTTCTGGGAGCTAAGCTCTAGTGAGGGGTGTGTGTGTGTGTGTGTGTGTGTGTGTGTGTATGTATATATGTAAAATACATAAAGTATTATATAAAATATATAAAATAGTAACCTATTTATATTTATATAAATCTATATAATATATTTTATACATATTCCTTTAAAAAGGATATATAGATAATATATTATATTCTATGCCATATAATGTTATGAAATCAATATGCTGAATCACTCACATGTGTATATGTGTGTGCATATCTGTATATACATCTATATCTATATGCAGTTTATGCAGCATACTAGTTAAGGGGTTAGAAGCTATTTTATGTGCTGTGCTTAGCTCTCTGTTGAGCTCTGGATTCACATGTATTCCTGAGGATGCAGAGTCTAGAAAATGGTAGCTGGTTAATTAATGATCATTGAATAATTAATGATTAAATGAATTTTTTCTTTTCATGACAAGTATAGTGGGAAGAGAGAAGAGAGGAAGGAGAGAGAGTGAAGTTTTTTAAGTTACACAATTACTCCTCAGATGGTTTTTTTCTTAAGTCATCATGGTCAGAAGGATGGACCTTGGAGATCTGGCCCCAAAAGTTTCACATCCAGGTAAATCCCAATATAATTGACAAGATCCCGGATGGGCAGAAATTTGTAAGCATTAAGCCAATTCACATAGTCTATAGGTCACCTAATATGGTTGCATTGAAAATGCAATCCCCCTCTGTGTTTCTACAGAACATTTTTATCTTTATCCAAGTCATATATAGGCACTTTGAATCTAATTAATATTTTAAATAAGTTTATATCAAATTTGCTGTAACACTGGATTATTAAGTTATTATCAAATTTGTTGGGATATCTTTTTTAATCTATGACTTTTTATATTTTGTTTTTGTGGTCTTAAGTTTTGAATTTATGTAAAATTCAGTAAAATGAAAAACACTTGTAGCAATGCTATAGGATTGGGACCTAAGGTATAAAGTATTTATATTTCCTTTAAGGCTATGTTTAATTTTCAAATTACATGGTGTACAGTTGAAATAGAACTTTGATATTATTTTGTACTTTTCAGACAAGGTCTCTGAGCCAGAACTCTTCATTTCTATTTTTGTATTTGGAATATAATTCAAGTATTTGGTCATTGCCTAAAATTGCCAAAGAAAATGTCTGTCAGGATAGGCTCCTCTTTTCATCTTCTGCCAGAATTTCTGAGGTGAATGCATACTGGAACTTTTAGTTAATGGACTGTGGCTTTATTCTTTGTATACTATGTTCATAAAATCAATGTATGACTTCACTACTGAAAATGAAAAGACAAAATCAAAGCTCTGTGGTTGAATTCATTCTCTTGGGCTTTTCTAACTTTCCTGAGCTCCAGGGGCAGCTCTTTGGGGTTTTCCTGATTATCTACCTGGTGACCCTGATGGGAAATGCCATCATTACAGTCATCATCTCCCTGGACCACAGCCTCCACGTTCCCATGTACCTGTTTCTCCTGAACTTATCTGTGGTGGACCTGAGTTTCAGTGCAGTCATTATGCCTGAAATGCTGGTGGTCCTCTCTACTGAGAAAACCATGATTTCTTTTGTGGGCTGTTTTGCACAGATGTATTTCATCCTTCTTTTTGGTGGGGCTGAATGTTTTCTCCTGGGAGCAATGGCTTATGACCGATTTGCTGCAATTTGCCATCCTCTCAACTACCCAATGATTATGAATAAAAGAGTTTTTATGAAATTAGTTGTATTTTCATGGGCCTTAGGTTTTATGTTAGGTACTGTACAAACATCATGGGTATCTAGTTTTCCCTTTTGTGGCCTTAATGAAATCAACCACATATCTTGTGAAACCCCAGCAGTGTTAGAACTTGCATGTGCAGACACGTTTTTGTTTGAAATCTATGCATTCACAGGCACCTTTTTGATTATTTTGGTTCCTTTCTTGTTGATCCTCTTGTCTTACATTCGAGTCCTGTTTGCCATCCTGAAGATGCCCTCAACTATTGGGAGACAAAAGGCCTTTTCCACCTGTGCCTCTCACCTCACATCTGTGACCCTCTTCTATGGCACAGCCAGTATGACTTATTTACAACCCAAATCCGGCTACTCACCAGAAACCAAGAAACTGATGTCACTGTCATACTCACTTCTGACACCTCTGCTGAATCCGCTTATCTACAGCTTGCGAAATAGTGAGATGAAGAGGGCTTTGATGAAGTTATGGCGAAGGCGAGTGGTTTTACACACGGTCTGACTGTTGAGAAGTCATGTAAGATTTAGTCACTGCCTGACTGTACTCAATCTAAATTTAATAAATGGTGAAAAAGTTTGCATTTTTTTTGGCATAAGTTTGACTAAGTTGTTGAGTTCTCCAAGTTTGATTATACATCAGGAGCATCTTCATATGTTAATAGTTTTAGTTTTTTTCACAGATGCATAATATTCCTTCATATTGAGTATAATACAGTTTCAACAATTTGTTTGCAATAGACCTACTAATGATTATATTTTTGTCACAAAAGAGAATAGTAAAACAAATAATCTGTTTTTATATACTCATAAATTCTGGTGATTTAATTTCTACAGAATAGCTTTCACAAAGTAGGTTTGAAGGGTCAAAGCAAATGTGAGCTTGCAAGTTTTCATAAATATTACTGAGTTGCTTTTCTAAATGATTTTAATGACTTCAGACTGACCTGAGAACCCATCCTACCCCACTGACTAGGTTGAATGCCAAGAAGCCTACAATGAAGAGATGAGATTTTTTTGCTTCTGTAGTGAAAATCTTCCACAAATAAGTAGAAAAGAGAAGTTATTTATTGAGAGGAACACAGTGTCTCTCCTCAGGGACCCAGAGAGAGTATAATTCAAAACTAGATTTCTTCTGGTTAATTTAGAATATATATTCAGTGGTTTGAGTAGAGAACATCATGTGATCATTTTTAAAAGTCATTTACTGTATGGCTATCCTTTCCACTTATAAACTATTTTTTTTTGGAAACTTGGTCAATATGATGACCTCCTTATGCCTATTTTCTATTATCCTCAAGTCATATCAATATTTGTGTGCACCTTACCCACATAAAATAATCATATAATAGTCTTTCTACCTATTCATAAAGATGAATAATTAGACACATTGTAACATTGAAATGTAACATTTCATTCTTGCTTCCTATTTTAATATTTCTACAAGAAATATAAAGGGTTCTACTCATTAAATCTATATCAAAGGAGTTGACAACACCCTTCATTTCTGCTCTGAGGGTGGTGGTAGGGATAATAAAGTAGTTAGAACACTTTCTATGAAGCAATCATTTATTTGATGAAAAACCCTTTTTTTCTTCATGTGTACTTCTGCCAAAAATGAAGGTGAAGGTGCAAATCTATTGGCGTTTCAAAAAGAGAGACATTTCAGGAGAAGAAGGCTGAAACCTTGTGGGTAATGATGCAGGACTTTTCTTCCCAGTCGCTTTGGAAACTGGCTGGCAATACCCCACTTGGGCCTCACTCAGCCATGCTGGCATGCCCCAGCTCACCTGTGTTATAGCTTGCACCTGCATTCATCAGTTTCTAGGCTTTTGTACCATGCCCAAGAAGAATAAGGAGACGATGGACACTGAATGTTGAGGATGGTGGAGAAGAATTTTATTGAGGGACAGAACAACTGTCAACAGAGAGGGGTTATAAGGGATGATTCCCCTACTCGAAGGCAGGAAAGCCACCTATGGTGGCTCAGTCTAGGGCCTTTTATGGACTCAGAATGAGAAGTGCATGCTGGTTTGTGAATATGCAAAAAAGGTTAAAGCAAAGACACCACTCAAAGGTGGGCATGACAGTGTAGAAAAACCAATTAAGAAAGGGTAGATTTATGTAAAATAGGTAAAGGGTGGGGACCAATCAGAGGAAGGCATGCCAAATGGCAAGACAAGTTCTCAATCTGGTCCGAGGGTTTAACTTGTATCTTTGCTTTCAGGCTTTAAATTGCCTCCTGTTTAGAGGTGGGTTTCACCGGTGACCCACCCCTATCTGCCTAGGCATTTGGCTGCCTCCTGTCACTATCAGTAATATCTGAATGCTGTATAATATTGTTTTCATTTGGGCATCAAACAGCCATCAGCAAAAGCCTTTGATTGGATCCCATCTCTTGATATCCTGAAATTTCCTTCTGATAGCTCTTAAAAGAACCAATTAAGTAAGGCTTATGTAAAACGAACAAATCAGCAAAGAAGCAAACAAAGGAAGCCAAATACAGAATGTCCTTTTAACCAGTCTCTAGTTGATTTTGTTCATTCATTGATTCTGTAAACCAATTTTTCTTAAGAAAAATTCTTTATAAAAATGTCTTAAGAGAGATAAATCTCAATGAAATAGTCTCTGCTCTTGAAGGATTTACAGTATATTGGTCATTAGATGCTAGAAGGTCACTATATTCAACCCTTTCCTCTTTTATTGCCTTTGTGCTAAACAAAATCCTGCATTTGCAAGATGTTTATGAAATTACAACAAGAAATTAGGTCTCATTAATCCTAAATTTGTATGTGTGTGTGTGTGTCTGTGTGTGTGTGTGTGAACCCAAGTAAATGCTGGGAATTTATACATTTGTGATGTTATGTGAGGAGATAGAAATAATCACTAGTAAATTTAATCATAGTTTAAAATTTTTATGTCATTCTGATGAATAGAAATTGTTAGTATGCTTCACACATAATAGCCTAATCATATCATTTCTGAGTCATACTCTCCATGGTGATTTTTAGTTAGAGTCATCATGGCTACTACGGCTGACAGTTGCCTAGTTTATGCCCATTCTTCTTTTCCTTTAGTAGAAAAAAAGCCCCAATTTTCTTAAGGGCAGTAATGTATCCAGTTAAAAAATCAATTTCCCAGTTTCTCTTTTGAATAAAGGTGGCTTGTGCCACACTGTTCTGACTAGTGACATGTAGGTAGACATCCTTGAGTAGGCTTTCTGTGAAAACTCTTTAAAAATGTGACTTAGTTAATAAAGACTTTTTGCTCTTCAGTGTCCTCCTTCCTTCTACCTAAAACCAGCCATGAGGCTAGAGAGGGAGCAGCTGTCTTGCAATTAAAGTTATAGCATGACTAGAAAAGCCAGGCCCTATGGAGGCCAAGCGGAAAGCTAGAGGGTGCCTGGGTCGCTGATGGCAATGTCTAGCGACCTTAACATTCCTCTCTTGGCCTATTTCTTTTCTGACTGCTACTTCAGAGAAGTAAACCTTGTCTTTGTTTAAGCCAATATTTTTTAGGTTTTCTACTACAGCATAACCCAATCCATATCCATGTAGTGGATAATTTGGCATTTTTCTCCACAACATATTTAAGCTTAGTGTTAGAAAATGTTAAATTATTTTTTTTTCTGTTTAGATCTGAAAAAGAAATTATGGAACTGTAATAATGGTGGCCATGAGTAACGTTTGACAAGAAAAATAATATCCTACAAGTAAAATAGAGTTATGATTTCCCTCCAGAAAATCCAGGCAAACAGCAACAAATAATATGAACAAATTTAAAAGTTTAATAACCCCCCTCACCAAAGAAGCTTAGAGATGGCTGATGTTGCAAGTAAACTTGAAATGGAAAGCAAATCACATATACAGCTTGTTTCAAATATAAAAGTTAATACTTTTTTTCTAATATATGCTTCTCAAAGAAAATAAGCAGAAAAAAAAGTGTCTATCATGAAAAGCTGCACATAATTTTGTTGAGTTTCAAGTGTTTTTTTTTCTTGAAGATTTTATCTTGAAGTTTTTTATCTTGCTTTTCATATAACTCGGATCATAAGATTATTCAAATGTGTATTTTATTTGTTTCATTTAAGTTAGTGACTTACTGTTTATGTTATCACAAAAATTTCATAAACAATTTTTCATCAGAACATGAAAAATAATTTAGTTGGACATTCCCTATTTTTAGATATTTAAGGTGTTTTGAATTTTATCAAGACATAAAAAGCACTGCTATTTATATGCACAGCATTTTTCCTGCAGAAAATATTATTTAAAAATTTTACTGCAGTAAAATTATTTAACTGTTTACAATTATTTCCGTTAGACTAGACTTTAGTAAAAGCATTGTTGGGTTGGAGGTTTTGAACATTGTTTAGAAGCTTCATGCATGTTGTCAAATTGCCAATAAGGAAGTCCGTACGGGTTGACCTACTCCCCTGCAGCATTCCAGAATGTGTCTTGTGATCTGTGATCTAGTATTATTTACTTTTTCTTTTTTAACATTTGCATCTTTTTGGTTTTTCACTAAACAAAAGAAAGCTAGAAATATTATTATTAATTTTAGAGACGGAGTTTTGCTCTGTCACCCAGGCTGGAGTGCGGTGGCGCAATTTTGGCTTACTGCAACCTCCACCTTCTGGGTTCTAGCAATTCTCCTGCGTCAACCTCCGAGTAGCTGGGACTGCTGGTGCACGCTGCTACGCCCAGCTAATTTTTTGTATTTCTAGTAAAGACGGGGTTTCACCATGTTGCTGAGGCGAATCTCAAACTCCTGAGCTCAGTTAATACACCGGCCTACGCCTGCCAAAGTGCTAGGATTACAGGCGTGGGCCACTGCACCCAGCCAATATTATTTTTAAAGAAAATACTGCTAATTATATATTTTAAAATGCTATTATGCTATATTACTTTACTATTTATTTTAATTTACTTTAAATATTTATGATGTTTTAATCACAAAAGTGATACATATTCTTAAACTTTACATAAATACAAAAATAAGTAAAAGAGCTATTTTTCCAAATACCAGCCTTCAATGCAATCAAAAGCCTAACAATATTCAAAACTGTTCAGTATGTGGCACACAGAGATAAGTAAACAAGAAGGCATTTGGGGATGTTTTTGTGATAAAAAAGTATTTTATTTTATATGCCATAATTATAAGAAAGATTAAAAAAGTATTAAATATGACATGAAATATTACTTTTGTATATTTCTAATAAAGTGTTTTCAGAAATTAGGAGAAGGAATTTGAGGTTATTTCTATAAGTAAGTGAAGTTTTCTAATATCAATTTCTATCCTTGAAACTTCAACATGCAATTTCTGATCAAGACATCTTAGGGATGTTCCATTCACATTTTTGATAGTAGTCATTAATAGAAAACTGGCCGGGCATGATGGCTCATGCCTATAATCCCAGCACTTTGGGATGCTATTATACATTGTTCTTTGTATCACAAACTCCAGGAACATGAAGATAACGGGCAAGGCAGCTAGTCAGGAACAAAATGTCTTTAACTCCAGGAACATGAAGATAATGGGCAAGGCAGCTAGTCAGGAACAAAATGTCTTTAAACAGTTGCCCCTGAGTCTGGGTGTGAGAGGTGTGACTGAGGTCCCACAGCCATACTTACACCTTCCTATGGGCCTGGCACATTTTGCATGCTTCTCATAACTCAGACAGCTCTGAGCAATTTTTTTTTTATTTCCCACCTGTTGATCAAAAATCTTTCCATTGAAGCATGAATGATCAATTTCTGCTTAGATTAGAGTGATACATAACCTTCCTCCTTCAGTTTGAGAAGGCTCATGATGGGATTGTCCCGCATGGGAAGGGGAAGTAAGGAAATATTTCAATGAGGAATTTTAAGAGTGCCAAAGCCAAATTGGGATGGCATCATAGGTGGCAAAAATGACACCTCAGTCAAGTATGTAGTTGCTATTGCTTGTTAAATCATTGGTAGTCTTCAAAGTATCATGAGTTTAGTCTTTCTGGAAGAAGTAAAACAAGAGATATATGTAGTATATAGGAGTTATAATTAAAAAAAAATTTGTATATTAGAACAATAACAACAAAACCTATTCTACTGGGGAGTCAACTAAAAATATCATGAAGGAAATTAAATCCACTTTCTTCTTTACAGGATTGTTGGAGCTGGGAAATTATTCAGAATTCAGTCTAAATTGTAGGAAAATGATAAAAACTAAAAAACAGTGATCAGGGCTAGAATCTTATCAGATGTATGGTATAGTTTTCTTCTAAAACAATTTTCTCTGTCCCCGGTTCCCCATTTCTACCAAATATAAATCTTAGTAGGACCAATTTATTGATTAAATAAATGTCAGTATTATATTTGCCCTGATTATTTGCAAAATGTGCAACAAGAAGAATGATTGGCCATATAGGCTCTTTTACATTGGCTTTGAAGAAATTTTTCATAAGGAATCTCAGATTACACGTTTAAAAACCTCTCAAGACTAGTAAGCCAATCCAAAGATTCACCATGGGACTGCTTGTAACACATGTATAAACTAGGTGAATTCCATCTTCTCAAGGTCCCAAAATATCTTGTGGTTTCTGGGTGTATCATGACAGTCTACTTATTACAAGCTGAAGAACCTTGTAAGGGAACTGTGTGGGCAGGGTGTGAGGCCAGTCTTTTCTATGTCTATTGGCTTTATAAAGTCAGCCTCAATTTCTCAAAGCAGTTTGGTCAAATTAGAAAATGTAACATTCTAGTCAAAGCCTTGGTAAAACAACCAGTGTATCCACAGTGTTCTGTTACAAAAGAAAACAGATTCTTATTGATCTTATGCAAATAACTATATTGCCATAAAATACAAATACTCATAAATAGTTCCCAATTTTTAGAGAAATCAGGTAGAGAGAAAGGCAGGTGTTTTAATTTTGCTCACAAAAGTTTACCCAGTTGCTGTAAGCTATAATTCACTGAAAAATTAGCTAAAAAAGAAAGACATTTTCTTTTTTTTTTTTTTTTTGCATTAATTATTTTTATTTAAAGAAAACAGTATACAGTTAACCCAGTTTCGTGGCAAGTTCTTTAGCCTTTGCCTTTTCTAGCTGGGCGATGCGAGCCACAGACTTGGGACCCAGGACATTGCCTCCCCAGTGACGCCGGATCTCATCGTATCTGTCATTGTAATTGGTGCGGATAGCTTCCACCAGCTTAGCCAAAGCACCTTTGTCTTCCGGATTAATGTGTGTGAAGGCGACAGTGGTGCAGGTCTTCCTATGTACTAGACGTCCCAGTCTTGCCTTCTCCTTGATGATGCAGTAAGGGACTCCCATTTTACGACAGAGGGCAGGCAAGAAGACAACGAGCTCAATGGGATCCACATCATGAGCAATCACCACCAGCTGCGCTTTCTTGTTCTCCACCAAGGTGGAGAACAAGATGCTCGGAGGACAGGTGGTCTCTTACTGGGGACGTCCCCTTTGCCAGCCGCTTTCTTCTCGGGCCGGGCCAACAGCCTCCGCTGCTTCTCTTGCTTCGTCTCTGATCTGTACTTGTGGGCCAGCTTAAGCAGCTGAGTAGCTGTTTGGCGGTCCAGGGCTTGGGTGAACTGGTTAATTGCAGGAGGCACTTTCAGCCGCTTATAGAGGATGGCTCTCTGCTGCTGCAACCTGACATAGCGGGTCCATTTTACAAAGCGGGTGAGGTCTCTTTTGGGCTGGATGTCTTGTCCAATGCCAAATTTTTTAGGTCTTTTCTCAAATAGTGGATTTACCACTTTCTTGGCCTCCTGCTTCTTGACGACAGCAGGGGCCGGAGCCACCTTCTTCCCCTTGGCCTTCTTTCCTTTTGGCATCTTCGGCGGTAGGAAGAGAGAAAGGTAAGGGAACTGTGGCGAAAGACATTTTCTTGACTCTAGAAAACGAAACATAAAAGAATCAGCAATGTTTTGGATAGAAAAGTTAAAGAAAGCAGTTCCATCCTTTGTCAGGCTAGCCCCATATATTTAATTATTATTCAGCTGGATGTAAGGTCAGCAATCTTCATGAATGCATTCATTTTAAAAATTAGAGTTCTGAATGTTTTCACTTAGTCCAATGATATGATGGGTGGAATCTAGCCACTGGGAGCATTTCCTTTCTGTGTGTGCTGCCAGTAGATGGAAGTGCAGCAGGAGCCTGGCTGCCTCCCAGCACCCCTGACAGAGCTGCCTGGGCTTCTGAGTGACAGTCAAGTCTCACTTTTAGTCAAGCTCTGCATTATGGGCTGAACTGCGTCCCCTGATATTCATATGTTTAAGTCCTAGCTTTCAGAATGTGACTATATTTAGAGATTGCGCCTTTAAAGTGGCAATTAAGATAAAATAAGGTCACTAGGGCTCGCCTTAATCCAAAAAATATAGTGTCCTTAAAAGAAGAGGAGATTAGAACACAGACAGTGCACAGACTGAAGGACGGCCTGTAAGGACACAGTGAGAAGGTGACCATCTGCTAGCCAAGGAAGAAAAGTAGCTCACAGGGGTCTGAAGAATGGGATGTATGCCAAATTTCTCAGGCCCAGATAGACATGAGTGAGTCTTCAGATATGCCCCTCACACCCATGTCCAGAGTTAATCCTTTAAAGACAGGTTATCATTGTTGGCAATAAATGTCTTTGCCACACTGCTCTTAATTGCAGATAAGGAAACAGGTTCAGCCACATTAAGTAAATTCTTCAAGGCCACATAATTTACTAATGGTATATGAAACTTATTGTTTGTCATAATTATTTCCAAACAAGATGAACACTTTTTCTTTGTTTGAATGTCTCATGTGGTAAAAAACCAGCAAGGATGTCTCCAGTGCTTATCCTAATGAAATGTGATCAGAATGGAGGACTAACAAGATGGCTCCCAAGAACTTCTTAAGGACGGAAAGATTGCCATTTGAGAGTTTAACTAATTAAATCCATACTTTGTAAATTAATAACTTGACCATAGAGTATACACTGGTGTGATTTCCATTGCCACTGACCTAACATCTCTATTAGAGACCCCCCTCCCATCCCTGCTCCTACGATTAAACTCTGTAGGTCATGTCTTTATTTTGAAAATATAGCATACATACAAAAATGCATATGAAAACGTGTATGTATAACTTAAGGAACAATAATTAATATTCATGTACCCACTAATGGACCAAGTGTTTGAACTTTACATACCTGAGAATTCCTGGATACATTCTTGCTGGCTCACATGACTGTCATTCATTTCCAGAAGAAATTACTACCCCAAACTTGTGTTAATAACTCCCTTAGTTTTCTTTATTGTTTTTAGCACCTAGTGACATGTCCCTAAATAATAGAGTGCTTAGTTTTGCCTGTTTTTAATCTTTATATAAAGGCATTTATTCTGTATGTGCTTTTTCCTTGGATTGTTTTTTAGTTTAGCATTGTTTTTGAGATTCATCCATATGGATGTATGTAACTGTCGTTTAATTTTCATTGCTTTGTAGTATTCCATTTTATGAATGCACTAATACTTATTAATAAATTATACCTTGAGAGAAAAAAAAGAGAGGGTTATGTGCTTATCAATGAAACAACCCCAGAGGAGTGAATGAGAATGTTACAAGTTTTACAATGTGATCCTCACCCATTATCTTCATGTTTCTGAAATTTATGATGCAAAGAACAATGTGGAGTCAATTATTACCTTATGTTTGTTTAACACAAAGTTTTAGTAAACAACTTGGGACTTGTCTCTTCTTTTTTCCTTTAAAAACCATTGTATAGGGCCAGGCATGGTGGCTTATGCCTGTAAGCCCAGCACTTTGGGAGGCCGAAGTTGGAGGATCTCTTCAGGCCAGGAGTTTGAGATGAGACTGTGTAACACAGGGAGATCTCGTTTCTCCAAAAACAAGCAAGAAGCAAACCAAGAAAAAACTCCACATATGACTGCTGCTAACCAGAGCACATACATGCAGGGCAACTTGAATCTGTGCTTTTTGGCTTGCAGTCCTGAAACTTGGCCCCAATAAACTCTCTGCTTATATTTACCTTGCCTCAGTTTCTTCCTTTAGGTCAACAAAGCCAATGAGAAAGTCCTCAGGAGAAACAAAATCTATGACCTTAATCTCGGGCTTCTAACATCTGGAACTGTGAGAAATAAATTTCTGTTTAAGCCACCAGTCTGTGATATTTTGCTATGGCAGCCATAGCAAACTAATATAGCCTGTGACATGTGAAGTCTGGGGTCCAACTCTGCAGCCAACTTCTTCGCACAAGAAGCCTTTTGGGTTTCTGAAGTCCCTTGATTTGCTCACTGCCAACCCCTCACAGGCCTGTCCTTTCCCTTGCATAGTTACAACTGGTCATGCTCTCAGTATCTGTTTTCTTTTTCTTTTTTATTTGAGAGAGAGTCTGACCCTGTTGCCCAGGCTGGAGTGCAGTGGCACCATCCCAGCTCACTGCAGCCTTGACCTCCCAGGCTCAAGCAGTCCTCTTACATCGCTGGAACTACAGGTGTATGCCACCACGCCCAGCTGTTTTTCTATTTTTTGAAGAGACAGAGTCTCCCTGTGTTGCCCAAGTTGGTCGTGAACTCCTGGGCTCAAGCAATCCTTCCACCTTGGCTTCCTAAAGTGCTAGGATTACAGGTGTAAGCCACCATGCCTGTCCCTAGTATCTATTATTATACTTTTATATCTTCCTGGGAATAGGAGCATCTGAAAGAGGTCACAATTAATTAAGCAAAGGCATTACTTGCCATTTTTTCACTGGGCCAAAAATTTCCACCTATTTTCCAACTCAAATCACATATAAACATGTTATTTAAACTAACTCACCAAAAGCTTGTCCAATAAGGATAACAGCACAGGTAGCTCAAACAATACAGTGCAGAAATAGAGAAATTTCTTCATTTTTAAACAACAGGAAAGCTTTGATGAAGATGCCCTTCAACATTCCCCTCAGCTTGGGTAAGCTTAAGGCAGGTTTTTTTATTTTTATTTTTCCGGACTATAAGTCCCTGATCTCTTTCTTAAATCATTTACTTTAGAAAACTTGTAATTGCATTTTTTTCCCTGCCTTCTTTGAAATGTAAATCTGCTTAGAAGCCTCTTGCTACTTTTAAATGTAAACAACAAAAGAAATAACTCCTTATCTTCCAGTCTTTATGGGAGGGTTGGAACCTAACTTCAGTAGACATTTTGCTCCAAGTTTTGCAACTACCTGCTGTCATATGCAGATAGAGAAAGTTTGCTTTGGGTAAGGCCAATTAGCGAACACCATAGTCTTATGGTTTTCTATACTCCAGCTGTTAAAATCTCTCCAGGCTTTTGTTTTAGCTAAGTTGAGTTTAATCTCTCTCCTGTGTTGCAATAGTCTTGAATAAATTATCTCTTGCCTGTTCAACTTTGCCCAGTGCAACTTTTATTTTGACAGCTCTTTTAATATTAATTCATATAGAATGAAAACTGTAGGGACCCAAACTACCAAACCCATATAGCGTACTGTCTACATTAACATGACTTTATCATTTCATTGTTTTCATTAACATAACCTTTGCTATTCCAGGAGACTCCTGTCCAGGCTCTAGGCAAATAACTTGGTTGTTCATTACAGTAACTGTTGAGAAGACCTAGCAAGTCTTTAGCAGGGATCATCAATAGAAAATGTATACACAAAGACTCTCCCAACCACTCCTTTTAAAAATGACACATATTGTAGTGAGTGTTTGAATATTCTGGAAGCTGCCAGTCATTCAAGGTCTCATCCAATAAATTGGAGCAATGTCAGTTCCACAGTATTCTTTTGATCAAGTAGGGATGGAATTCTTTTTTGTTAAAGGTTTTTCTAAGGTTTTAACAAAGGATCTTACAACCACTCCTTGATTTTGATCTTTGCCCCAAAACCATTTCTTTCTTTTAAACTCATTCACTGGAAGAGACTGGGAATGAGGGACAGATTCATTTTGAATATAGCAAGTTCTGGATCCTTTATATCTTCTCTATATTCTGTTTTAAAAAAACCTAATGGTTTGTTCTTTTTTTTTTTTTTATACGGAGTCTTGCTCTGTCACCCAGCTGGAGTGCAGTGGCACCGTCTCAGCTCACTGCAACCTCTGCCACCCAAGTTCAAGAGATTCCCCTGCCTCAGCCTCCCGAGTAGCTGGGACTATAGGCATATATCACTATGCCTGGCTAATTTTTTTGTATTTTAGTAGAGACAGAATTTCACCATGTTGGCCAAGACGACCTCAATCTCCTGACCTTGTGATCAGCCTGCCTCAATCTCCCAAAGTGCTGGGATTCCAGGCGTGAGCCACGGTGCCTGGCCCAATAGTTTGTTCTTTAGCTTATTTTTCTCTCCTTGTATTTTATTATATGCAGCTAAAAGAAATCAGCACTTCTGATATTCTGCCTGGAAAGATCCATAGTCAGATTTGCCATTTTATTAGTATTTTTTTAATTTTTATTTTCTACATTGCTGCCGTGATGATTTTGTTAACTGTTTGGCCAAGGCATCTTTTGCGTGTCCTTTAATCCAGCATCTGATAACATTTTCCTCACTGTCTGCAAGTTCTACGTCAATAAACTGCTTGCAGCTCTTCAAACTTTCGTCAGCAGTATCCTCAAGATACTTCCTGATTCTGCCCTTTCTCCCATCCCAAAGCCAATGTCTATTTTTAGTTTTTTCTTATGGTTGCATTGTTGATGTGATATTTGATTTAAGTAGTGGAGGATGAGTGTTATTTGTATAGAGACAATATTTGTGTATATGTCTCTGTGTGCTTGTGTGTGTGTCTGTGTTGGGCTGTTACTTTTTAGCAGTTTGTGCCAAGACACTGTGAGCATGAGAATGGCCAGTTTGAGAAAAATAACAACCATTTAATCTTTGACCAACAATGTTTGTTGAATGGTTTTTATGCATTAGGCACTATGCCAGGTGCTGGGAACACAAAGATAAGCAAGATAGTCTAATGAGAGAGAAGATTATTAGATAAATACCTAATGAAACAATTATAATTGTGATAACTGTTATAAAGAAAAGGCACAAAATACCTTGAGATTATAATAGGAAGACCTTATCTAACCTGGAGGAGCGGCAGGGAGAGGGCTGTGCTGAGGACAAGGAAGGCCTCCCTGAGAAAGTAACATTTAAATGGAGTCTTAAAGGATGATGGGAGCTAGCCAGGTCCAGCTGTGGAGGAGGGAGCAGTCCATCTGGGAGGAATAAAGTGTTTGAAGATATGAATATGAAGGAACTTGATGTCACTTCAGGAATGGGAGAGGGCTGGAGAGGGAGAGGGAGGAGTAGGATGGAGAGATAAGCTGAAGGTAGACTGCAAAGCCTTGTAGGTACAATAAGAACTTTGAATTTTACCTACTAGCAATTGTAGTAACATGGCCATATTTGTATTTTAAAACATTATTCTGGCTGCTGAGATGATAATAGGCAAGGCAGTGGTAATTGCTGTGCCCCAGGTGAGAGTGGGACTTTCACCTTAGCTTAGCCTGGACTAAGCCTTCCCTTCCAGTGTTCCTTATTTCGACAAATGGAACCCCATCCACTCTCTGCTCCAACCAGAAAGGTGGGCTTCTTCCTGAGACCTCTGCAGTGAAAAGGCAGCAATGTGAATGTTTCTACCCATATTTAAGAAATCAAATTGACAGGATTTGGTAAGGATTGCAAGTGGGGAGACGGTACGGTAGGAGAGAGAGGTGTCAGGGATAAGCCCCCAGCAGAGAGTGGATGGGAGTTCTCTTTGTTGAGATATGGATCACTGGAAGGGAAGGCTTTTTGGGGTGAAATCCAGTTTTGAATGAGTAAGGAGTCAGTTGCCTGCATGAAATCAGTCAAGTAGATATAAGTCAGGCTCAAAACGGAAGTCCGAACAGGGGGAACAGAGTTACAAAGCAACAACAAGAGGGAGTTGTCTGATCCAGGGAGATCTTCTTAAGCTGGAGAGATTGCAGAATGTTTGAAGTCCCATGGAAAAAATCCGATAGAGGAGAGAGATTGAATCAGTGTGGCACAGGCTCTGTGCAAATGTGGTTTGTATCTGAGGAAGAGACAGACACAAACGGATGAAGTAGTATGTGCAGAACAGAGGGAAGAGTAGAGACCCATGGTATTACAGGGCTTCCAGGGGCCAAGCAGTTCACATTAAGAGACCAGACGACAAGGTAGCGAGGACAAAGGAAGTGGATCTAGGACGAAGCTTGAGGACGAAGCCTCGGAGCCTTAGTGAATAAAAGCTCCAGGAAATACTTGCTTCTTTATGACAAAAGATAGACTAAATTCTTACTGCCATCTAATGGCTAGAGTGTGTAATTGCTATACTCTCACTGCTGAAAGTCCAGGGAATTAAACTTGCTTATGGCTTACCAACGTTTATTTCAGATCAGCTCACAAAAAGTAATAGTATGAATCACATCAATTCTGGGAACAACAAATTTGGGTGATAAATGTAGTGGAAATTTTCATGTCTCTAATAGGCGTAGGTGTATCTTTTGTTAGGCTTAGGAGCAGAAGGGTCAAGGTGCATCCTTAGTTCCCTTCCCCGCTTTCCCAGTATGCTCTTTTTTCGCCACCACTATCACCACCACCACCACCACCACCACCACTATCACCACCACCAGAACTGCCACCATCACCACCATTACCACTGCCACCATCACCATCACTACCACCACCATCACCACCACCATAATCATAACTGCCATCACCACCACCACCATCACCACTATCACCACCACCAGAACTGTGACCATCACCACCATTACCACTGCCACCATCACCATCACTACCACCACCATCACCATCACCACCACCATCATCATCATCATCACCACCACCATAATCATAACTGCCATCACCACCACCACCACCACCACCACTATCACCGCCACCAGAACTGCCACCATCATCACCATCACCACCGCCACCATCACCATCACTACCACTACCTCCACCACCACTATCACCACCACCAGAACTGCGACCATCACCACCATTACCACCGCCACCATCACCATCACTACCACTACCTCCACCACCACTATCACCACCGCCACCATCGCCATCACCACCACCATAATCATAACTGCCATCACCACCACCACCACCACCACCATCACTATCACCACCACCAGCACTGTCACCATCACCAGGATCGCCGCCACCATGACCATTACTACCACCACTATCACCATCACTATCACCATAATTATAACSGCCACTATCACCACCACCACTGTCACCAATATTACCATCATTACCACCTTAATTATAACTGCCACCATCACCACCATCATTACTCTCACCACTACCACTATCACCACCACCAGGATCACCACCACCACCACCACCACCATTACCACCACCACTATCACCATCACTACCACCATAATTATAACTGCCACCATCACCACCATCATTACCATCACAACTACCACTATCACCACCACCATTACAATCTCTACCATCACGATCATCACCATCACCATAACCATAACTGCCACCATCACCACCACCACCACCAGCACCACCACCACCACCAGCACTGTCACCATCACATCACATCACCATCACTACCACCATCATTAACATCACCACCACCATCACCATCAGCATCACCATCACCACTACCATTACCACTGCCATCAATACCACCACCACCACCACCGATATCAAGACCATGATCATGATTATAAATCCTAAACTCCACATAGTACACATTCACAGTAATGGATTATGTCTGTTATCTCATTTGGTATGTGTTCATAAATTGAAAACCACTTATTGGGTGCCTACCATGTGTCTATTGCTGTGCTAGATGTCAGGCACAAAGATCAGGTGCAATCACTCATTTCTAGGATCTCACAATTGAATGCCTGAAGCAGATACAGAAAGTATTACAACATGTTTTGTGGAGTGTTAAAACTGTCATTAACACTTGTGTTATGAGACTTCCCAAATCGGCCACTTAAGGGTAGGAGTTGAAAGAATTTGGGATAGGAGGCAGAATTAGTTTGCAGCTCCCACTCAGACAGACAGAGCAGCTGTGGAAACTCACACTGTGAACTTTTGCCCCAAGAACTACCACAAGAACATACCAGGAAAGCTGAGATAATCCACAAACCTTTCGAAGGAACTGGATTGCTCCTGCAGGCTCCCTGAGATGCCAGAAAACTCTGAGTCAGCTTGCTTTCTCAGTGGGTAGGTGGTCTGGGGCAAGTTCTCAGTCCTGGTCACTAGCTGCCTGGAAATAGACTTGGTGCTTCTAGCGGGGGCAGGATGGGAGTGAGATCAGCCTTTAGGACTGTGGGTTCCATGGGAGCAGGGTGAGGCCTGTGACTGCTGGCTTTCCCTCACTTCCCTGGCAACCTGTATGGCTCAGCAGAGGCACCTATAATCCCCCTGGGAACATAACTTCATTGGCCTGGAAACCACACCCCCATGCCCCTCAGCAGCCACAGCAAGCCCCACCCATGGAGAGCCTGAGCTCAGACACACCTATCTCTGTCCCCACCTGGTGTTCTTTCTGTACCCACTCTGGTTGCAGAAGACAGAGGACATAATCTCTTAGGAGCTTTATGGCTCTGCTCATAGCTTTAGAAACCTGAACATCTAACCACGAGATCCTATGACAAGTTTGCATCCTTCCTATAGTACAGCAGCTGATGCATTCTTGAAAGTGCCGCCTCCTGGCTGGAGGCCAACCAACACAAAACCAACATGCTAAACAAAAATACAACCAAGGACTCTCACAAAGTCCACTTCACTCCCTTGCTACCTCCACTGGAGCAGGTGCTGGTATCCATGGCTACAAGACTTGAAGATGGATCACATCAGAGGACTCTGCAGGCACTCCCCAGTACCAGCCTGCAGCCCAGTAACTCTGCTGGTGGCTAGACTCAGAAAAGCAAAAACAATCACCAGCCCACAGCCCAGTAACTCTGCTGGTGGCCAGACCCAGAAAAACAAAAACAATCACTGCAGTTTGGCTTTTAGGAAGCCCATCACTAGGGGAAGGGGGCGAGCACCCCATGGGACAAAAGAATCTGCACAGGAGCCCTTGAGTCCCAGATCTTCCCTCTGACATAGTCTACCCAAATAAGAAGTAACCAGAAAAAACATTGTGGTAATATGAGTAATATGACAAAACAAGGTTCTTTAACACCCCCCCACACACCAACTTACCAGCAATGAATCAAAACAAGATGAAATATTCTTAATTGCCAGAAAAAGAATTCAGAAGGTTGATTATTAAGCTAATCAAGGAGGCACCAGAGAAAGGTGAAATCCAACTTAAAAAAGTAAAAAAAAAAATGATAAAGGATATGAAAGGAAAAATCCTCAGTGAAGTAGCATAAATAAAACCAGTCACTACTTCTGGAAATGAAGGACACTTAGAGAAAGCAAAATGTGCTGGAAAGTCCCAGCAATAAAATTGAACAAGCAGATGAAAGAACTTCAGAGCTGAAACACAAGGTTTTAGAATTAATTCCATTTATCAAAAACAAAGAAAAAAGAATTTAAAAAAATGAACAAAGCGTCCAAGAAGTTTGGGACTATGTTCAGCATCCAAACCTAAGAATAACTGGTGTTCTGAGAAAGAAGAGAAATCTAAAAGTTTGGCAAACATATTTGAGGGAATAACCAAGTCAAACTTCACCAGCCTTGCTAAAGATCTAGACATCCAAATACAAGAAGCTCAAAGAACACCTGGGAAATCCGTTGCAAAAAGATCATCGCCTAGGCACATGGTCATCAGGTCATCTAAAGTCAAGATGAACGAAAGAATCTTAAGTACTCTGAGGCAAAAGCATCAGGTAACCTATAAAGGAAAACTTACTAGAGAAACAGCAGATTTCTCAGCAGAAGCCCTACAAGCTAGATGAGATTGAGGTCCTAGTTTTAGCCTCCTTAAGCTAAACAATTATCTGCTAAGAATTTTATATCCAGTGAAATCAAGTTTCATAAATGAAGGAAAGATACAGTCTTTTCCTGACAAACAAATGCTGAGAGAATTGACCACTACCAACCAAGAACTACAAGAACTACTAAAAGAAGCTCTAAATCTTAAAACAAATCCTTGAAATAGATCCAAATAGAACTTCCTTAAAGCATAAATCTCATAGAACAATATATAACAATAATATAATTTAAAAAACCAAGGTATTAAGGCAACAAATAGCATGACAAATAGCATAATACCTCACATCTCAATATTAACATTGAATGTAAATGACCTAAATGCTCCTTTTAAAAGGTACAGAATGGCAGAATGAATAAGAATTCATCAACCAAGTTTCTGCTGTCTTCAGGATACTCAACTACCACATAAAAACTTACATAAACTTAAGGTAAAGGGGTGGAAAAAGATACTCCGTGCAAATAGACACCAAAAGGGAGCAGGAGTAGCTATTCTTATGTCAGACAAAACAAACTTTATAGCAACAGCAATTAAAAAAGACAAACAGGGACATTATAAAACGATAAAAGGACTAGTCCAACAGGAAAATATCACAATCCTAAATATATATGCACCTAACACTGGAGCTCCCAAATTTATAAAACAATTACTACTAGACTTAAGAAATGAGATAGACAGCAATACAATAATAGTGGGGGACTTTAATACTCTACTGACAGAACTAGACAGGTCATCAAGACAGAAAATCAACAAAGAAACGATGGACTTAAACTATACCCTAAAATAAATGTATTTAACAGATATTTATAGAACATTCTACCCAGCAACTGCAAAATATACATTCTATTCATCAGCACATGGAACATTCTCCAAGATAGACCATATAATAGGCCACAAAACAAGTCTCAGTACATTTAAGAAAACTGAAATTATATCAATTATTCTCTCATGCCACAGTGGAATAAAACTGGAAATCAACTCCACAATAAACCCTCAAAACCATGCAAATACATGGAAACTAAATAACCTGCTCCTGAACGATCACTGGGTCAACAATGAAATCAAAGTGGAAATTAAAAAATTCTTTGAACGGAAAAATAATAGTGAAGGAGCCTGTCAAAACCTCTGGGATACAGCAAAAACACTGCTAAAAGGAAAGTTCATAGCATTAAACGCCTCCATCAAAAAGTATGAAAGAACACAAATAGAAAATCTAAGGTTATCGTTCATAGAACTGGAAAAACAACAATCTAAACCCAAACCTAGCAGAAGAAAAGAAATAATTAAGATCAGAGCAGAACTAAATAAAATTGAAACCAAAAAAATACAAAAGATAAATAAAACAAAAAGTTCTATGCAAAGATAAATAAAATTAATAGACCATTAGTGAGATTAACCAAGAAAAGAAGAGAGAAGACCCAAATAAGCTCAATTAGAAACGAAAAGGTAGATATTACTACTGATACCACAGAAATACAAAAGAGTACACAAGGCTACTGCAAACACCTTTATGTGCATAAACTAGAAAACCTAGAGGAGATGGATAAATCCCTGGAAATATACAACCCTCCTAGATTAAACCAGAAGATATAGAAACTCTGAACAGGTCAATAACAAGCAGCAAGATTGAAATAGTAATTAAAAAATTGCCAACAAAAAGAAAAGTCCAGGACCAGACAGATTTATTGCTGAATTCTATCAGACATTCAAAGAATTGGTACCAATCCTATTGATGCTATTCCATAGGACAGAGAAAGAAGGAATCCTCCCTAAATCACTCTATGAAGCCAGTATCATCCTGATACCAAAACCAGAGAAGGACATAACAAAAAAAGAAAATAAGAGACCAATATCCCTGAAGAACATATATTGCAAAAATCCTCAACATAATACCAGCTAACTGAATCCAACAGCGTAGCAAAAAGAAAATCCACCATGATCAAGTGGTTTTCATACGAGGGATGCAGGGATGGTTTAACATCTACAAGTCAATAAATGTGATACACCACATAAACAGAATTAAAAACAAAAATCACATGATCACCTCAATAGATGCAGAAAAAGCATTTGACAGTATCCAGTATCCTTTATGATTAATACCCTTAGCAAAATTGGCATAGAAGGGATATAACTTAAGGTAATAAAAGCCATCTGTGACAAACCCATGGCCAATACTAATGAGTGGGGAAAATTTGAAAGCATTCTTCCTAAGAACTGGAATAAGACAAGGATGTCCACTTTCACCACATCTATTCAACATGGTACTGGAACCTAACCAGAGCAATCAGACAAGAGAAAGAAATAAAGGGCATCCAAATCAGTAAAGAGAAAGTCAAACTGTTGCTGCTTGCTGATAATATGATCATATATCCAGATAACTCTAAAGACTCAACCTAAAACCTCCTAGAACTGGTAAATGAATTCAGCAAAGTGTCAGGATACAAAATTAATGTACGCAAATCAGTAGTTTTGCTATACACCAACAGTGACCAAGCTGATAATCAAATTAAGAACTTAACCCCTTTTACAAGAGCTGTAAAAAATATACTTGGGAATATACTTAACCAGTCAGTGAAAGACTTCTACAAGGGGAACTATTAAACACTGCTGAAAGAAATTATAGATGACACAAACAAATGGAAAAACATCTCATGTCCATGGACAGGAAGAATCAATATTACAAAAATGACCATATTGCCAAAAGCAATCTACAAATTCAATGCAATTCCTATCAAAATATCACCATCATTTTTCATTAAGCCAGAAAAAACAATCCTCCAATTCATATGGAACTAAAAAATAGCCTGCCTAGCCAAAGCAAGACTAAGCAAAGAGAACAAATCTGGAGGCATCACATTACATGACTTTGAGCTATACTGGAAGTCCATAGTCACCAAAACAGCATGGTACTGGTGTAAAGATAGGCTCACAGACCAATGGAACAGAATAGAGAACCCAGAAATAAAGTCAAACATTTACAGTCAACTGATTTTCAACAAAGCAAGCAAAAACATAAAATGGGGAAAGTACACCCTATTCAACAAACGGTGCTGGGATAACTGGCAAGCCACATGTAGAAGAATGAAACTAGGTCTTCATCTCTCACCTTATACAAAAATCAACTCAAGATGAATCAAAGACTTAAATCTAAGACCTAAAACCATAATATTTCTAGAAGACAACATCTGAAAAACACTTCTAGACACTGGCTTAGGCAAAGATTTCAAAACTAAGAACCCAAAAGCAAATGTAACAGAAACAAAGATAAGTAGATGGGACTTAATTAAACTAAAAAGTTTCTCCACAGCAAAGACATAATCAGTAGAGCTAACAGACAACCCACAGAGTGGGAGAAAATCTTCATAACCTGTGTCTGACAAAGGATTAATATTCAGAATCTGCAAAGAACTCAAACAAATCAGCAAGAAAAAAAACAATCAATCCCATTAAAAAGAGGGCTAAGAGGCCGGCATGGTGGCTCACACCTGTAATCCCAGCACTTTGGGAGGCTGAGGTGGGCAGATGACGAGGTCAAGAGATCGAGACCAACCTGGCCAACATGGTGAAACTCCGTCTCTACAAAAAACACAAAAATTAGCTGGGCATGGACAATTGCTTGAACACAGGAGGCGGAGATTGCAGTGAGCTGAGATTGTGCCACTGCACTCCAGCCTGGCACCTGGCAACTGTCTCTGTCTCTGACTCTGTCTCAAAAAAAAAAAAAAGAGGGCTAAGGACACGAATAGGCAATTCTTAAAAGAAGATATACAAATGGCCAACAAATATATGAATAAATACTCAACATCACTAATGATCAGGGCAATAAAAATAAAAACCACAATGCAATACCACCTTACTCCTGCAAGAATGACCATAATAAAAAAAACCAAAAAATAATAGATGCTGATATGGATGTGGTGAAAGGGAATACTTTTACACCATTGGTGGAAATGTAAACTAGTACAACCACTACAAAAAACAGTGTGGAGATTCCTTAAATAATGAAAAGCAGACCTACCATTTGGTCCAGCAATCCCACTACTAGGTATCTACCTAGAGGAAAAAAATTCATTACATGAAAAAGATACTTGCACATGGATGTTTATAGCAGTGCAATTTGCAATTGCAATTGCAAAAATTTAGAACCAGCACAAATGCTCATCAATCAATGAGTGGATACAGAAAATGTGGTATATATATATATATATATATATATATATACACACACACACACACACACACACACACACACACACCATGGAATAAGGAACAAAATAATGGCATTCACGGCAGCCTGGGTGGAATTGGAGACTCTTATTCTGAGTGAAGTAACTCAGGAATGGAAAACCAAACATCACATGTTCTCACTCATAAGAGGGAACTAAGCTATGAAGACGCAAAGGCATAAGAAGGATACAATGGATGTTGGGGACTCAGGGGAGAGGGTGGAGGGGGATGAGGAATGAAAGAATACACACTGGGTACAGTGTATACTGAATGGGTGTTGGGTTCACCAAAATCTCAGAAATCAGCGCTAAAGAATTTATTCATGAAAGCAAACACCACCCGTTCCCCACAACTTACTGAAATATAAAATATTTTCATATTTTTATAAATATAATTTTCATATAAAAATTTTAATAAAAATTTTATATAAAATATAAAAATTTTTATATTTTATATAAAATCCCCAAAACTTATTGAAATATAAAATAAATTTAAAACACACAAAAAAAGACTTTGCCCAAAATAATTTTAAAAAAGGGCAAGAGTCAGGGAAGGTTTCATGATGGGGCAATTATGGTCATAGTTTATAAGAGCAGTAAGGGCTGGTTATATGGGAAAAACAAGAAAGTTCTCTACACTTATGTTAAGGCTGGTGTTTGGAAAGCATGGGGGAGTTTAAGGTCTCTGAGTAGAATTGTGTAGCAGCTGCATACAACACTAGTAGAGATGGGGGTGACAGGAAGTGATGCCACACCACAAGAATGTTATGACTTAAAAGGAGGTTGAACACAATATAAAAAGGCATGGGGAGTCACCAAAGAGTGTAACACACGGGCAAAAGAAAATAAAATTTGCATTTTAATATTAGCTAGTATTGGCTGGGCATAGTGACTCATGCCTGCGATTCCAGTACTTTGGTTGGCTGAGGCAGGAGGATCTCTTGAGTCCAGGAGTTCCAGACCAGCCTGGGCAACATAGGGAGACCCCATCCATTAAAAAATAAAAATAAATAGCTAGTATTTATTGAACGCTCTATACATTACTAAGTCCCTTACATGTATGAACTAATTTAGTCTTCACAACAATACCATTTGACAGAGGAGCTGAAAGGTAGTAAATAATTTGTCCAAATATTCAAAATTATTTTGTGACAGGGTAGGACTTGAACACAGATTTCTTGGACTTCAGAGTTCATGCTTTTGACTAGCAGATGTATTCTACTGCTTCTCATACAATAAAAGAACAGGAACTGAAAATACCCTCAAGTTTGGCTTACGTGCCCCAGGCATGGCGTTAGTAACTGTGCACTGAGATCTTGTCTCCAATATGTAGCCTAGGCTGGAACAGCCTTATGGAGGTGGCCAGATTGGATTGAGCTGTATGCTTGGAATAACAGGTCTTAAGCAGAGATTGTGGGCAGAGTTGTTCAAATCAATACTGGATGTTCTTGGAGGTCCGACATACCGCCTGAGATCATCAGGCGTCCTTGTGCAACTCTTTTAGCCTCCGAAGGATCTCATCAGCGTATGCAATTTGGGCATAAGATACAGTCACTTCTGGGAAGTACACAAGGCAGTTCTTATTAGGAAGTTCATGTTTCCCCTATCTTTTGGCTTCTCAGACAGGCCTTTATAAAGGTGGGGAAAACCAGGCGAAAATTATTTCAGTCTCTGTGATTACTGTTGCCAAATACTACCTGCTTTTTTCTAACATTGTAGCCTTTGCTCAAACACTCTGTGGACTTCTGATACTTAGCAGTTTATAGAATTTCAAGTCACTGTTACAAAACAAAATTGTAGCAAACCTATTTTTGGTGCTAGGGCCAGATATCATTATCAGGATATCTCTACAGGAGACTGGAAGTCCTTGTAGGTCAGGATGGCCAAAAGCAGCAGAAACATGAAGAACAGAGCACAGATGATCCCACCTTCATAACTGCAAACTTGTTTCTTGGTCAATTGCTTTGCTTTATGTTTCATTCGCATAAAGCAATCAATGACTATCTTTCAGTGGAGTTTTGTTTAGAATAGTAGTCTTGAATGTTGGTTTTGGGGCCTCTGGAAGACCCTGAGACCCTTTTATGGGTTCTATGAGATCAAAATTATTTTCATAATAATTTAGAAATGTTATTTGCCTTTTATCTCTCATTCGCCCAAGAATGTACAGTAGAGTTTTCCAGAGGCTACATGATGCATTGTATCAGAATAGATGAATGCAGAAGCAGACAGAATTCAGTTCTAAGCCAGATACTAAAGAAATTTGCAAAAATGTAAAACAACAACACCCTTTCAAATATTTTCTATCAAAATTGTTATTTCTGTTAACAGGTAATAGGGTTATTATTTTTGAACGAGTTAAATAAATGTTTTTAAAAGTCTTAGTTTGAATATTGAATATAGTAAATATGAGTTTCTATAATCTACGTAAACAAAAGCTCTTTGGGGTTCTCTATAAATTGTAGAAATACAAAAGGGGTCTTGAGACCAAAAAAGTTTCCGAATGCTGGCTTGGAGAATTCACTGTAGTCAATTTCTCAGTGACTTTGACAGGAAGGGTGTATGTCCTGATTCCCCCACCTCAGGAAATAAGAGGCAGCAGGAAATACATGTGTTTACAGGTCCCTGGTCTCCCTGTGTCAAACGTTGCTCTCTGCACGGTTGATCTGTTTCCTTGGTAACGTAACTGTAGCTGCCACCTGTGGCCTATTAACAACCTCCCTGGCCAGTTGGATTCTACAGGGCAATGACTGGGAATAATTAGGAAACTTAGTAAGGAAGTTTCCTGGAACAGGAAATTGGTTCCTCTGGAACTTGTTAAGCATTAACTCTATATCCAAGACCATGAAAACATTTACTGAAATTAGTACCAGTGTGCAGATCCTCTAGGAGCACTTAGGGCAAATGGAGTCAGGAATCAGGGACTATGAGTTTATTCTTAAAGGCTTAGGTGTCACTTTAAGCTATGATAAGGGAGCAATTAGGTTAAAATGACTCCTGAGTTTCTAACGAAGTCATAGTTTTAAGCCTCTCCCTGGGGTTAAACACTGGTCTAGAGCAGAGGTGTGAGATGTAAATAAAGTCTACTTTAAATCCAGATGTTTCCCTTCACTGAGCCCCTTTGCCACCATAGACTTCAGTAATAGTTACAAAAGCCTGCTGATCCTAGAGAAGTTGACCAAACTTAAGACAGCCTCAGCCAAGCATGAAGTTCTGACGGCTTGATTAGTCTCAACTCAATAAAAAGCAATACATTTTTCCCCAGATAACACTTGGAGGCTTTAAGATTTGTCCAATATAAGCACATGAATATGAAGTAAAAAACAAAAACAAAAACAAAACAACTTATAAGAAAAAACAGTTATGTTTTCCCTGAAGAAAAATAAAAGCCAAGGATTCAATAGAGTGAAAAGAAAGAACCAGGGGCCCAACCCAAAGGTCTCCATCTCGGGCGGGTTTCCTGCTCGGGGCTACAGCTTGCGGAGCCCAGGTCTGTGCCAGGCTAACACAGTCCATCATAGAAAGTGGTACATTGGACAGATAAACGGCAGCGCCATCAGTTCCTCCTATCATTCAAATGCTCTACAGATGGCCTGAAAGGGAAAGCAGTTTCAGTTCCACTCAAAAGATCAACACATTACAGTCAGAAGAGCATGAGCAGAGGGAAAGAACATTTCAATGTGAAAATTTTGTAACAAAAGAAGAAAAATACAAAAGTTTGAAAATATAATGAATAATGACTTGAGTGCCTAACACGAGCTGGGAACTCTGCTGAGCTCTTTGTGCTTTCTCATTTAATGCTCTTAACAGTCCTGTAGCGTGGGCACAACTATTACCTTCATTTTACTCATGAAGAAACCTAGCTGGGAGAGCTTAAATACACTGTCCAAAGCTAAGTGGCAGAAGAGGCAATAGAATACCTTTCTCTTTAACTCCAATTCTCAGTTTTGACCATATCCCAGGCACAGCATGCCACATTTTCTTCTTCATTCAACTCACACTTACCAAGGGGTCACTCCATGCTAGACCTGAAAATAAGGAACCAAAACAGACATTGTTTCTGCCCATATGGGGCTTATAGTAAACAGCGAAATACATACATAAAATAATTACATAAATCAGCACATCATCACAAGCCAAGATAAGTGTTTGAAGGATTATGTAATGCAAACCAATGAGACTATGTATCTATGTATCTATGTAACTATCTTCTATCCATTGATCTATCTATCTTAAATAGGAATTAACTAGGGAGTTTGTAGAGAGTAGGTGACAGAGAAAGCCATGGGCAGAAACAACAAAAGCTCTGTGGCAAAAAGAAATCTCAGGCAAAGAACTCAAAGAAGTATGAGAGTATTAATGTTATCACTGAGTAGGTCCCAGGTTTAGACATATAATGCTTGCTTCAGCAGCACACGTACTAAAACTGAATACAGAGAAGATTAGTATAGCCCATGTGCAAGGATTAGACGTAGAAAACTTTAATACTTCATTAAGGATGCAATTGAAAAATCTATGTTGCTATATTTTTATTTTTTGTTTGTTTTGAACTGTTTGGCTGTTTGTCTTATGTGAGAAACGTTTCATATATAGATGACAGAGAATAATGCAATAAATATTCATGTAACTACTACTAACTTAAATATACTACAATAGGATAATGCTGTTAAGTAATATGACCTCGATTATAATTGAAGTTTCTTGCATATACCTAATGACATCAAAAAGTTTTAAGCCGAGAGCAGACATGAACAGATTTGCATTTTGAAAAGATCTTTGAGAAGTTGCAGTGTAGGCGATGGGAAACAGACATTGATAGGGGGATTCCATCAGCTGACTACTGAGGTGGTCTGAAACTTACTGTGGGAGGAATCTGGATTTGTGCCTCCATAACATTCCATCCTTGCCACTCAATGGGACTTTTAAATCTGAAAACTTTTGTGTTTCTCAAGCTGTGTGAAATGTTCTTAAAGTTATCTTTGACTGTTTTCTCTCTTCCATTTTCTCTGTTTTCTCCTTTTGGAACTCTATTTAAATAAATAGGGATTGAGTTTCTGAATATATTTTTTGCATGTCCACTTTTTGGTTTTCCAAATCTTTTCTTTTGATCTGCTTTTAGGAGGTAAAACGAAGTTTAGTTTTCTAGTCCATCAGTCCCTTCTTCAATCATGTCTATTTCCTCTTTCAGCCCATTCTTTTATCTAATAAGTTTCAAATATTTTTTCAGTCATCACAATTTAGAGTATTTAAAGTAACTTTCAGCCCATTCTTTTACCTTTCAGCCCATTCTTTAATAAGTTTCAATTATTTTTTCAGTCATCACAATTTAGAGTATTTAAAGTACATAATGAAATCATCTTCTTAATAATTGAAGTAATTTTAACTTTTTTTTGTTTTGTGATCTGTTTAATTAGGTATTATCTCCTGTTAATGAAATTAAGTTTCTCTTTTTCTTTCTTTCTTTTTTTTTTTGAGGCAGGGTCTTGCTCCGTCACTCAGGCTAGGGTGCAGTGGTGAAATCGTGGTCCATTGCATCCTCGACCTGTTGGGCCAAGAGATCTTCCTGCTTCAGCCTTCTGAGTAGCCAAGGCTCGCACCACCATGCCTAGTTAATTAAAAAAAATTTTTTTTGTAGAGACAGAGTCTCGTGTTTCCCAGGCTGGTCTGGAACTCCTGGGCTCAAGTGTTCCTGCCTTGGCTTCCCAGAGTTTTGAGATTACAGGAATGGGCCATTGCTCCTGTCCAGTTTCTTTCTTTAAGGCATCGAATTTCCTCAAATGCTTGATTGCTATCTCACCTTTGGATTGATAATTTCTATTTTCTATTATCAATTTTCAGTTTTAATTTATTTCCATAAACACTGGGCTCTATATAACTTCTATCTTTGGAAATTTATTAAAAACTTCTTTGCAGCCAAGTCTATGGTCAATTTGTGTAAATGTGTCATAAGCATTTGAAAGGCACATGTGTTTCTATTGGGATCTAAAGTTTAGCACACACTCACCCACGTGCATCCACACACACACACATCTAGAGTTTTCTGCTTCATTTTAATGTCCATGAATCAGTTCATTGATCATTTAGCTGTTGCCACCTGCTGGCCCAGTGGATCTCAGAAGCCCCTGTCCCAGTGCAGCTCTTCAGGCAGCCTGTCTGCTCATCTTGGCTGACTCATGCGTTGCTGCCATGGCAAAGAGGCATTGACTGCTGTTGACCCTAGACAGTCTGGGCAGTCAAAGCAAAAATGGAGTCAGATGGAGAGTTTAAAGAAATGTCAGAATTGCTCACTTAGTGACTGATAGGTCATGGTGATGGCAGCAGCCCGGAGGCATTGCCAGGGATGCATGCTCCATGGAGCCGGCGGGAGCCTTGGACAAGTGGAATCTCTGCCTGATCCGAGTTGGAGTGGGACCTCCCAGGGTGCCCCTGCAGCCGACCAAACTGCAGCCTGTAGATCCGGGCCTCCGGCACCATGGAGCAGGCAGGAGCTCCGCCCTCCCGGGTACAGCTGCAGCTGGATCTGTGGCTACAGGTCCTGGCTTCCCACTTCATGGAGCAAGAGCAGTAGCCAGAACCTCTCCCTTTCCCGGTATCCCTGAAGTCTTCGGGCCTGGGAAGGCCCCCCTGCCCTTGCAGGCTCAGAAGTGCCTGCTCCCACTGCCTGGCTTCTCTTGGCTGTTGGTGCCCGTTCAGATCTCAGAGAAGTCTGAGTGAGCCTTAGCACCATGAATGGCAGTAGGAGGCAAACAGGTTCCTGGGCAGAAGGGGGTGGTCCTGGTAAGGCCCCACCTTCAGACCAGGGAGGGCCTGAAGGCTGGGGGCTGGGCTGCCAGCCCCACAATCCAGAGTGGGGGCTTGTGGGGCCTTTTCCAGGACCTGCCACTCATGGATGCCCATGGACCAATCAGCATACACTTCCCCCCCTTTGAGGTTCATAAAAGCCACGGGCGCCGGGCACGGTGGCTGAAGCCTGTAATCCCAGCACTTTGGGAGGCAGAGGCGGGTGGATCATGAGGTCAAGAGATCGAGACCATCCTGGTCAACATGGTGAAACCCCGTCTCTACTAAAAATACAAAACATTAGCTGGGCATGGTGGCGCGTGCCTGTAATCCCAGCTACTCAGGAGGCTGAGGCAGGAGAATTGCCTGAACCCAGGAGGCGGAGGTTGCGGTGAGCCGAGATCGCGCCATTGCACTTCAGCCTGGGTAACAAGAGTGAAACTCAGTCTCAAAAAAAAAAAAAAAAAAAAAAAAAAAAAGAAAGGGCTCAGCCAGAGCAGGGAGAGGATGGGGAGAGGACTGGGTGATCAGCTGCACAGAGGAGCTACCCACTCTGCTGAGAGCTGTAGAGATCACAGGATGACCTGCCAGCCGCGAGGAGCCACCCTCTCCATGACCTCCTCTCTGCTGAGAGCTGAACATTTGACAGGACTACCTGCCTACAGAGAGGAGCCACCCTCTGTGGGTCTCCTCTGAGCTGTTGTAACACTCAATAAAGCTCCTCTTCATCTTGTTCAACTTCCACTTGTTTGCATACTTCATTCTTTCTGGACATAGGACAGGAACTCGTGTAAAGGCATCACTGGCCAGCCACAGAGGTTTCGGCCAGAAAAGTGGCACCCCAAAGATCCTGTTACAATGGGACATTAGGAAGAGGGAACAATCAAGAATAAAAAATAATGACAAATATGGAACCAGCCAGCTATGGAAAAATTACTTATACACAGT
Source organism: Sapajus apella (assembly GCF_009761245.1). Lineage (NCBI taxonomy): Eukaryota > Metazoa > Chordata > Mammalia > Primates > Cebidae > Sapajus > Sapajus apella. Next base: position 3,313,121 of record NW_022436987.1, on the reverse strand, counting down.
ATTCCTTTTAGCTGATTTTCTTGGGCTTCGCAAGCATCACCAGGAAGTAATGATAACTTATCTGTTTTGTTCCAACATTTACAGTCTCATAAGTGTGATGGTAGCTAAAATTTCAGAGCCTTTTCTAGGTCTCAAGGAGTTAGAAAAGCCTGCTGAAATCTGGGTTATAACAACAAGCCCCCACGGCTTCCAGTGCATTGGCATCATAGAGAATTACAAGAGTTTAATGTCATCCAGATAAAGCTGGAACTCAGTGACCCACTTCCTCTGAGTTCACCTAAAGGAGCTATAAATAGGGACATGTGTCATCTTAATGGGGATCATTCTGCTTAGGCATAAAATCTTACTAAGCCAACTTAGAGGAGGTTGCAGTTCCTTGTCAATTTTTGATAGCCTTGTGTTTATCCACTTTCTCAGACAAGGACTACAGGAAATGAAGGGAAACGTGTGGGGATTTTGGAGAGAATTTAATGAAGAGGCTGTTTACCAAGGTGTGGGCAGAGTCACAGGGAATCATAAGGGATGTTGAGGCACTCAGAGACTAGTAATATTAACTAAACATAAAGCCATTAACATGCCTAGGGTTGAAATGGTAATAAGGAATTAGTGTCACCAGAGCTGTGGACATGTGGCAGGGGGTTGCTTGGTGAGAGCACTAATGGTAGAGGGACCAGACACTGCCAGAACCACAGTCAAGGGGAAGCAGGGAGGAAGCCAGAGAATACATGCCCTGACTTCTCATCCCATATCCCACACTTCAACCTTCTGCTGGTGCCTGCAATCAGCTAGACCCAACAAGAATGCAGAGATCTAAGAGCCTGGGTGGTGCAGTGTGTGTGTGTGTGTGTGTGTGTGTGTGTGTGTGCATGAGTTTGTGCAATTCACTGGGGCACAGAGCAGAGTTGATCAGAGAAGGGCAAGTAAAGATTATTACTCAAGAAGGAGATGTTAAGGCACTTTATATTTAAAAAAAAAAAAAAAGAAAAGATTATTACGAGGTCAGAAAAAGAATAACCAGAGCGTACACTGGTGCTTGTTCCAGTCAGTTGGGGCCAGGACACAGGGTGTGTTTTACATGCAATATATTGAAAATTGTAGTACCTGCGGCAGAAGAATTAACCCAGGATTGCTGTTCTCTGATGTGGACTGTGTATATGAAAAACACTAGCCAATAGAGATATAATCATAGCTACATTTTTATTCTGTGAAAACTCTTTATATATTAAGAGCATTTGTCTTTGCACACAGAACATGTTATTTATTTATTTATTTATTGAGACAGGATCTCTCTCTGTCTCCAAGGCTGGACTGCAGTAGTGCAATCAGGGCTCACTGCAGCCTTGACCTCCTGGGCTCAAGCACTCTTCCTGCCACAGCCTCATGAGTAACTGGGACCACAGGCATGTGCCACCATGACTGGCCAATTCTTTATTTTTTGTAGAGATAGGTCTCGCTATATTGCCAAGCTGGTCTCAAATTCTTGGGCTCAAGCAGTCTTCCTGACTTGGCCTCCCAAAGTGCTGGAACTGCACAATAAGCCACTGTGTCCAGCCGTAGAACATTTTAAATTGTGCTGTTAAATCTGTTTTACCTTCATGATTCTGCCTTTGATACCATCCTTAGAAAGCATTTTCCTACCCTTAAGGATTTATAGATGTCACCCAAATTTCAGGTACTTTGTTACTTTTCCAAAACTCCCCACATTTATCGTGCAATTTATTGAAATAGTCGCATATTTAAAAATAGATTCATATATATGAGTTTATAAATATTTATACCATATTTCTTTTCCTTTATGTGCTTATTATTCTCCTGGGCCAGTGCACCACACTGTTTTAGTTATTACTTTGTTATTGTTAGGATACATTTTAAATCTAGCAAAGAAAAGTTTCTTTCTTTGTTCATTTTCTTATTTAAAATTTTTATTTTTCAAAGTTAACAGAGAAATAAATGCTTTAAAAGGCTAGAAAATACAGACAAGCAATAAAAACATGGAGAATACCCATACTCCCACCAACTTAGAGAAATATCGATAATATCCAGTTGTACACTCTCCCAATTTCCTTTTTTCTGTTTATAGTCCTTCCAAATTTTAGACATATATATTTTTACTTATAGAAATTAAATTATCTCATATATACTGTTTTGAATCTTTTATTTGTAATTTAATAGAAGACCATGGGCATTTTTTCTATGCAAGTACAGATAGTATCCCATGATATGAATGGTCCTGGATTTACTTACACATCCTTCTTTTGATGAGCAATTAAGTGGTTTCTGATTTTTTCCATTATTATACAGAATACTAAAATGTATATCCTTGCACTTACATGATTTTTTTTCTTAGAATAAATTCTTAGAAGTGCAATTCTTTGTAAAAAAGAAAATTACATTTTTAACCTCTATAAATGTTGCCAGGTTTTCCTACAGAAACACTTCATTCCTACTACGTATGAAATTTCCCTTTCCTCCTTAGCCTTACTAGCATGGGAGCTTTTATGCTTACATTTTAACTCTTGACTAACCTCATAGGTAAAAATTAATATATCACTATTATTTTGTTTACATTATTTTGATCATGAATAACATTGAGCCTTTTATCTTATATGTAGTTTATTTTTAATGAATTTATATATACATACACAATTTAAATATGTATCCTATATCTATATTATATAATATATAATATTCATATATATTTTAAATTGGATGCTTTTTTTGGTTTGTGAGTACTTTTTATATAATGTAAATATTAGACGGAATTGAATAGACTTCAACTATTTTTTAGTTGCCTTACAGTTTCTTTCCAATATCTCACCCATATATTTAAAACATGTATGGGATCAAATATGTCATTTTCATTTTGAATCCTGGTCTTGGTGTCATCTGAAGAAAAATCTGTCCAACTTAAAGTTCATTAAAACACATTTTCCAACTTTTTCCACAGACACATTTACATTTGGCTATGGTATGAGCTAGATATCTAGTATTTGTTTTCCAAAAGAATAGTCTAGTTTTATACCAATTTTGAATAACATTTTTTCTGTCATAACTTGAAATACTTTTAAAATCTTATTTTTAGCTCCCAGCTATACTTTTGTCTGTTGTTTGAGTCTGTTCTGTTACTTGATCTATTTTTCTATTTCTTGGTGACTTCCATAAAAAGTTGTTTTTTGAGGCAGTTCACTGGCGAGGCAGAAATCCTAAAACACAAACCTATTCTGATTGGTTAGTTAATTAGGATACTCCCAGCTTAGAGACGCTGAAGGGCTGCAGACACTGAATTCAGTTATTATCTAAGTCAATTGGAACATCCTGTAATCCTTTAGCAGGTGTGAGTGCAACCTCTTGCAATCTCCTGTCTCCACTTTAAAGCCTAGCCTTAATTACTTCATTTTCTTTCACGTAGTGAGATTTTTTTTTTTTTTGAGAGAGAGAGAGAGAAATAGGAGGAGAGAGAAAGAAACAGCTAACTCTCATGCTGAGTGAGAGAATCCAGAAGATGGAATCCAGGAGAGGAAAGCAACTTCCACACTGAGTGGAAAGGATTAGAGAGAGATGGAGTTTAGGAGGGGAAGACAGGCTTCCACAAGAGAGTGTGGAAGGGAACCCCAGAGGGAAAATCGAGGAAAGAGAAAGATGGCTTCCATGAGAGTGTTTGTGGAAGGAGACCCAAACATGGAGTCCCCATAGTGGGAATTTTATAGTGCCTTGCCCTAGCTCCTGTAATACCCTATCCTTCCCGTAAAGAAACCTCATGGCAATGATGGAGATTTGCACAAGCCCTAAGAGCCATTGATAATATCATTTTTTGGCACCCTGTCATTACAAATCTCCGTACCTTCCTGACTTTCATCCCCATAGAGAGTAAAATTTTCAGTGATAGACATTTGTAGTGCCATTTTTGTTGTTGTTGTTGAGATGGAGTCTTGCCCTGTTGCCCAGGCTGAAGTGCAGTGACGTGGTCTTGGCTCACTGCAACCTTTGCCTCCCAGGTTCAAGTGATTCTCCTATTTCACCATCCCAAGTAGCTAGGATTGCAGGCACATGCCACCATGCCTGGCTGATTTTTCTGTATTTTAGTAGAGACAGGGTTTCACCATGTTGCCCAGGCTGGTCTTGAACTCCTGAACTCAGGCAATTCACTCACTTCAGCCTTCCAAAGTGCTAAGATTACAGGCATGAGCCACAGCACCCAGCCTGTAGTGCTTTTTAAAGGCACTAAAATTGACACTGAGAGTCAATTTTTATTTACTGCATGTGGAAAGGACAACAATATATCTGGACAAAAATGCTTCGAGAATGTACTGAAGGCCCCTCTCACTTTTCACAGGTACTGAAGGCAGATTTAACGTTTATTTCCCCAAAGGGTCAGCCCTCTTAAAGTATGTTGATAACGTTCTTCATTCTCCTTGTAAAGAGGCTTGTGAACATGATAGTGTTTATATCCTTAAAATTCTAGCAGACAAAGGCTGTAAAATTTCCAGAGAAAATTCCAATTTACCAAGGCCTGTCAAATACTTCAGACGCTTGATATTAAACCAAGGACCTCTCTTGGATCCTGATCAGGGACACAAAGCTTATATTGTTTGGATCTGAGTCTCCACTAAATCTAATGTCAAATTGCAATTCCAAATGTTGCAGGTAGGGCCTGGTGTGAGGTGATTGGGTAATGGGGGTGGATTTCTCATGTGTGGTTTATCACCATCCTCTTGATACCGTCCTTAGGATAGGGAGTCTTCATGAGCTCTAGTTGTTTAAAAAAGTGTGTAGTGCCTCCCTGTGCCCTGCCTCTCTTCCTCCTGCTCTGGGCAGGTTACCTGCTTACTTCCTCTTTGCTTTCGCCCATAATTGTAAGTTTCCTGAGGCCTCTCCAGAAGCCAAGCAGTTGCATTAGGGGTTCTTAACTGAAAACATGGAGATCAACACAGACCCCTTGGCTGTTATAGCCAGCAATTAGATTCAGTGGCTAAGGGACTCCCTTTCCGCATGGCACCTATGTCAGGCACTGTGGCTTTAACCAAATCTATGTTCCTCATGCTGTAGAAGCTTTCATCAGTTCTCCTAATACTCAATATCTTTCTGTGAGTCACTTTTTATGAGATCTTGCTGTTGAATTCTTCTCATATTCTTCTTTCTCATTTCAATAAGTCATAATCCAGCAACTTGCCTTCTCTTACTCAATGATGAGACACCACATAACTGCCTAAATCTAACTGACCAGCTACTAAAATCTAGAGCTGATTTACAAGAAACCCCTATACCAAATGCAGGATTTTCATAGTTTACTGATGGATTGTACATGCCAGTTAATGAAGGAAAATATGTTGCTCGATGTACTGTTATCACCCTTTTTAAGTGACTGAAGCGGCCTCATTGTCAGTGGCTGCTTCAGCCCAGCAAGCAGAACTTTGTCCCTTACCCAGGGCTTGTATCCTGGTGAAAGGTAAACCTGCAGGTATTCACAGAGTCAGCTGTTAGGTCTTGGGGTTGTTCAAAATTTTGTTATGCTTCAGAAGTAAAGAGAATTTCTAACTTCTGGGGTGAACCAAATAAAAAATGGAGCTTTTTTTCAAAATTTTATAAATTCAACTTCTCTTGGCTTTGGCCATAATCACAATTCTTGGGCACTCAAAATTGGAATCTGTTGAGGCTAAAGGAAACAACGTGGCTGCTCATGCACCACCACAAATGGCTACGTTGAGTTCCACTACGACTGAAAACCTTATTTATAGCTAATATTAATTATTTTCCCCAAAATAATCTAAATTATGTTGTTAAAGTGGCTCAGTCTCAAGTCACACATAAATAAAATCATTTCTGTGCTGAAAACGATTGCATTGTTTGCCTAACAATGAATTTATAATATGGTCCAATGATAAACCAGTATGATGAGAATCTATAAAAGATTCCTACTTGAAATGGCACATCAGATGACTTACTGGACAACTGATAGACTTACAAGTTTTATGAAACTGTATTGGTGGGGAAACATTTCAGGACCGCCAAAGAGGTACAACTGTCTTGTACTGCTTTGGCAAAATTCAATCCAGGAAAAGCAGTTCAGAGTTCCAGGCCATTTTGACCTGCCTAATTGACCCTTGTTTCTTTAGAAAATGGATTTCATCCATCTGCCTCCCTCTCAAGGTTATAAATATGTTCTTTCTATAATTTGTATGTTTTCTCACTGGGTAGAAACATTTCCTTGCCAACCTGCCACTACCTCAGCTGTTGCAAAACAGTTATTAGAAAAGATTATTCCTACATGGGGTATACCCTTACAGTTACATAGTGACTGAGAAACTCACTTCATTGGCCATATTACAAAACAAATTTGCAAAATGTGGCCCATATTACAACACTTAACATTGGGTCTACCATCCTCAGTCTTTCAGATTGGTGGAAGAAACAAATGCCATTATCAAAACTTAACTGGCACAATTTGTGGAAACATTAAAATTGCCCTGGCCAAAGGCAGTTTATCTGGTCCTATTGAATTTAAGGTCTCACCTTTTATAAAATATAAGTTGCTGCCTTTTGAAATTGTCACTGGATGATTGGTGCATTTAGCCCTCTCTGCTTTTGATATTCGGTTGACTAAAGGAGACATTCTCCAATATTACAAAGAAATAGTTAAGGCTGTAGACAAAAAATCATACTCTGGTAGACAATCTTCCCACACTGTGCTTCTGGGATGTGAAAATACCAAACCTCACAACCTTTAGTCTGGTGATTTTTGTCTATTGGAAGAGATATTTACAAAAGAATTTCCTTCATTCTTGGTGGAAAGGTCCATATCAGGTACTCCTTACCAGTCCCCATCCTGCCAAACTAAAAGATGTTGACCCTTAGATTCATGTTCTCATTTAAAGGATGCTGTTACCTCCTGCTGGAATTCAGAAACAATCAAAGACTTGAGGTTAAAAATGACCCAGAAGTGCAGCATATGACAGCTGAAGTTGACTAATCATCCAAGACCACTCAGACTAGACCTGTACATGATTAAGCTCCCTGCAACATTTAGCTACTTGTACGTTGCCTCCTCTATATTCTTGTTTTTTGCCTTCTACCGTCTTGCACAACAGAGTTACCTCATCACCAAGCAGAGGTTTTTTTCACTGGTGCCAATACCTACTGTTACACTTGAACAAATGCTTCTAACAAAGTAGAAACTGAGGTAAAATCTATGAACATGATAATTAGCTAAATGGAATGTCCACCATTAAAATGTTTGGCATTTTGATCTATACAGCTGACTACCCTTTATAGTCAAAATTTGGCTAAAATTCCATCTTCAACTTTTTAAACTCACTGTTGTGGTTATTGTTGCTGTAATATTTACATTTCTTACTTTGTTCCTTATCCATGTTAGCTTAGAAAAAAAAGTTTAACCAAAGTGATTGTCACTTAGAAGCTCAGCATGGTCTATCAAGCCTATGATTCAGAAAAGACATCTTATTTGATAACTTTTTTTGGACCAAACCCAGCTTGATAACTCTCTTCTCAAAATCTCTTTGTCACTGAAATGTGGCCGGGTATAGCCATACACTTCTTAGAACTTGCATCTCCCAATAAGAAACATGAATCCTCGACATGTTCATTTCAGCCATGAGGGACAAAATCAGACTTGCCAATTGATCTGCAATGTTCTCTGAAGAAAGATCTTGATCAAAAGGGGAAAATGTGAAAGAAAAGGAAATAATTAAGGCTAAAGCTTTAAAGTGGAGTCAGGAAATTGCAAGAGGATTGTACTCATGCGATGCCTGTTAAAGGTCAAACCACAGAATGTTTCAATAGCCTTGGATAACAACTGAATGCAGTATCTTTAGTACCGGCTTTCAACCACCCTCAGCTGGGAGTATCCCAATTAACTAGCCAATCAGAATAGGTTTGCAATTTAAGATTTACCCAGCCAATGAACTGTCTCCCAAAACATCTTTTTCTTGTGGAAATCACCTATAAAAAACTTTTCTAGCCACATATTAGATGATTAAATTTATATGAAATGTCCAGAATAGCAATTCCTAATGTATTTTCTGTTGCTATGGACTTGCTTATCCTGGACATTTCATATATATGTGTAGTCATATAATATGTAACCTTTTGTCTCTGTTTTCTTTCACTCAGAATAATGTTTTCAAGGTTCATCCATATTGTAGCATAAGTCAGTACTTGATTACATTTTATACATGAATAATTAGCTACTATACAGAAATACTACATTAAAAATATATTTATAATTGAACATTTAGGTTGTTTCCGTTTTTTGGCAATTATGAATAATGTTGCTATGAATGTGCACAGTTTTTTTTGGTGAACATATTTTTAGTTTTTTGGGGTATAGTTCTTTGGATGGAACTGCTGGATTATATGGTAACTATATGTTTAACTTTTAGAAGAACAGTCAAGGTCTTTTCTAAAAAATGACTTTAGCTATGCCTCATAAACTTTGGTAGCTATATTTTAATTTTAATTTATTTAAAATTATTTTCTAATTTCCCTTTGATTTCATCTTTGACCCACTGGTTATTTGTGGATATGTTATTTGCCACCGTATTTGTGAAATTCCAATTTTTTTTCTATTATTGTTTTTTAATAGTAGTCCACTGTGGTTATAGAACATAGCTTATAATTTCTATCCTTTTAGATTTACTGATATTTGTTTTTTGGTATAGCATATGATCTTTTCTGGAGAATATTTTATGTGTACTTGAGGATAATGTATACTCTGCTGTGGTTGGGTAGAATATCCTATAGGTTTCAATTAGGTCTATTTGGTTTATAGTGTTCAAGTGATGTATTTCCTTGTTGATGTTCTGCCTACATGTTTCATCTGTCACCGAAAGTGGGACATTAATATTTTCAACTATTATTATTGAATTATTTATTTTTCCCTTGATTCTATCAGTGTTGCTTCATATATTTTGGTGTCCTGCTGTTAGATGCATATATGTTTATAATTGCTTTATTTCCCTTATGGAATGACCCTTTTATTATTATAAAAGATCCCTGCAGTCACATGCTTTATTTCAAAGTCTGTATCATCCGATATTAGTGTAGCCATTCCAATTTTATTGTTGTTACTGTTTGAATGATACATCTTTTACTTTTATCTATTTGAATTTTGAATTTAAAGTGTATATCCTGTATATACACTGTAGATATTTCTATGTTATTATAGAATGACATATAACAAAATTGTATATGCTCTGTGACCCAGCAATTCTACTTTTAGCAGTCTTATTCCAGAAGCATCCATTATCCTACTGTTTACTGTGGAAATATTTGTAACAAAAAGTTAATCAATAGGCAAATGATTAAATGAATTGTAATACTTCTGTGCTATATCCTATGTCCTGTGTAGTTGGAATTATCTTAGTTCCAATCCCTACCTTCCAAGAAACAGAAGTATTTACCCTTTAAGAAGTATGGGAAAATTGTTTCAACACCTCTCTTCATCTCACAGTGACATGTGAAGATATGAAAAGAGTGATGACTTATCTGATTGGTGAGTAAGAAGAGACTGGATTAGTCATTTATTTATTCTTTCTTAGAATCAAATAGTGTATTCTGTGTCCTCTGTAGTAAATCCTGTAGGGGAAGCCTTTGCACTGTCAAAAGGTCTGCAGACCTGCAGAGGTCTATCTGACTATGTAAATCCATCTGGACTTCTCTAATACAGCCACATAAAGAGTTAAGATTTAAATTTAAGTGAAAAAAGCAAGAGAGAGAAATATATATACCTATGTGTATGTGCATGTATACATGTGTGCATATGTATGTTATTTATATATGTACATATACCTATTTATAGATCATATATCTCAAATATTTAAGAAATATTATATTTGCATATCATATATATAAAATTTCAGAAGTATGCATATAAAATTGTGAATTCTTGTTTCTATGAGGTAACAGTAGGGAGGAGTAAGAAGGATTTTTACCTCAATGTATTGTTAAAATATTTTAGTTTCTATAACCATGTACTTATTGATGTAATTTTAAAAGTTTGAGGAACAAAAATACCCCGGAAGAAAATACGTGAATATTTTCATATATAGTGGTTCAATAGTTATCTCTATAAAGAGAGTTTGAGCCAAGCAAAAAACAGTGGCTCATGCCTGTCATCCGAGCACTTTGGGAGGCCAAGGCGGGCGGATACAAGGTCAGGAGTTCAAGACCAACCTGACCAACATGGGGAAACCCCGTCTCTACTAAAAATACAAAAAATTAGCCAGGCATGGTGGTGCATGCTTGTAATCCTAGCTACTCAGGAGACTGAGGGAGGAGAATCACTTGAACCCAGGAGGGGGAGGCTGTAGTGAGCCGAGACCGTGCCACTGCACTCCAGCCTGGGCGACAGAGCAAGACTCCATCTTAAAAAAAAAAGAAAGAAAGAGAGTTTGAATAGTGGTTCAATAGTTATCTCTAGAAAGAGAATTTGGGGAGTCTATATTATTTATTTGTTTAATATTTTAAAACAATGGCCTTGTATTATTTGTTATGATTCATAAAAATAAGATTTAATATTAGCTTTTCATCCTAGGCAATAGCTAGCCTCTCCTAAATCATGTTGCTTGATATCTGTGATCATAGTCATATCCTTTCTTTTTCTTACATTTTGAGAATGGTTTTACTGCTTCAAGTCTAAAATTAACATGTTTTCTCTTTTTTTCTTCTTTAGTAGAATTAATTATGTTAACATAGTTTTTATTCATATCTGGCCCTCTGAAATAAACCTTACCTGGTACCTGGTCATGGTATAGACTGTTTAATACATAATGTATTCAATTCGAATGGCACGTGTTGGACTTAGGACTTTTGGCTGTATCTTCACAACTGATATTGGGTTGTAGTTTTTGTGTGTGTGTGTTTCTGATTGTGACATCAAGGCTATGTTAGTCTCAAAGAATGAATTTGGAAATCATGTAAATAAAACTTCCACACCTCTCACACTTCTGCTATTTTTAATAGTGATTATGCACAGTGTAAGTGCTAAGTGCTGGGTTCTTATATGCTTGTTAAAGTTTCAGTAGCTGCTGTACAGCTTTTTTCTTATGTCTAATTATTGTGCCTTTAAATTTTGGCATTTTTATTAATTAGATTTTTTTTGGACACTTTGCTGTTTACTGAGTTTTAAAATAGGAGACCCAGCCTTTAGAATTATTTATATGTTCTATTTCTTTTTCTAACAATTTTTCTTCTTCTTCTTACTAGTTTTCTTCTTCTTATCATAACTTCCTACTTTGACATTATGTATTTTGTTCTTCTTGCTTTCTGAGGTGAATGTGCAGTTTATTTTTCATTTCCTATGTTTAATAATAAGTATGCATAATAATAATAGCATTAATAATTAGGCAGTTTTTCTGAGGACAGCTCTGATTGGAGAGGGCCCTTATTTCCGTACTTATCTCCATGACACTTTGACTTAACCCTGGTAGGGCACAGGAATGGAGTGCAAGTTTCAGATTCAACTTGTGTGACTTTTATGTTCATGGAAGAATTATTGTTAAGTATTGCTTTTTTCCTTTTCTTCTTATTGGAAATCTATGTGACATTTTTATTTTAAAAATAGGATTTTTCTGCTTAAAAAGGCTTAACACTGTTGACCCTGTTTAAATTTGCTCAGTTTAGCTTTATTTTCTTCATACTGCATTGACATTCTCTGAGAAGATGAGTTACATAAAATTCTATCATTTACATCTGCTTCTGTCTAGAGTAATTTAAATGCGTGGTGGCTACCACCATTATTACTGCCCCCCTTCCTGGCCTCACTTCTTGCTCAATTCTGTTCAAGAAGATTTCAAAGGAAGTCAGAATTAAGAGTAGTATTCAGCATGACTCACAGAGCAGTGCTGCAGAAATAGAGGTGGATGAACACATTCTATTTTTTTCATTGGTACAGGCACTAGGTAAGACTAATTATTGAAGACACAGAAACATAAATACTAAATTTTATAATAAGAAAATAAAAAATACTAGAAACAACATACATTTTATTTCCAAAAATCCGAACATTGCTAAATAAAACAATACATTAAAGATAAAAGGAAAATAATCTTAGTGGGTAGATGATAGATGAAATGAAATGACTGGTTGACTAAAACAGAGAAAGAATAAAAGCAATCTAAAAAATATCAGAATTAAATTTATTTAATTATGTGAAAGTGAAACATAGGTGTTGCATATTATTGAATTAGTGCTAAATACACAAAGTCCAGAGAGTCTTCCACAATGCAGAGAGTAATAATGAGCTAAAAATAATGAGTGAAAGAGAGATGATAAAAAAATAAGTAGTACAGAGTCTGAAGATCCAACATAGAGAAAATAGGCATCTCTGAGGAATCATTTATCTTCTACAAATCAGAAGCCACAATAAATTAATGAAAATTTCATAAACTGAAAAAATGGTTCTGCAGAATGAGAATAGTCCCTGTATTTCAGGCAAAAATAATAATGAGAAGAAACCCCCATGGAGACAGATTAATGCAGTTTTTGAATTTCACAAGGGACAAATATCAAATAGTTTCAAGAAGTCTAAAGAACTTTGTGGGAAATGTTTATGAGCCAAGAATTTATGTGATAAGAGAATAGATACATTCTCACTTATATAGAGTCTCTGAAAATGAACTATATATGCACATTTCATTGAAAGTCATTCAAAGCTGTAATTATTTTGGCAAGAAATGAATCAAATATTAAATCAAGGATGAGGAAATACAGAGTTGAAAAACTGAACTTGAGCACTGATAAATTATACTGAGGTCTCTCATTTAATGCATATTTGTACCACATTTTACAGAATGGGATCTTAAAATACTGTACATCTACTTTTTTTACATGTAACAACCTTACATTTTTTTAAGTACCAAGAAGAAACCAAACAAAGAACAACTAACAAAGAAGAAATAAAATCTTAGTCCTAACCCCTTACCACAAGGTTATTGGGTTCATGGCTTCTTGCATTAGAATATACAATAATAACAGCTGTGCTATTGTCCATGTAGTGTTGAAATTTGCACACACATATATAGGGTCCAGCCTATATAGGGTGAAATTTCACAGAAACCTTATAGGTTTCTGTGAGGCCCTCCCTGCTGGTGTGGAGATGAGAAACTGTGAAAATAAAGACACAATACACAGAGATAGAGAAAAGAAAGTTTGGGCCCAGGGATCCACTGCCAACCAAAATGTGGAGTCTGGCAGTGGCCCCGAGTGCCTGGCCACTCTGACTTTTATTGAATACAAAGCAGTGGGCAGGGAAGGTAGGGTGAGGTAATGGTGGTCAGTGATAGGGTCAGGTAAATCATGTGTCTTGGAGAGAGGGGGCCCAGGACTTTCAAGTAGCAGAGGCGAGGAGAAAACCTAATGTGTCAGCACTCTTCACATATTTGTTAGAAATGTCGAGGACATTAATTCTTATCTTCTGAGAAAAAGAGAAACCAGGTGCAGAAGTAGAGTGTGAGAGTGGACATGGAACGTGACCGCTGAAGCACAGCATCACATAGAGACAGTTAAGCCCCCGGATGTCTGTGGGCCTCTCTGACAGCCACCAGGCCTACCACAAGAGCTTGGCAGAGCGGAGTTTTCTCCTCACTTCCCCAAGGAAGGAGATGTCTGAGCCATCTTGGATGTCTTCTTTCCTAGTTGGCTAAACAGCAGGCGCTTTCACAGTGCTGGCAATGCTGCACAGCCGACGCGTTCTCCAGCAGCCCTTATGAAGGCGTGACAGAGGGGTTAGAACATCTTGTCTTAGGATCAGTTTATTCACAATGTCACCTCAGTTCCATCCTTCATAACCCAATAGTCATTAGTAAAATTAAAGGTTATATTGAGTATATGTCTTTATGATTATAAGTAACTCTAAGATATATATGATTATATAAAGGAATAACTATGTGCCTACATTTCTAATTCTTTTCTAAAGAAATCAATATTTATATGGGAACAGGGCTGAGGCTTCAGACTCTTGCCATGGCACTTGCGGGGTTCCTCCCCCACGCACATATTATGCTTGTTCTTTCTGAAACACAATAGATGGGCCAAAATGTCCTGCTGTACAAGTGCTGTGACTTTTCTAATAACATCCTCATCATTTTCTCAGTAACAGATTAGTATTAAATCCTAGGGAAAAGTTGCAAGAACTCATTTTCTTAAGTTATGTACAATACACACTCAACAAACTCCCCCCATTTATACCACTGTATGAACCTGTTAACAATGCATTCAAGATGGCAAAAACATGCAAGTAAGTGGCTTCTAGCTTCAATGCCTTAGATATTTTAAATAGTTATTTTAAAATGACATTTTGTAAGTATTATATTTAGTTTAAGGAAGTGTAAAAATTTAGACTTGAACTCATTAGAAGGAATATGTAATACATTGGACAGTTTAGTTCAACTCAACTTTTAAATCAATATCTTAAAATCAAATTTTAATATAATGTGTTTGAATTTTGCAAAGTTTTTTTCAGGTATCAAAACTTTGAACATTTTTTTTTTTTTTTTTTTTGGGACGGAGTTTCGCTCTTGTTACCCAGGCTGGAGTGCAATGGCGCGATCTCGGCTCACCGCAACCTCCGCCTCCTGGGTTCAGGCAATTCTCCTGCCTCAGCCTCCTGAGTAGCTGGGATTACAGGCACGCATCACCATGCCCAGCTAATTTTTTGTATTTTTAGTAGAGACAGGGTTTCACTATGTTGACCAGGATGGTCTCGATCTCTTGACCTCGTGATCCACCTGCCTCGGCCTCCCAAAGTGCTGGGATTATAGACTTGAGCCACTGCGCCCGACCTTGAACATTATTTTATTTTATTTTTTTACTTTCAGTTCTGGGATACATGTGCAGAACGTGCAGGTTTTACATAGGTATACATGTGCCATGGTGGTTTGCTGCGCCCATCAACCTGTCATCTAGGTTTTAAGCCCAGCATGCATTAGGTATTTGTCCTAGTGCTCTCCTTCCCTTTCCCCCAACACCGACAGGCCCTGGTGTGTGATGTTCCCCTCCTTGTGTCCATGTATTCTCATTGTTCAACTCCCATTCATGGGTGAGAACATGCAGTGTTTGGTTTTTTGTTTCTGTGTTAGTTTGCTGAGGATGATGGCTTCCAGCTTCATCCACGTCTCTGCAAAGGACGTGAACTCATTCTTCACTGGTCATTAGAGAAATGCAAATCAAAACCACAATGATACCATTTCACTCCAGTTATAAGGGTGATCATTAAAAAGTCAGGAAACAATAGATGCTGGCAAGGCTGTGGAGAAATAGGAACACTTACACTGTTGGTGGGAGTGTAAATTAGTTCAACCATTGTGAAAGACAGTGTGATGATTCCTCAAGCATCTAGAACCAGAAATACCATTTGACCCAGCAATCCCATTACTGGGTATACACCCAAAAGATTATAAATCATTCTACAATAAAGACACATGCACATGTATGTTTACTGTGAAACATTATTATTTTTATTTTTAATGCTTTAAAGGCTCTTAAGTAAAATGTTTTTTCTTAGTGTGATGTTTCTTTTAGGGGCTTATGAATTGTTTGTTGCTCCTTTACTAATGGAGCAAAGGTTTGTAAGGTTTTAGAGGCAGTTTCTTTTATTTTTATTTCAGAATTTAAGCAACTGTTATGTTCTCATCTGTCACATCTCAAAAGTTAGTTTTCACCCTAAAACTGTGAGGTTCAAATAGGATTTAAATTGTCAAAAAAATTGGGTCTACTCTGGTGCTTTTTGCATCATGACAGTAATTTGATCCTGCAGCTTAAGAATATGGAGAATACAGAAGTCACAGGAATTATAGGGCTCAGACATCTACTCCGATACAAATTATTTACCAGCTGGCCCAGGAAAGGTGAACCACTGCTTGTCCTATGGAGCCTCAAGCATGTGTTCTTTGGAAGAGAATATGGAAAGCCTGAAGGAAATCTGCAGATGTGCTTTTGTTGAGATTCACTTGGGGTGGCTGGCAAAATATTAGCAAAATATTAGGGAAAGTTACAGATTAGTTTCAAACCTTTTGGAAGCCCTAAAGGTTTTATCGGGATAGATCGAAGGCAGTCGGTCCATTACTAGGGAAGAGATAGGGACAATAAAAGACTTTCCTAGTTTAAGTCTGTTTACCCCATATCCCTTTGTCTCTACTCTGTTTATTCATGTACACTTCGTGCTGGATGGCCCTCTGGGCGGGAGATCAAAGGGGAATTACCCTTTAATAGTGTTTACTCTGGGCCTGGAACCTAAAGCTTTTATCATTCGTAAAACCACTCTTTTAACCACGTTAGTTATTCACAAGTGTGTTGACTTAGAACCTCTATTATGAAATCTTTATGGAATAAATATGTGGATGGACGGGTTCTTAGTTGATTGGCTGCATTTTGCCCTCTGAAAGCAGCCGACACCATCCCTCGCCCACTTGAATCACTGAACCAGGTGTGAGAGTGCACTTATTCAGCCGTCATTGAGTCAGTCTGCTGGCCAGACCTCCGCAGGTTGTGATAAACATCTCAGGGGGTGACCACGATGTGATCAAGGTCACATGCTTTGTTTAATTCCTTGTTATATTTATGTACCTAAGAATACTTTGGACAAAAGCAAGGTAGGTTTCTGGTTCAGATGGCAGCACGAGTGTGAAAAGCTTTGCTGTGCATTGGTCACTGTTGCAAACAGGCTGATGCCCAGGCCAGCCCTACCCCCAGCAAACCAAGCCCAGCTCTGGGCTTTCCCCTGGTGGGGGACAATGGAAAGCAGTGCAATCCCTGTGGGCATAGGAACAATAGGCCACAGCCCACTCCAGAGAAGCAATTTGGAGCCTGAACCTAGCCCCATCATTTAGACATATACCATGAACTAGAGGACATTTGTGCTATTATCAGCCCACACTCCTGTAACAGGTCAGCCAGGTCACTCTATTTCTTATTCTTTCTTTTTTTTCCCCCTTAAAACATATTTAGCTGACAAATAAAAAATTGTCAAGGAGTACAACATAACTTGATATAAATATACATTGTGTAATAAAGGACAGTGAAAAAAGAAAGTGAAGAAAGCTGTAAAACCTCTTATGGCCTTAGATCTTGCAGCAGCGTCTGCACCTGTTAATCCCCTGCCAATCTCCTTCCTAGGACTGAATCTGGCCTCCACCATTTCCATACTATGTGTTCTAGGATCCATCATTTAGTTGCTTTAAATTCCACTTTACTCATCTAGGTTATGGTTAATCAGAATGGCTTTTGCTAAGTAATGATGAAGTGAGGTATGCCCATGTATGCAAAGGGCTTAGTGCAGGGCCTAAAGGATAGTGAGAGCCCAGTGAATGTTAAGTGCAGAGTTTAAGACCCTTTACAGAGGCCCATCTCAATTTCCTGCAATGTTCTGAGCAGGTACCTTAGTTCATTCTTTATGTCAGTGAAGTCCAAAACATGGTAAGGGAACTAACTATGTCAGTGGCAAGTCCAGACAAGGACAGAGATTTGTGAATTCCTTGGCACCAGCTGAATTCTGACAGTCAGACAAGTGAGAACAGGAGGACTCAGCTACTTTCTTTTTCTTGAGGACTGGAAATCAGGAAAGATGTCTCTAAAAAGGTAGCATTCAAATCCCTGTGCAGAACAAGGGACTCCTTGGCAGAGGAAAGCGTGAGGTGATTTGCTCAGAAACATGCAGCTAGGAGGTGAATAAAAGAGGTCTCCTGACTCTCATTTTGATGTTTCTCGTATTGATCAAATTGCTTCTATTGGAATCTTCTTGGAATCTCCAGAATATACTTTATACATAGCATAGATCCAACTGACCATAATAAGAAGTCACCTGGAACCACATTCTTCCATTAAAAAAAATTGAATGGCTGCTATGTTTAAGGCTGTGTTGGGCACTTAAAGACCTAGCATCGCTCTGCTAACCATCTCTTCTTTGGGCCAACAGCCTCCCAGTCAGACAGGTCTAAAGCTCCAGCATCATCTTTGACCCCTGTATTGTCTCATTCTCTGTCTCTTCCACTATCATTATTTGCTCACTATACATCTAGATTGTGGTAGCATCCTTTTAACTTTGCCCATGCCTCTAAGGCTTGACACTGGGCACTAGGAAGGTGCTTAGTTTGGAGTTAATATGGGGTATATATAACTTTGGAGTTAATATAGGGTAGAATCGCAACTGAAGAGTTGAGACTCTTTCCCAAATGGGATCAATTTCTTAATTTCTGTTTATTTATAAATAAAGGCATCAGCAAAAAGCATTTGGGATTCTATCACCCAGAAATAACCAATACCAACCACTACCAGCAATCTCTATATCTTTACATATTTCATATATATGTTTAAAAAACATATGCAGGAATCACTTATAAATGGCGCCGAAGCAGGACCCGAAGCCTAAATTCCAGGAGGGTGAGCGAGTGCTGTGCTTTCATGGGCCTCTTCTGTATGAAGCAAAGTGTGTAAAGGTTGCCATAAAGGACAAACAAGTGAAATACTTCATACATTACAGTGGTTGGAATAAAAATTGGGATGAGTGGGTTCCGGAGAGCCGAGTACTCAAATATGTGGACACCAATTTGCAGAAACAGCGAGAACTTCAAAAAGCCAATCAGGAGCAGTATGCAGAAGGGAAGATGAGAGGGGCTGCCCCAGGAAAGAAGACATCTGGTCTGCAACAGAAAAATGTTGAAGTGAAAACAAAAAAGAACAAACAGAAAACACCTGGAAATGGAGATGGTGGCAGTACCAGTGAGACCCCTCAGCCTCCTCGGAAGAAAAGGGCCCGGGTAGATCCTACTGTTGAAAATGAGGAAACATTCATGAACAGAGTTGAAGTTAAAGTAAAGATTCCTGAAGAACTAAAACCGTGGCTTGTTGATGACTGGGACTTAATTACCAGACAAAAGCAGCTCTTTTATCTTCCTGCCAAGAAGAATGTGGATTCCATTCTTGAGGATTATGCAAATTACAAGAAATCTCGTGGAAACACAGATAATAAGGAGTATGCGGTTAATGAAGTTGTGGCAGGGATTAAAGAATATTTCAATGTAATGTTGGGTTTCCAGCTACTGTACAAATTTGAGAGACCACAGTATGCCGAAATTCTTGCAGATCACCCTGATGCACCCATGTCCCAGGTGTATGGAGCGCCACATCTACTGAGACTATTTGTACGAATTGGAGCAATGTTGGCCTATACACCTCTGGATGAGAAAAGCCTTGCTTTATTACTGAATTATCTTCACGATTTCCTAAAGTACCTGGCAAAGAATTCTGCAACTTTGTTTAGTGCCAGTGATTATGAAGTGGCTCCTCCTGAGTACCATCGGAAAGCTGTGTGAGAGATGCTCTCACTCACTCACGTTTGGATCTCCGTAAACACATTTTTGTTCTTAGTCTATCTCTTGTACAAACGATGTGCTTTGAAGATGTTAGTGTATAACAATTGATGTTTGTTTTCTGTTTGATTTTAAACAGAGAAAATAAAAGGGGTAATAGCTCCTTTTTTCTTTTTTTTTTTTCATTTTAAAGTTGCTGCCAGTGTATTCAATGATGGACAACAGAGGGATATGCTGTAGAGTGTTTATTGCCTAGTTGACAAAGCTGCTTTTGAATGCTGGTGGTTCTATTCCTTTGACACTACGCACTTTTATAATACGTGTTAATGCTATATGACAAAATGCTCTGATTCCTAGTGCCAAAGGTCCAATTCAGTGTATATAACTGAACACACTCATCCATTTGTGCTCCTTTTTTTTTTTTTTTTTTAATGGTGCTTAAAGTAAAGAGCCCATCCTTTGCAAGTCATCCATGTTGTTACTTAGGCATTTTATCTTTGCTCAAATTGTTGAAGAATGGTGGCTTGTTTCATGGTTTTTGTATTTGTGTCTAATGCACGTTTTAACATGATAGATGCAATGCATTGTGTAGCTAGTTTTCTGGAAAATTCAATCTTTTAGGAATTGTTTTTCAGATCTTCAATAAATTTTTTCTTTAAATTTCAAAAAAAAAAACATATGCATAATTTGAAGTCATTTGCACATATATCATGTGCATTTTTATAAAATAAATAAATCATCATTTTAATTGACGTGTTATGCTTAATTATGTCACTAATCCTTTAATCAACTTTTCACTGGTATTTTTTATATTGATACTTTTTTTTCAGCTTTTATAATCACTAACAATAAATTGCTAAATACATAGATCTTCATGAATTTGTTGAAGTACTTTCATCAAACAAATTCTTGTAAAGGAAATTGCTAGCTCAAAGGATGCTTAATTTTAAGGCTTTTGGCTGATATTGTCAAATTGCTCTCTGGAAATTTTATGCCAATTTACACTGTGTTTCCTCTTTCCGTACAGTGTCATCTGGTTATTAATATTTCTTAACATCTTTGCCAGTTGGAAAGGGTAAAATGATATTATTATTATGTTAATTTGTATGTTATAGATTACTAATGAGATTGAAATATTTTGCATATCAAAGGCCATTTATAGTTCCTATTTTGAGAGTTATCCATTCATATCTTGTAACTATACTTTTACTGATTTATCCTATTTGTCTATATTAATTCTGTCATATATATATAGTGCATATTTTCCCATTCGATGTTTGTTTACTAATTATTATAATAAACATTAAAATTTTTGATTTCATCAAATTTGTCATGCTTTTTATTTGCAACTTCTGAACTTAACTCTCTTCTTGGAAAAGCTTTTCTTATTCCAAGCCTAGCAAATATTCAGCAATATTTTATTCAAGTACTTTTTTTCTTTCTATTTTTTTTTGTTTTTTTTTTTTCTTTTTATCTCCTACATACTAGAGTTAACAGTGGATTATTCAAGCATTTTTAAGGTTTCATTTGTTACCTTAAGACCTGATCAATCTTGAATTTATTTTGATATAGAGTATAAGAAAAAGTAATTGTGTTGTGGCTTGCATTTGCTCTAACTTATTGATAAATCCATCTTTTCCCTCACTGATCTGGAATGGTGATATTATTATATGTTACACATACATGAATCTCCTGAGGATCTTAGGTGTGAAGAGGTTAGAGGCAGAGATGCCAGCAAGGTCCAGGTGCAAGCTAATGATAAAGGTGCTAGTAGGAATGAAAAGAAAAAGGATTAGTGCAAGAAATCTTGCGTCACTGCATAGATGAATAATAGAGAAATCTTGTTTCCTCTTTGAAACATGAGGTAATAAGGAGAAATATTTTTTGAACTAGATAACTGGGGAAAACTGTCAGGTACAAAAATGAAAGCAGGAGGAGTTGGCTGTGAAGTAGAAGATGATGATCAATTTAATCATTAAGATTTTCAGTTTGTGGTCTCAGTAGTGTATCTGTGTTGTGAAAAGAGAGAGAGAGAGAGAGAGAGAGAGAGAGAGAGAGAGAGAGAGAGATTGAAAACAGGGAGCAGATTAAGCCTAGATTCAGTTCACTTTTGTTACATATCTACTGTAACTATTTTATTTATTGTAATAGGCAACACTGCATTTTCCTGGGTGGTTCATCAACACTTGAGAGATTTTACTCTTTCTCAAAAACAGTAAAGCAATAGCCAGCACTCCATGGAATCCCAGAATGGCACATCATCTTCTTCCCAGCCCTCTTCTCTCTCTTCCTACCCAGTCTTGGATCCTCACATTTCAGGCTCCTCATCACCCTCCTCCTAGAGTTAGAGAGGCATTGGAATTCTCATCCTAGCAGCTCTGATGGGGGAAGGTAGAGAGAACTGGAAGGGAAAAAAGATAGGGGAAGAGGCTTCTGTAGAACCTTAACTCTTGTGCTATTTTCCCTCAGCTTCTGCCAGGCTTATTGCTAGTCCGAGATGAGACCAAGGAAAAGGTCTCTTACCCTTCCCCCGTCCCCACAGAACACCCTGGCCTGCCTCCCATAACTTATCTCTAATGTTTTTTCAGAGGCTGGGTGAAAGCAACAGCAGCTCAGAGCAGCCACAGACATGGGGGTCAAATGCTGCCTTTTGTAACTGCAGCAGTAAGAAGAAAAAACGTTTCTAGTGCCCACTATGGAAACATGTGAGCTGTAGTGGTTTAGTGCCAAAGAAATGTCTGTAAACATTTATTATGAGCTAGGAAGACAACTTTGTGTCCAGGGGACAGTGCCATGTTCCAAATCATTGACTTGCAAACAGACAGTGGGGCTAGAACTCTTGTAAGTTGAACATGGGCTGCCCTAATTTCTTCCAGTCATGGATAAAGAAAATCCATTATTGGAGACGTATGCAACTTCCATATTTTGTCATATAGATAGATATAAAAATATTTTCCAGGCAAGGATTTCCCAAACACTTCAAATCAAACACTCTGAAAGTTAATCATGGCAAAGTCTGGTTATTAAAAATAAAAGCTTTTTACTTTTATAATGCTTAAAATATATTTTAGCATACCCTAGACTACTTTGTCTGTTTGGCAGCTGTTTGAGGTACAATTTTCCTCATTTTCCAGATGAAAAAGCTGAGGCTAGATGGGTCAAGCCACTTTACTGATACCACAGGTCAGAGCATACCAAGGACTCCAGCTCAGACTGTGAATTTCCCAATCTACTCCTCTTTCTGCTACATCACCACTGCTTCCAGAGGCTTTGAGGATGTGCTTTTTGAGACCATACTTTATTTTTGGTAAGCAAAATCTTTACTTCCAAGAACATGCATTTTTTTCAGGCTCAGCATGATTTATTCTGCTTACTTGGATTGCAGGTGTCTACTAATGTGCTCTATTATACACGTCTAAAATGTGTACTTACAGGCATCATCAGCAGTCAGTTACAGGTTTAACGAAGTGCTAACACCGACACAGCCTTCTTTTGATAAACTTAACAATTTAATATATAGGAAAATATGAATAAGTAAGGAGATAAAAGCTTAACAGATTGTTTTTTTAACACCTAATTAAGTAAAGCACAGCAGAGAACTGTATTCTTATATTAAAGCTGATAGAGTTGCTATTTTGGGCCTGTGAACACTTGAGAACCATCTGTGATTTGTGATAACTATAAGAAGAAAAGGTAGTCCAAAATTTTAAGAAGATATTTCACCCTTTCTTCATAAAATGACTACTCTCCAATACAAGCAACATTAATTCGTATTTCCTTTCAATTTGCTCCCTTATTATAATTAACATTAATGTAAACTCTGCATTTGAAAGATGTCTAAGAAAAGCTAGTAGTTACTTTTGCCAAAGCACTATTTATGATAGCTTTAACATGAAATATGACATAAGGATTAAAAAGGTTAAAGGTGGCTCTTTCTAAAGAGGAAAGACAATAAAAATGAAATAACAAGCTTTTAGGAGAAACCAAGAGAAGGACCTCAGAGCTCTCTCTACTCTTGCCCAAATGTGAGAAAGCTGTAGTCACGTAGCATCCCCAGCTGAGGGGGAGCCGGAGGTGGGCAGGAGAGTGGCAGGCTGGAGCGTGGCGGGCTCATTGACTGTTCTTCTCCTCACACCACATCCAACATGGCTGGCAAACAAGGCCGCCTATCAATGAGGAGCAGAAGCTGCAGGTTCATAGGTGTCCAGGTGCCTGAGTGGCCAACACACCCAAGCAAAGAAAGTATGCTTGTGTTTTTATGGACTTCAGCTTAAATTTTTTTATTAAATATTTTAGTTTATTTTACTGCTATCTTCCAGGTGTCTAAATCTCCAGTCTGTCTGTTGTACTAGTAATTTAACTCTGTAATGGAATAGTTTGCTGCCAACTATTTATATTAAATAATTTTTAAATATTTGTGATATTGTTGACTAATAAACTATTAAGTTATTGGCCAGAAAAAGAAAAAAAAAAGGCAGCAAGCTTGTGGAAATAAAACTTTTTTCTTTTGTAGGCCACAGAATAAGACCTTCTGGAAACTGGTCTCTATTAGGATAGTTAAGTTTCTGCAAAGACCTAAGAGATACTCACTTAGTTTTTAAAAATTAAAAATGACCTTTTCTTTTCTCTAATTTTTCCTGTCTTACCAGACAAGGAAATTCTAGTTATTTATAAAATTCTTATATTTTCAGAGCAAGCTGGCTTAGAAGAGTAGGCTAAATCTGTCACTTTCCTAGGAGTCTAAACTCCCCCAGTCCTGACATTAGTGGCCTCTTTATCTCTGGTGGAGGCACCACTTAGTTGCAGAGGGAGCCACTTTTGAGCACTGAATTAACACTTCTATTTATTAATTTTTTTTTTGTTGAAAGTGATTTATTTTAAAGAGAGACAGAAACACAAGAAGGAGAGAGAAAGAAACAACTAACTCTCACACTGAGTGAGAGAATCTAGAAAGATGGAATCCAGGAGAGGAAAGCAGCTTCCACACTGAATGGAAGGGAATAGAGAAACAGATGGAGTTTAGGAGGGGAAGACAGGCTTCCACGAGAGAGTGTGGAAGGGGACTCCGGAGGGAAAATCCAGGATAGAGAAAGACGGCTTCCACAAAGGAGTGTTCGTGGAAGGGGACCCAAACATGGAGTCCCGAATTAACACCTTTCTATTCAACCTTGTTCATCAAAGAATGCTAGAACTATACATCCAGGGCAGAGTTGAAAATTTTGGGGTGCAGATTTGAAAATTTAAAATGCTTAAATTTCTGAAATACTAATACATCAAATAATATGAAAGAGAATGGAAAAGAATAATATTTGCCTACTCATGGCTCCTTATTTTGATTGGAATAATAAAAAAATCCTTTTTGCATGTTTCCAAGCATGACAGATCAGTAGAGTATAAAATGAAGAGAAATAAGATGAAATCTATACGAGTCGAAAAATTCAGTATTTTATGTGCAAATAAGTATTTCAGATACATATCAGATTTGTTAATGAAAAGTCTAAGTGGTGAATGCTGAAAAATAACATTCAGTTTTAGGATTACCATAAGGAAGATAAATACGCGGTTTGCACATGAGAATAGTTTATTTTCACTTTCAATAAAATGTTACGCTTTTAAATTCTGATAAATCTTTCACTATTTTGGTAACATTTACAAATTCAGAAGCTATTTACTTTGGGCTGAGGAATTAGTGTAATTATTATATGTACTGACTGAAACAGCCTCACTTTATAAGAAAACAAATGTGTATGATTATATTTGTCTCTCTTGTGGCTTACATATTATCATATTAATACTACACATGTATATAGTACTCTATTTTTTAATGAAAATAATTAATTTGAGAATTCCTCACTTGAGACTTTTCTTACTTTATATGGCCAGAGTCACGGAGATAAATTTATAAGGCTGAATCTCAATGGGAAAAGAAAATGGGAATTCTTAGCTCAAAAATTAGCTGAGTCTGACCTTTTCTAATACCTATTTGCTTTTCAAGTTTTTGGGAAATTTAGTAAAATATAGATTTATATCCTTCGCAATCCATGAATACAATATTCTCAATTTTCTGCTTTGTTTTACAGAGTAATTAAGGAAGCACGTTGAGCAAAGTGTACAAATTCAACAGCTGGGAAGCTATTATGGAGAGGTCTTGTGACATTTTCTTCAGGTTTCTTTGAAAAGAACTGAAAACTGATGAAATTTTTAGACCAAATATCTCTTTTAAAACATGAATAGAATTCGTTTGCTGATAGGCATGTATTTAAACATGTGATATCTAGTGAGTGGTTATTTTTTGCCCTCCAAATTAAACCAACATGGGGAGTTTGAGAAATAAGTTTAAGAAATAGACATAGCTTTTGATTGAAAGCACAATTTTCCATCTAGATATTGATCCATGCTCATCTTTATCTCAGTTAGCAGCAACCTTGTTCTGCAGCATTGGTCCCTTGATGGTTATAGTCTGTCAATAGCTCCAGCTCGTGCCATCTTCCCAATGTACCAACTTCCTAAATGCATCTCTTTCCCTGGTCAGTTTGCATTGTTGCCTTTGTATGTCTCCCCACCTCATGGATGTTAGTTTCACAGTTTTGCGGTCATAACCCCACTAGCTTCCTTTTTTCTGTCACTTCCACATCGCAGGACTATTGCTGGGCACTATGTCCACCCAGCCATGGGAATTAGGAATAAACACAAAAGAGTCCAATTCAGTTCAGCAAACAGTTATGATGCATCTCTTTTATGCCAGGAACTGCTGTAGGGGCTGGGGTACAAAGTGAAGAAGATAATTTGCCTGGTCTCAAGGGGGAGCTCATGTCTAATGCCCAGGCTCTTATAATCCCTCAGCATTATCCTTTCCACTTTGCCTGTTCCCCTGTTGCTCATTACCTACCTGTGAAACCTCTCCTCTCTCTCTGGCTCGATTCTTGCCTTTCTTCTCTCTGTTCCTTTTTCCTGCTAGTGTCCTCCTTTTTCACCATAGCTAACGCTCCATTTTCAAGTGCTTAGCGAAACAACTTATACCTCAACTTTCCGGAAAGGCTTTCTGCCAAATAAGAGGAGTTGTAAATATTTAACTCTTTTTATTTTTCTAAATAATCTGATTATAAGCAACAATAAAATGGAGATCCCATATTATTATCTGCAGAGTTAATGTCGGAACAACAGGGACCTCTTAGTTTTTGATTAATTTAAAACTTACTTGTAATTAATTAGTAGTATATTTTATGAACCATTAAAAA
Organism: Sapajus apella; assembly: GCF_009761245.1. Taxonomy (NCBI): domain Eukaryota; kingdom Metazoa; phylum Chordata; class Mammalia; order Primates; family Cebidae; genus Sapajus; species Sapajus apella. The sequence goes on along the minus strand of NW_022436987.1, from coordinate 3,286,564 downwards.
TTACTTAATAGTAATCACTTTTGAAAATAGGAGGAACATAAAAATTTTTATGGCAGATTTGTTTGCATTAACAATTATTTTGAAAGAAGTATTAGAATTGAGCTTGGAAAAACCACAGAATGCTCATATTTTTGCCTAAACAAAAGAAATTAGAGATTTTTCTTTCACCTATCCCCCAAAACAGCAAGAATTTATATAGCCTTATTTCCAAGAAATTGGAATGTCGGATCTGTGAAAACAAAAATAAAGAACGTGGAAGCTGTTGCAAAACTAAAGTATTTCTCTAGATCATTCAAATTAATTAAGGCAATAATTTTATTTCTTAGAAACATTCACATATACCCAGGCCTGATTACCTCCCCAAACTCTCCCTCTTTACATTCCTTTTTCTCCTTACTAAACCCTCACCCCCTCCCAAAAAACTCACTGTGGCTCCACTTTCCAGAGACTAGAAAAATTGAACTGACTGTTGAAAAAATGACTGTTTTTAACATCTCTAAAAGTTTCCTAAACCTTCTCTTCATCTCTTTTAATTAAGCTTTCTTTTCTAAACAAACTCCACATCTAATTGCATCACAGGTTTTTTTTTGTTCTTTTCTCCCCCTACTATTGCTGCAATACTATATTTTCTATTGTTTATTTAAAGCATACAGTATTTCAACTACCTTTGGATTAAATAACGTTTTTGTGAGTGGGTCTTGAAACTTAATCACCGTCTGTAGCAAAGTGTTATGAAGAAATATATTCTAAGACTAATCAATGACTCTTTACAATACAATACAGTACATTTTTCACATTGTAAACTGAAAAGTCTTTCTAATAACAGATTTTTATATGTAGGTTTTGTACCTAGTTTTGTTAAATTATAGTTTCACCCAGAATGTTGCTTTTCAGGATCTTTTTGAATTTAGAGCTTATATTACTATTTAATTGGTAGTAAACCATTTCTTCTTCAGCATATGAAGGACAGAGTTATTGACATTCTAGCTTGTAAGTCAATTTTGATAGTTCATGATAACTGGATTCAATATTACTATGTTAAATAAGTGGCCCAGTACTTTGGTCATTAAAATTCCCAAATTGGATTACTTCCCAAATTGCTTCCTGATTGGACTACTAAATCTAAACTTAATTAGAGAGAGTATACTTGTCAATATATCAAACTTTCAATATGCTGTATTCCGTTAACTCACTCGCTACAACTCTTTGTCCTCTAACATTTTTTTTAGGGCATCCTTTACTTCTGTGTTTCTCAGGCTGTATATCAGAGGGTTAAGCATGGGAATTACAAGACTATAAAACACAGAGACTACTTTGTTTTGCTTCCATGAATTCCCCACTTTTGGTTGCCACAGATACATGAAAAACAATGTCCCATAAAAGATGGTGACCACAGTGAGGTGGGAAGCACAGGTGGAAAATGCTTTGCACTTGCCCTTGGAAGACTGGATTTTTATAATGGAAAAGAGGATGCAAATGTAGGAGATGAAGATGGTCAGGAGGGACCCAGAGAGATTCACTGCAGAAAGGATCACGAGCTGCTTTTCTTTGTTGTAAGTGTCAGAGCAGGAGAGGGCCAGGAGAGGGGGGTCAGCACAGTAGAAGTGGTGGATGACGTTGGAGTCGCAGAAGGACAGCTGGAACGTCAGAGCTGTCTGTATCACAGAGTTTAGGAAGCCGTAGGTATAGACCCCTATCACCAACTCCCTGCAGACCCGCTGCGTCATAATGGCTGTGTAAATGAGGGGGTAGCAGATGGCCATGTAGCGGTCATAGGCCATTGTGGCCAAGAGGAAGCATTCTGTAGTGGCAAAAGCACCGGAGAAGTACAGCTGAGCAAAACAGCCTGAAAAGGAGATGGTTTTTTTCTTCACCAATAAATTTTGCAGTATCTTGGGCGCAATGGAAGATGAGTAACAAAGATCAATGAATGCCAGGTGACTGAGGAAGTAGTACATGGGGGTGTGGAGCCGTGAGTCTGCTTTGATGAGCAGGATTATGCCAAGGTTTCCCACCAGGGTGATGAGATAAATGACCAGGAACACCACAAAGAGAGGGAGCTGCAGCTCAGGACGGTCTGTAAATCCCATGAGGACAAATTCGGTCACTGTGGTACGATTGCCTTTTGCCATGTTCTTTTGCCTGCTGCAAAAATAAGAAATGATTAGATATTTAAAAATAAACTCTTCTTACCTCTTTGTTGCATTACCATAGGAAAAAAGTGTGGCTTTGCATTTCCAATAGTTAAAGGTTGTCATTAGCTTTATTCTGCTGAAACAGACTTGATAAGACTGAACTAATTTCTTTTTGGAGCCAGAATGATTTTCCTAGGACAGAACTCATTTTTATATTAACAGTGTTAGTGTTTTCAATTCAATTCAACAGACACTTCTGGGCTTTGTGTGGGGCCAGGTAGCATGCTTGGTGCTGGGCTGGAGATGGGTATGACAATGACATTGTCTTTGTTCTTATGGAGTCTAGTGAAGGGTTCGAAAAGCATTTCATAAGGGGAAGTCAGTCAAGTATTTTTGGAGCTGTACAGAATGCTGTAGGAGTCCCCAGGAGGGAGAGATTGAACGTGGATGGTGGAAATGGAAAAGCTTCATTCATTCATTCATTCTTGTTCACTTATCAAACACATATTGCCCATCTTCAATGTGTCAGATGCTATGCTAAATGAAGGTGATACACAGATGAATAAAACACATGCCTGCCTTCAATGAGCTCACAGGCTGGCAGGAGAAACATACATGTAAGTAACTAGTTAGAATTCACTATGGGTAATGCTCTGAAAGAGAGGAATCCCCTAACTCAACCTGCCTGCTGTGAAGGCAGTGTGTGGGGTGGAGGATTAGTAGTCTTAGGCGACCCTTAATTGTCCTAAATTTTAGGCTGGATATTTAAAATTATAAATGCAATATATACACTTGGTGAAATTATCAGTACAGAGGGATATAAATGAAAAAACAGTTTCTCTCTTCTACCTCCAATATAATTACTTAATGGTATCCAATGTTAACAGTTCCTTTAGTATTCTTCTTAAAATGCTTAAGTATAAACAATCAATACACACAAAACACACACACACATACTTTTCTACATAAATGAAGTCATACAGTTTAGCACCTTGTTTCTTTTTACACTTAAGAAGTATTTCCATGATAAGAACACATGGACACGTAGAGGGGAACAACACACATTGGGGCTTATTGGAGAATGGAGGGTAGGAGGAGGAAGAGGATCAGGAAAAATAGCTAATGAATACTAGGCTTAATACCTGGGTAGAAAGCACCTGTTATACAGAAATAATCTGTACAACAAATCCCCATGATACACATTTACCTATGTTACAAACCTGCACATCATGTACATGTACCCTGAACTTAAAAGTTAAAAAAGAATTATTTCCAAAGCAGTTCATATAAATCCATGACATTTTCATAACTGTATCATAATTTATTAATAAGTTCTCTCAGTGGATATTTAAATGTTCACAATTTTTGTTCTTTTTTTTCTATCTCAAATAAAGTTTGTACGAATATTCTTAAGCATATATATGGACTAAAGATAAACCACTAGGCCTGGCACAGTGGCTCACATCTGTTATCCCAGCACTTTGGGAGGCTTAGGCGGGTGGATCACGAGGTCAGGAGACTGAGACCATCCTGGCCAACCTGGTGAAACCCTGTCTCTACTAAAAAATAGAAATACAAAAAATAAAAATTAAATTAAAAAAATACAAAAATTAGCTGGGTGCGGTGGTGCGTGCTTGTAATCCCTGCTACTAGGAAGGCTGAGACACAAGAATCACTTGAACTCAAAGGCAGAGGTTGCAGTGAGCTGAGATTGCACCACTGCACTCCAGCCAGGAGATAGCGCTAGACTACCTCTCAAAGAAAAAAAAAAAAGATAAACCTCTAGAAATGAAGTTGGGGTCAAAATGTATATGTTCATTTTACTTTTTTTCTTTTTATTTAAACCAAAACTTTCTTTTCTTTTTTTTTTTTTTTTTTTTTAAATGTTCTGGGTATATACCCAAAGGACTATAAATCATTGTATTATAAAGATATATGCACACGCATATTTATTGTGGCACAATTTACAAATAGCAAGGACCTGGAACCAACCCAAATGCCCACCAATGATAGACTAAACAAAGAAAATGTGACACATATATACCATGGAATACTATGCAGCCATAAAAAACAATGAGTGCGTGTACTTTGTAGGGACATGGATGAACCTAGAAACCATCATTTTACTTTTTTGATGGTGATTGACAAATTGACCTCTAAGTAAATTTCACCAAGTCACACTCACTTCTAACAATATTGTGCAAGAATACTGTTTTTCCCACACTTTCATCCAAAGTTTTATCAAGTTTTAAACCTTTGCCACTGTGATAGTGAATATTGGCAACTCCTATAGTTTTAATTTGTGTGTTTTTGTGAGTAGGGTTTAGCATTTTTCAAACAATTATTAGCATGTATATTTTTCCCCTACAGACTGTCAGTTCAATTCCTTTGATAATTTTTCTATTAGGTTGATTGATTTTCTAGAACATTTTATTTCTAGGAGGTCTTTGTTTATTAAAGAAACCAGCTCTTTTTTTTTTCCATTTATTTATTTTATTGCATTTTAGGTTTTGGGGTACATGTGAAGAACATGCAAGATTGTTCTTGGTACACACGTGGCAGTGTGATTTGCTGCCTTCCTCCCCATCACCTACATCTGGCTTCTCTCCCTTTGCTATCACTCCCCAACTCCCCACCCCCCACTGTCCCTCCCCTATTTCCCCCCAACTGACCACAATGTGTAGTGCTCCCCTCCCTGTGTCCGTGTGTTCTCATTGTTCAACACCCACCTATGAGTGAGAACATGTGGTGTTTGATCTTCTGCTCTTGTGTTAGTTTGCTGAGAATGATGGTTTCCAGGTTATCCATGTCCCTACAAAGGACACAAACTCATCGTTTTTGATGGCTGCATAATATTCCATGGTGTATATGTGCCACATTTTCCCTGTCCAGTCTATCATCAATGGGCATATGGGTTGGTTCCAGGTCTTTGCTACTGTAAATGGTGCTGCAATGAACATTCGTGTGCACGTGTCCTTATAGTAGAACGATTTGTAATCCTTTGGATATATACCCAGTAATGGGATTGCTGGGTCAAATGGAATTTCTATTTCTAGGTCCTTGAGGAATCGCCACACTGTCTTCCACAAAGGTTGAACTAATTTACACTCCCACCAACAGTGTAAAAGCGTTCCTATTTCTTCACATCCTCTCCAGCATCTGTTGTCTCTAGTTAATGATCGCCATTCTAACTGGCGTGAGATGGTATCTCAATGTAGTTTTGATTTGCATTTCTCTAATGACCAGTGATGATGAGCATTTTTTCATATGTTTGTTGGCCTCATGTATGTCTTCTTTTTTTTTTTTTTTTTGAGACGGAGTTTCACTCTTGTTACCCACGCTGGAGTGCAATGGCACGATCTCGGCTTACCGCAACCTCCACTGGGATTACAGGCACTTGCCACCATGCCCAGCTAATGTTTTGTATTTTTAGTAGAGACGGGGTTTCACCATGTTGACCAGGATGGTCTCGATCTCTTTACGTCGTGATCCACCCGCCTTGGCATCCCAAAGTGCTGGGATTACAGGCTTGAGCCACTGCATCTGGCATGTATGTCTTCTTTTGTAAAGTATCTGTTCATATCCTTTGCCCACTTTTGAATGGGCTTTTTTTTTTCTTGTAAATCTGTTTCAGTTCTTTGTAAATTCTGGATATCAGCCCTTTGTCAGATGGGTAAACTACAAAAATTTTTTCCCATTCTGTTGGTTGCCGAATCACTCTAATGACTGTTTCTTTTGCTGTGCAGAAGCTGTGGAGTTTGATTTGTCTATTTTGGCTTTTGTTGTCAATGCTTTTGGTGTTTTGGTCATGAAGTCCTTGCCTACGCCTATGATCTGAATGGTTTTGCCTAGATTTTCTTCTAGGGTTTTTATGGTGTCAGGTCTTATATTTAAGTCTTTAATCCATCTGGAGTTAATTTTAGTGTAAGGTGTCAGGAAGGGGTCCAGTTTCTGCTTTCTGCACATGGCTAGCCAGTTTTCCCAACACCATTTATTAAACAGGGAATCCTTTCCCCATTGCTTGTTTTTGTCTGGTTTGTCAAAGATCAGATGATTGTAGATATGTTGTGTTGCCTCCGAGACCTCTGTTCTGTTCCATTGGTCTATATCTCTGTTTTGGTACCAACACCATGCTGTTTTGATTACTGTAGCCTTGTAGTATAGTTTGAAGTCCGGTAGTGTGATGCCTCCTGCTTTGTTCTTTTTGCTTAGAATTGACTTGGCTATATGGGCTCTCTTTTGGTTCCATATGAAGTTTAAGGTGTTTTTTTTCCAGTTCTGTGAAGAAGGTCATTAGTAGCTTGATGGGGATAGCGTTGAATCTGTAAATTACTTTGGGCAGTCTGGCCATTTTCACGATATTGATTCTCCCTAATCACGAACATGGAATGTTTCTCCATCTGTTTGTGTCCTCTCTTATTTCATTGAGCAGTGGCTTGTAGTTCTCCTTGAAGAGGTCCTTTATGTTCCTTGTTAGTTGTATTCCTAGGTATTTTATTATCTTTGTGGCAATTGTGAATGGCAGTTCATTCTTGATTTGGCTCTCTTTAAGTCTGTTATTGGTGTATAGGAATGAGTGTGATTTTTGCACATTGATTTTGTATCCTGAGACTTTGCTGAAGTTGCTTATCAGTTTCAGGAGATTTGGGGCTGAGACGATGGGGTCTTCTAGATATACAATCATGTCGTCTGCAAATAGAGACAATTTGACTTCCTCCTTTCCTATTTGAATGCCCTTTATTTCTTTTCCTTGCCTGATTGCTCTGGCTAGAACTTCCAGTACTATATTGAATAGGAGTGGTGAGAGAGGGCATCCTTGTCTAGTGCCAGATTTCAAGGGGAATGCTTCCAGTTTTTGCCCATTCAGTATGATATTGGCTGTTGGTTTGTCATAAATAGCTTTTATTATTTTGAGATACGTTCTACCAATACCTAGCTTATTGAGGGTTTTTAGCATAAAGGGCTGTTGAATTTTGTCAAAGGCCTTCTCTGCATCAATTGAGATAATCATGTGGTTTTTGTCTTTGGTTCTGTTTATGTGGTGAATTACGTTTATAGACTTGCATATGTTGAACCAGCCTTGCATCCCCGGGATGAAGCCTACTTGATCATGGTGGATAAGCTTTTTGATGTGCTGTTGCAATCGGCTTGTCAGTATTTTATTGAAGATTTTTGCATCTATGTTCATCATGGATATTGGCCTGAAGTTTTCTTTTCTTGTTGAGTCTCTGCCGGGTTTTGGAATCAGGATGATGTTGGTCTTATAAAATGATGTGGGAAGAATTCCCTCTTTTTGTATTGTTTGGAATAGTTTCAGAAGGAATGGTACCAGCTCCTCTTTGTATGTCTGGTAGAATTCGGCTGTGAATCCGTCTGGACCTGGGCTTTTTATGGGTGGTAAGCTCTTAATTGCTGCCTCAACTTCATACCTTGTTATGGGTCTGTTCAGGGTTTTGGCTTCTTCCTGGAAAGCAGCTCTTTGTCTGATACATGCATTACAAATTACTTTTCAGTTTGTCAGTTGTCCCTTAACATTGGTGTGATAATTATTTTGTGTGCTATGAGGTGTGTTTTGTATTGTTTGATTTCAAATTTATCAATACCTTTCCTTTTGAATTCTGATCTTTGTGATATGGTTAAATGAAACTTCTTCGACTTAAAATTATTTTAAAAATTGTCTCCTATTTTAGTCCAGAGACTTATTTTATTTTAATTTTGTATTACGAATGTTGATCTTCCTGGAAATTTAATTTTAATGTAAGGAATGAAGCAATCAACTACAGTTATGTATCACATAAAGACGGGAATACATTCTGAGAAATGCATTGTTCAGCGATTCTGTCCTTGTGTAAACATCCTAGAGTGTACTTATATAAACCTAAATGGTAGAGTCTACTATGCACCTAGGCTATATGGAATAGCTTATTGCTCCTAGGCTACAAACCTGTACAGCATTTGGCTCTACTGTAGGCAATTGTAACGCACTGGTATTTATGTATCTAAACATATCTAAACAAAGAAAAGATACAGTAAAATGCAGTAGTATAATATGAGGCCACCATTGTAAGTCATCTGTTGTTGATTGAAATGCCATTATGCACTGCGTGACTGTACTTTTACTTATTTTCTCAAATGGCTAGTCAGGTTTTCTAATGCAACTTATTAGTAAAATTGTTTTCCTGCTGATTTTGTTGATTTAAAACTCCAGACTTATCATATACTAATACTAAAACATTCTGAAGCACTTGGGTCAATTTATGATTTCTTTTTTTGTAGTGTTTCCTAGCACCAGGACCACACATTTAAATTTAATAGTTATATAATTCATTTTACTATTTAGTGGCAATTTTTCTGGCATTCTCACATGTACATTTTCCAGATACACTCTGACATCATTTTATCAAGTTCCAAAAAAATTCTGTTTGTATTTGGAATGCTACTGCATTCAGTTGATTTGTCAATTTAAGGGAGGATTGACATTTTTACAACTGAATCTTCTTTTCTATAACTGTGGTATTTATTTATTTATTTATTTATTTATTTGGAGACAGTCTCACTGTGTCGCCAGGCGCTAGGCTATAGTGCAGTGGCGCGATCTTGGCTCACTGCAACCTCTGCCTCGTGGGTTCAAGCAATTCTCCTGCTTCAGCCTGATGATTAGCTGGGACTACAGGCACGTGCCACCACACGCAGCTAATTTTTGTATTTTTTAGTAGAGATGGAAGTTTCACCATGTTGGCCAGGATGGTCTTGATCTCTTGACCTTGTGGTCCACCTGCCTCAGCCTCCCAAAGTACTGGGATTACAGGCATGAGCCACCGTGTCTGGCGTATTTTATTGATTAAATAATTTCCTAAACAGAATTTTAGTTTTCTTTAAACTTTACAGATATATATCCTACGTATTTCTTTAAATTCTAGTCACAAAAGGATATTTTATCTTTTGTTACCATTGCAAATTAAATCTTAAAAAAAAAGTTTTGTTGTGATCTATTCAAGTATTATTTGCATAAGGCAAAACTACTGATTTTTATAAATTAATTTTATAACTCTCTTCCTTACAATAGTTTCCTATAATTTAAGAATAGTTTTCTGGTTGATTCTTTTGGGTTTCTCAACTACATATTCATACAATATAAAAAGATGTGAATTTCATTTCTCATTTCTATAATTTGTTCTTGTTCCTTTTTCTTCCCTACTTGCATTGGTTAATATTTCCAGAGTAATGTTCACATATAGTAATTTTTACCTTTTAGCCTCTTGAAGGATGCTTCAGAAGTACAAGGAAATTTTCAGGCATTCTAGATGGAGGGGATAGCCTATGCAAAGTTACTGAGGTTTGAGGAAGTCCAGGCATTAAAGAACTGGAGATATTTGGTATGGTTAGAAAGGAGGCTTCTTAGGAGCAAACCTGCTTTTGGCATTGGCAGGGCCTAGAGTAACAGTAATAAGTGAAGGCCCACATACAATATGCCTAAATATTTAAAAGTTAAAAACAAGATAAATTATTAAAACACATTTTATCTTCCCTCCTTAACAACTGTCCTTTATAATATCTGGAAGGCAGAATTCTTAGGATCCTTGGAATTCCAGGCTAGAAGGCAGTGTTGTGAGGAGGACCTGTCGCTAGCCCACATGTCAGCAAGCACATACAAGCTCTGTTTACACCCCTGCAAGTGGCCATCCTTTTGCCACCCGTAAGGCCTAGGTGTGAGGACATCAACAGCATGATTCACCCTTACAAGGATGATTTGGAGAAGAGACACTCGTGGACCCTGGGAATAAGTTGAGAGCCTTTTGAGGAAGGAATCTTAGGGTTCTATTACTTGGAAGACCTTCTAGAAGGGGTGGATACCATGGACTGGAAAGGCACATTCATCTGGCATCATAGATGCCTTTCCCCATGGAATGTGGTATAGCAGTAAGAAGCCCAGAATGGCTCTGAAGAATGGAGCCAAGGCAGGGTCCCTTTTGTCTGGGTCTAAAGGTGGTACTGTTTGTGAGCAAATGACAAGAAACATGGCTAGAAATGCATATCTGGGCTAAATAACAGAGAGCCTGATCCCCTCTATAAGGAGTTGGGTTTGTATCCTATAGGCAGTCAGCAGCCTTCCAAATGAACTGAGCTGGCCATTGGGAGATGGAAAGAACCTCAGAATGTGAAGGGTGGACTAAAGGAGAGTCTTAGGTAGAGAGAACAATTGATAAGGGGTTCAGCCAGAGCAGCCCAGAGAATGCTCTCGTGACTGTGGGATTCCTTTTGGGTAAGAGAATATGCCTATGAAAGAGATTCATGGTGGATAAACTAGATGTGAAGAGCTTTGGATGTCAGGGGCTCCAGTAACTAGTTCTGTAGTGAGCGTGGACCCACTGAACACTTGAGCAGTGGAATTGTCTTGACCAGCACTCAGCTTTCATGGAGGTGGTCTGGCAGTGTGTGGATGGTGCAAAGGAAGACAGCCATCAGCAGGAACACCAGCTGAGACATTTTCCATGTCAGACAGTATCAGGGTTTGAATTAGGAAATCATGGCAGAAATGAAGAAAGGAGATAGGTGCAAGAAATATCTCAAAGGCAGAGTCTGTGTCACTTGGCAATTGACTGAGACTCTGAGTTTTCAAGTCTGGGAGACCAGAGTAATGCTAATATAAGAATTAACAGTTTAGTTTAATTTTACCTTACCTCTTTCCTAAGGATATCTAACACAATTTAAACACACACATTTGCACACACACATACACACACCCATACACAGATACACACATGCAGGCACATACACACGTGCGTGCACACACACACTCCTACCACAATTAACATCATAGAATTCAAAAGTAGAAGACATAATTGAGAGAAAAAAGGAAGCAAATTTCCCCACTATATTTACTTAACAACATTGCTATGTTGTTACTTTGAATATGTTCAACATAGCAAGTCTGGGCTAGGAGTAGAGTAGGAGAAGAGTGTTGAGTTCAGTTGGAAGGATGGACAAGGGTTCATGGCACAGTCAGAGCCAGGATCTGATTCAGGAGCCCTGGATATACAGATGATGGTACGAAGGGTGGGAACCAATGAGATCATTCAGGTAGAGAGAATAGTGCCAGCAACTGTTCAAGGATAGACCCTAGGGTAAAAAATCCTTAACGGTGGGGAAAGGAGTCAGCAGGGAAGAAAAGATACCCTAAGATGTCTAAGAAGTAGTAAGGAACCTTGGAAATATGAGCATTTCTGAGATTTCTGGCTTATGGTAGATGTAACCTGTTTTGTTGTGGTCTGCTCTCTCTCAATCATAGCCTAACACAAAACCAAACCTCTTCAAGCACTGCACTTAAACAGTCTTACCCATTAAAGCGTTTGACTGTAAATTTTTGTTGTTCTGAATTCTGTGCCATCTAAAGATAGCAAAACATTCTTTTGGGTTCATTTCTAGAAGTGATTAAGTCTTCCACATCCATTTGAACAGTTCCCACTTCAAACTGAGACAGGGAAAGTTTTAGTAACTCTGGAAGAGTCTAAAAGCCAGCATGGAGAGTCTAGCTTTGTTTAACAGCTCTTGCTTGGCAGATATTTTTTTAACTCTGTTAGCTATTATTGACATGATTTCACATTTGCTGTAAAGTTTCTAGACATTGTTAACACATTCTAATTTGGAGGTTTTAAAAAATTTTCATTCTGTTAGCTAAATATTTATGTATCATTTATCCTATAAAAATGTTATTCTGCATTCCAAGAAAATTCTAATTGAATTAATTTTTAAGTTTAAAGATTACTAATAATATCAAGACTATTAGTTCTTAGAATATAACTAGACCTGATGATAAATTCCAGGAAAAACAAAATAGTAAATCTCTAATTATAAATATTTGGCTCATAATTTTCTGAGAGAAAATTTGTGGTCTCTTTTAAAAAATGCTGAGATTTAATTACGCTCAAACTTAATGAATCCAAATAATGAGTAGTTTATCTGAATACTTTCAATATGCCAAGATTCATTCTGTTTTACATATATTATTTTATTTAGTACATAACTATTATTTTCATTATTTTCTTAAGGAGGAAACTAAGACATAGAAATGCTCAGTAGTCAGATTACCAAAATAGATGAGCCAAGATTTGAAATTGGATAGGCTGATTCCAGAGACCTCTGCCTAAACTATCTCCCCATTCATGATTTCTCAGTGTTTATTTTTTCATAATTTTGTTTTCCCTATTTTTTTCTTGCAAGATTAGACTCCTGTGAGTCTAATCGTTAGGCATATTGGGATGAGTTCAATAACGCTTCCTCTTAATTTGTTCTGGCACCTTTACAATTTATTGTGTTTAATCAGTATGTTCAACATTTGACAACTCAGTGTTGTTTTCTTCCTTACCTTTACTCTTTATGGGGAAACAATTCAAACACCTTTCTTGAAGAACCTAAGAAATATTCTTAACCCTTAGAAAGAGAAAGTACATGAACCACTTTGAGAATCTGATGAAAGCTAAGTACCCCTCTCTAGGAAGACTTATTTAAAATTTTGCCTGTGATTTCAGAAGCTTTATACATTTATCAGGTTCCTGCTGTGTTTTCCTCATAGAATAATGCATTGGTTAAAAATAACATCCCAGCTTTCCAAGTAAAAGCCAACCAATCTTTCCACATTTCAACTCTGGTGGAAACAAAGCACGCCTGTCCCAAAGCCCAGTCCTCTTCACAGTCCTGGAACCAAAACCCTTCTTTAAGCTGCCTTGTGGCTTTAGCCACGACAGCCTTAGAAGTAAATGCAACTTACCAAGCGCCTGTTTGGACAGTGAGTCAATCCTGGTTCTGGAAGCATCCACCTTGTGCATTTCCAGTCAGACAAACTGGCTTTTTCATATCTGACTGGAGAGCTTGGTTTTTGTGCTCCACACAAACTGTGAGTATTTATAAAGTTAAAGTGCAATGAGTCTGTTATCTCTTGTGATTCCAGAGCTTCATGAGTACCAAGGGAACAGTTTATACAGAGTTTCTCTGAGATACTTAACATTTGATTTAAACCACCCTTGGGAATTAAAATCCCTAAATCATCCCCGTAACTAATGATGACTCAGGTCATGATGCTTTGGTGCCCATTCTCAGGATGACTTCCACTTTCAGAACCTTGGGTTGATGCTAGGAGACAGCCATCCTCCCTTTTCCATGACATCTACAGTGGGTGGCCTTAAAGTTGTGGCTGCGGTCAAGGCCCAGTAAATGTTTTATGGGGAACTAGGTAAGATTGCGCAAAGATTGTATGACTGGGATGCACACAGAGGACATTTTTGCTCGCAAAGAAAAGATGATCTTCGTTAGTATATTTATCACAAAAGATAATGTAAAAGAAAAGTAGTGTTCATTTCTCCAACTGTTATGTATTTCCCATTGAATCAAATTAAGCAGTCAGAGACCGAATGTTCTAATGGTCCTGTAGACCTCCTTCTCTTTCTCCCTTCTCCATTTCTCTCTGGATTGAAATTGGTGCAATCCATGCCTCCTTCTGTGGCTAGAGTCAGTTTCTCTATGCAACTGGTCTTTTTCTCATGGCCACCGGGGAGAAAAAGATTAGAACCTGATTGTCTAGGTCATTAATTGCAGTGATTTAGCACAGTCCTTAAAGTACATGGACACTGTTTGCAACCTTGGCATTTAAGTCGAGGCAGAGCTAAAGTCAAGAGCATCCTCAAATTGGAAAGTGCATTTTCCATCTCTCATTCCCAGAGTTCATTAATTCACACCAAAGAGGAGGAAACTGGAAAAAAGTCCAATTGGGTCAGACCTGCAGGTCTGGTTTTAGTCGTCTTTCTTAGTCAACTTTGCCTGTTTAAGTAACTTGTAGAAGGTAAATCTGTGACTTTTCATTCTGGTGAGGGGGGAGAATAGGCTATATATGGTGGAGAGTGCAATGTAAGTTTGATTTTCTGATTGAAGAATGCCATGATTTTGCAAAATCTGTAGTTGCTCATCATCAGTTTACCTTAACAGTAAGCCATAGGACATCTGTTTCCAGTACCTGGGACTGTGTGCCTATCTTGAGTAATGACCAAAGGGGCCAGAGTTAGGGACAGAGTCAGAAAGCCAGCTGAACTACTGCCATTTTTGTCACATTTCATCACTATCATTTCACTGCCTAGTCCCAGTACAAATAGTAATATACTTTTTAGCAAGGATTTGGCTTTCTGTGGAATTCTCATTGCTTGATGACCCAATTCTAGGAATTGAATATCTGGGGTGAAATCCAGCCAGGCCTTCTAAAGAGTGGGTTTGCAGAAAGCAGATGACAATGTGGATTTTGTCCGGATGAATGACCAGAAAGGAGGAGATGAAGGGAGCAACTGACATCGTGTGTCTCACACTCCAGCTAGGGAAGACTGACTTTGGCACTTTTGAACCAGTATTTACACTATGCCACCCTATTGCTCGCAAATCTGAGAAAGAGAAATTCTAAGTTCAGGAGTGTTAGTCATCAGCCAGATTCTAAAGCGGGGGAAGGCGTTTTTAAGGATCTGCTTGGTCATGAGATTTAATTTTAGTTTTGAGGAAGGACTCATGTTGAAGGAAGGTACACATGTGATTCATGTATTTAACTGGGGATACACTTTGAGAGAAAGAGCATTCTCTAGATTGTAACAATCTAGGTAAGATTAGTTCTTGAAGGTGCTAGGGACATAACTCAAAACCACTGATACTTTGTTCTCCCACAACCAGGAACTCATGTGGGTTGATGATTCTTTCTAGCACTGTGGGTTTGTGGGTGGGCGCTCTGAATTATCCTGGAGTAGCACTGGAGTGTGCACTGGAGTAGCTGATGTGCTGCTGTATTTGATTTGAGGCTTAGATTTCCCTTGATGAAATGTTTCCCTATTGTTAATATAGTATAGAGTAAGTTAAGCACCTAGAAATGTCCACCTATAATTCTGTCTTACTCTTGCCAAAATTTAATCAGGGCTGGAAGAAGTGCTGGTATCATCCTGGAGTGGGAAATTTCAACCTTCAGGGTAAAGGAAAGCTTTTCACTTCTGCATTTACTTTCTTTGTATTTGTGAGCCATGTGTATGTTGTGACATCGCATAAAACACCTTAGTTGTCTGACCATGGGAAAGTCTCTGCTCTTTATTACCTGAGAAAAGACACTCTGGTCTGTGATTACATTATGACCATCACAATTCGAATGTCCAATTGTTTGCATCTGTCAGATTTATTTGAATAGCACAAACATATCAACCCATAGGACTCATTCAATAACATGTGCTATAACAGAAAAATATTTTTCCAGAAAATGATTCACATAGTACTTTTATATTTTTTTAACTGTACAATTAACTTGTGTTGTTTTCCTTCAGGGAGAAAAGTCCACAGATGAGAACTAACTCAGAATTTTTTACTGCCTAGGCTCAAAATAAACACGTGTTGTGTGATGTGAGAAATGAATGCCTTCTGTATTCACCATCCAAATGCCCCATAAAGCGTATAAGAGAAAAAAGAAATGGCATGAGGAAAATTTTTATTTGAGAAAAAAACAGACAACAACTCAGCAAAATTTTAAAATAGGGACTGCTACTTTGTTATATACAGAACATTTTGTTTTTTTGCATTTGACATTTTTGAAATTCAAACATGTCTCAGTTTCCAAGACCAGATGACACCAAATAGATTGGGCTTCAGTTTCAGCTTAATTAACAGCAGAGGCTTTAATGTGGTTCCCTTTGATACACATTCAATAGCCTTTTTATTGGCACGGTCTCTGGGAAATTCCTTCCTTCAGAATGCCTTGAAGTGTACAAAGAGGGTTCAGCATGATTATAGTTGTGGTTACCTGGTACAAGCTAGGACAAGACTTGAGCCAGTTTGTTTTTAATCTCAGAGAATGAAGGTGGATAAACCCAGAATTGAGAGATGGAAGATATGGCTACAAAAAGCTTCACAGTAGGGAATCCTTGGGACTAAAGCCAGGATGGATACCTGAAGGATGAAGATGGTTCTTATAGCACTGGTGATCTTTATGGCAACATCAGCTAAAAAAAAAAAAAAATCTGGCAATCTTTTGAGCAAAACCCTAACAGGCAATAGTTAGAGTCTGAGGGGCTGTGTAAGACTAGCAACAGACGATGATCCAGTCGGCATGCAGAAGCACAGAGACTGCCATTGTGTGTGTCCTTGAACTCAAGTGAGGCTGGCCCAGCAGATCACTTTGGACTTCCACAGTTACCATGACTGTGTAGCTCACAGAGTGCCTGATGGACCTGGATTGCCCATAGGACATTCTGGCCAGTAAATGGTGATTCTTGGTGAGTGGGACATGTAAGAAATAAATCTGGATAAAGGTGTCCATTATGACAATGGTTACTCTCTGTAAAATGAGACTGTGCAGTATACTGTGAGAATGGCAGCAGCTCATACAGACTGAAATGTGCACGGGACGAGAGAAATTCCAACCAAATTGGGGTGTCAGGATTGTCTCCTGCTTCCATACAAGGATGAGGACATTCAATATTAAGAAAGATATGGAGAGAGACCATTCTTGATTTTTGGGGAGCACATGGAGGCACTTTGGTCTGGTATATTGAATCTCTGTAGTCATTTTTTCCCTTGAACTTTTTTCTTCTGAGGAAAAATAAAAATTCACAGGCATTGAGGAAGAGAATGAATAATCAATGAGATTAAGATTAGATGTAAATAGCTTTCCCCCAGTACATTTTGGTGTTAGTTCTGCAAACATAACTCCAAAGTTATATTACTTCATTCATGCCTAGAACATTAAGCATGTTTTTTTAAAAAAATGACATTTGCTCCTGTGAATTTCACCCCAAGCCATTTAAAAATCTTCTTTTTCTCTCATCATCCCTTCCTTCAATTATCCACGTAGGCCTGCATTCTGATAATATTCCATCTTACATCTGAGCTGATTTTAGCCATTAATTTCTTTTTATATGTGTATTTTGCTTAATTTTATTTTTTATGTATCAATTTATTTTTTTTCAACTTTTCTTTTAGATTCTGAGGAGGCGGTATGAGCAGATTTGTTACCTGGGAATAAAAGTATCCAGGTAAGTAATCTAGAAAAGTCTTCTTGGAAGGAATTCTGATGATAAATCATGGCTTCGTATTTTTATTTAAGGATATATTAATATGTCACTGGCATGGGGCACTATGGACTTCATGTGATTTACAGCATGAAGATAAGACAAATGTATGATAAGATTATGAGATGCTGTTATCTGACTGGTATTTCAGGTGTGTCGTCCTCCCACACAGACAGATGTCCAAAGAGCTGACAGAACATTCATTGCTACTCTACATCCTCATATCCTTTTCCTTCCTCCTCTTTTAAATATGACATTATGTGAAAATGTCCTTTATTGACCAATCGAATACCTAGAACTATAGCATTAATTAATTCATGCTTCAAAGCTATTGTTACCTACTAGGGTGTCTATAATTATTTCTAGCCATTCTATTTTCAGAATTATTTAAACTTATTCACAAGTACATATAGTTGAATAAGAAGACCTATTTCCTTTAGTCCATGCACTTACTTTATGCCTAATTTGACATTTTAAATTCTTTTTTTTCATATTTTATATTGTTTTGCTTTTTAAATTATGTATTATTAACCTTTGAATACTCTTCCCCCAAGTGTTTAATTTGCAAGTGTACACACTTAAAACACTATTTATATGTAACTTGGGAAAAATGGAAATACCCGTCTCCTTAATTATCATTGAACTAATTAAGAAAAGCAATCTGATAAAACAAGACAACATGAAGATGAAGATGAAGATGATTTTCTTAAGCATTTTACTATAAAACAATATAATGAAAGATTTTAATTCTTTTTGGCCAGGAGTTATTTCTACAAATTTTTAATGCAAGGTTAAAATGTCTTCCTTAGTCTCATTCTTACTCTTCTTAGTTTTACTATTTATGTCAGATTCTGTTTGCTTGAAAC
The DNA here is from genome assembly GCF_009761245.1 of Sapajus apella. Lineage (NCBI taxonomy): Eukaryota > Metazoa > Chordata > Mammalia > Primates > Cebidae > Sapajus > Sapajus apella. The sequence continues at coordinate 3,268,486 of NW_022436987.1, read as the reverse complement.
CCAGATCCCCACCATTCACAGAATCTTTCTGAACTCTCACTTGGTTAACATGCACACATTTGCACAGATTGATCTAAGAGATTATTTTAAAGTCTGTTATTGATTTCTGAATGAAACCTGACCAGATGGTCACTCTCAGTGGTGGGGCAAACTATAGATTCAGGCAGTACTCACCAGTTATCCACAAAGTAGTTAGTAGAGATTTTAGATATTTTATTTAAAAATGCCAGTTTTGTTCAATTTCAAAGAGTCAGGTAGTTTCAGACCCCAAAGGGAAAAAGGGTGTATTTCTTAGTATTTGTAATTGCTATTTGAATATATATATATATATATATATATATATATATATATATATATATCTGTGTGAGAATTAATGACATCCCCTGTTGCTCTAATGCCCCATTACCTGGAGATGTGCTATGACTTGCAGATATATCAGCTTGAGCTGCCAGGGAAGCAGGGGGCAGAGATGTTGTCTCACCTATGAGTCCCCTGGGGCTTTGTCTTCAATTTCGCTCCTTATTTTCAGTTCCAAACATAGGAGATGTGAACCCCTGGACTAATCTTTAGACTCAGTGGGGTCTCTAAAATTGACTATGAGCTGAGGTTGCCCTATTCCCTGAAGAATCGTTAAACTATGAGCCAACTAATCCAAACCCAAAGTCTAATTTCAGGTAAACAACTTTCAGATCAAAGGGATGTAATTGTACTAATGAGACATAAAATGTATCTGCTTATGGTTGCAATAAGATAAGTCAGCCCTGGCTTCAGATCAGAGCCAGCATGCTAGTAGGGCTGAATAATAATGGTAATAAAAATAAGGTTATGGCTGGGCGCAGTTGTTCACGCCTGTAATCCCAGCATTTAGGGAGACCGAGGTAGGTGGATCACCTGAGGTCAGGAGTTCAAGATTACCCTGGTCAACATAGTGAAATCCTCGTCTCTACTAAAAATACAAAAATTAGCTGGGCATGGTGGCAGATGCCCGTAATCCCAGCTAGTCAGGAGGCTGAAGCAGGAGAATCACTTGAACCCGGTTGGCAGAGGTTGCAGTGAGCCAAAATTGCACTATTGCACTCCAGCCTGGATGATAAGAGTGAGACTTTGTCTCAAAAAAAAAAAATTATTTATATCATTTTCCTGAAGAAAGCAATATTCCTTTGATTTGCCATATTTGCTGGAATGAGTAGATCCAGGGGCCTCCACTTGAACCTTCCAATGTAATAACCCTATTCTCTGGATCCAGGAGCCAATATGGAGGTAATTTTCGCAGTTGATGACCAAATCTATTCTAATTCTAAATCTGGTGTATAGTGGGCTCACAGTAAGGTGAAATTAGGTCAAAATTCCACTTATAACTGGATTTATATATGCTTCCTCTATGATTGGCAGACTGGACTGCAGTGGACTTCTGGACCTCTAAAAATTAGTGTGGCTCAAAGTCATGTGTAATAACCCCTGAAAGGTCTGGGTATTTCCCTTTCTCATTAATAACTACCTTTAAATAACCTCAAAATCCTTTGGAATGGATGAAGAATGAGAGTATATATGTGTATCCAAATATTTATGTGATGTTACTGCAAAGTTTTTTCTCAATTTACAAAATATTTCTTTAAGATACTCTAGATCTCTGAATTGATTCAGATCTGAGAATTGTGTGAGAAGCTTTCACTATATTTCATGGTATTTCAAATCAGGCTCCTTTCTTGCTCTCTGTCCCTAGAATGTATTGAATTATACATATCAAGTAGTGCCTTACTGGGTTGCCCAGCAATTATTTTAAGGACATTATATTTAATTAGTAACCTCTAAAGTTCCCTATAGGTCAGATGTTTTTGGATATAGTTATCACTACCCTATCTACCTTGGTGTTGTGCTTTTAGCACACATATGACCTCTGCCACTTTAGGGTTTTGGTATCATTATTGAAATTGATCCCATTTAGATTTGTTATTCATCCTTCACATCTCAGAGCTATGTATAATAGCTATTTTAGTACTTCTTAATAATAGTTATGCTTCTTTACCAATGAGCCCAATGTCATGGAGTAGAAGATGCTCCTGGGATCTCCTTGGAAGATGCATACATGGGCTACAAACATGGAATGCAAATGATAAAACCAGCTCAGCATACCACATCTTCCCAAACTTTCAATTGTCTCTTTTGAAAACACCAAGGATTTTCTCTGGCCTTCACTTAACTCAGGCAACTGTTCAGTGTAGGTTTTAGTCAACAACTAAATAAGCAATTAGAACCATGTCCACATGTTCTAGCTAGCTGCTATGGACTGAATGTATGCATCTCCCCAAAATTTGTATGTGAAAAAATCTAATTGCCAATATAATGGTATTAGCATGTGGGTTCCTTGGGAGGTGATTATATCATGAAGGTGGAGCCTTGATGAATGTGTTAGTGTTCTTATGAAAAAGGCCTCAGAGTGCTTCTATCAATTTTTATTTAGATTCAGGGGGTGCATGTGCAGGTTTACTACATGGGTATATTGTTTGATGCTGAGATTTAAGGTACAAATGATCGCATCACCCAAGTAGTGAGCATAGTAATGAATAGGTAGTTTTTCAGCCCTTTCTCCATTCTCTGTCCTCCCCCCTACGGTAGTCCTCAGTGTCTATTGCTCCCATCTTGAGGTCCATGTGTACCCAATGCTTAGCTACCACTTGTAAGTGAGAACATGTGGTATTTGGTTTTCTGCTCCTTTGCTAATTTTCTTAGGATAATGGCTTCCAGTTGCACCCATGTTGCTGTGAAGGATGTGATTTTATTATTTTTTTGAATGGCTGCATAACAGTCCATGGGGTATATATACTATATTTTCTTTATGTGGTCCATCATTGACGGGCATCTAAGTTGATTCTATGTCTTTGCTGTTGTAAATAGTGCTGTGATGAACATATGTGTGCATGTGTGTTTTTGGTAGAATGGTTTATTTTCCTTTGGGCATATGTCCACTAATGGGATTTCTGGGTAAAATGATAGTTCTAAGGTTTTTGAGAAATTTCCAAACTGCTTTCCACAGGGGCTGAACTAATTTACATTCCCACCAACAGTGTATAAGTATTCCCTTTTCTCCATAGCCTAACCAGCATCTGATTTTCTCTTTTTTTGAGATGAAGTTTCACTCTTGTTGCCCAGGCTGGAGTGCAGTGGCACAGTCTCAGCTCACCACAACCTCTGGGTTCAAGAGATTCTCCTGCCTCAGCCTCCCAAGTAGCTGGGATTACAGGCATGTGCCACCACACCCTGCTAATTTTGTATTTTTGGTAGAGATGGGATTTCTCCATGTTGGTCAGGCTAATCTCGAACTCTCTACCTCAGGTGACCCGCCTGTGTAGGCCTCCCAAATTGCTGGGATTATAGGTGTAAGCCACTGCGTCTAGCTGGCATCTGATTTTTTTAAAAAAACTTTTTAATAGCAGCCATTGTCACTGATGTGAGATGGTTACTATAAGGCTACAGTAACCAAAGTACATGGTACTGGTACAAAAATAGATACATGGACCAATGGAACAAAATAGAGAACCCAGAAATAGAGAACAGTGGGGAAAGGACATCCTATTTAATCAATGGTGCTTGGAAAACTGGCTAACAATATGCAGAAGAATCAATCTCAATCCCTACCTCTTGCCACATACAAAAGTTAACTTAAGGTGGAGTAAATACTTAAATGTAAGACCTCAAACTATAAGAATCCTACAGGAAAGCCTACAAAATACTCTTCTGGATCTTGGCCTAGGTGAAGAATTTATGACTAAGACCTCAAAAGCAAATGCAGCAAACCCCAAAATTGACAACTGGGACCTAATCAAACTAAAAAGCTGTTGCACAGCCATATAAACTGTCAAGAGGATAAATAGAAAACTTACAGAATGAGGGAAAATATTTGCAAGCTATGTATCTGGCAAAGGACTAATATCTAGAATCTATAAGGAACTTAAAAAAATCATGAAGCAAAACCAAATAACTCTATTAAAAAATTGGAAAAGGACACGAACAGACAGTTCTCAAAAGAAGACATAAGTGGCCAGCAAACATATGAAAAAATGCTCATCACTGATCATTAGAGAAATCAGCATCAAAACCACAATGAGATATTATCTCACACTGGTCAAAATTGCTATTATGAAAACATTTTTAAAAAGTGGATATTAGCAAGGTCATAGAGAGAAAGGAATGCTTATACACTATCAGTGGGAATGTAAATTAATTAATTCAGCATCTGTGGAAACCAGTTTTGAGACTTCTCAAAGAACTAAAATAGAATTACCATTTGACCTAGCAATCCCATTACTGGGTACACACTTACGGGAAAATACATAATTCGACCAAAAGGATACATGCACTCTTATGTTCATTGCAGCACTATTCACAATAGCAAAGACATGGAATCAATCCCTATGTGTCCATCAACAGTGGAGTAAAGAAAATGTGGTAGGTATACACCATGGAATATCATGCAGCCATAAAAGAATGAAATCATGTTCTTTGCAGTAACAAGGATGGAGATGGAGGCCATTATCCTACATGAATTAATGAAGAAGCAGAAAACCAAATAACATATATACTAATTTTAAGTAGGAGTTAATATTGGGTACATATGTACATAAAGAGCTTCTGCATAGCCAAATGTATAAACATGCACATAAAGAGCATGTACATGTGACCTTGCTAACATAAAAACAGAAACAACAGATACTGGGGACTCCAAATGGAGGGAGGGAGGGAGGGGGACAAGGGTTGAAAAACTACCTATTATTTGCTATTTTCACTATTTAAGTGATAGGTTAAATAGGAGCTCAAACTTCAGCATCAATCAATATATCCCTTTAACAAATCTGTATATGTAATCCCTGAATGTTAAAAAAAAGAAATATAAAATTGTAGAACCTCATTGGAAAAAAACTGCTGTGACAATCTTTATCAGATAAAAAAGGAATCATTTGTGATGATTAAAGGGTTAACCTAACAAGAAGATACAATTTATCTTTGTATATATCTAATAAAATGTCTCTGAAATTTATAAAGCAAAAACTAACAAAACTATTAGAAGACATAGATAAATCTATCATCTTAAATCTTCCATTTTAGTGGAGGATATTTAAAGATACCTCTACAATCTAAATGTACATCATTAGTACAATAGAAAAATACATAATGCTACGCAATAGATTATAACAGTGAAAGTGAATAAACTATAACTGTATGCACAAAGTGGATGAATCTCACAAACAATGTTAAATAAGTCAAAAGCAAAAAAATGTATGATTCTAGTTACATAAAATTTAAAAGCAGGTAAAGCAAGGGGATTTGGAGATACATGTTTACATAGTAAAACTATAGAAAATAAAGCAAGGACACAATTCTTATTTTTCCTTTTTGCTCTATATAATGTAATTTATATAATCTATATAATGTATATAATATAGCTCACAAATATTTTCCCTCATTCTGTAAGTTGTCTATTTACCCTGTTGATAGTTTATTTGGCTGTGAAGATGCTTTTTAGTTTAATTAGGTCCTGGTTGTCAGTTTTGGGGTTTGCTGCATTTGTGTTTGAGGTCTTAGTCATAAATTCTTCACCTAGGCCAAGATCCAGAAGAGTATTTCATAGGTTTTCCTGTAGGATTGTTATAGAGCAATTATGGAGCATAATGTAATTTTGTCAGGACCTGTTTATTTTGTTCTCAAAACCTATTTACCCTTTTCTCTGCTGTTTTTCCAAGTGCCAAAGCACCATTGGAGAATTAAAATTTTGAAGAATCCCTGAAAAACGAAAGCAGGAGAAAATTCCCTGAGAAGAAACTTTAGCCAAAATGTATATGTAAGAGGGTTTCTGTAAGGTGGTAGCTTTGGGAAACAGCAGGGTGCCAAAAGTGTGGTTGGTGCAGTGGTTTGTGCTCTAGTAGAATGGTTTGTGCTCTAGTAAAGAATAGTACCATGAGACAAGGTGCAGTGGTTCACACCTGCAATCCCAGCACTTTGGGAGGCTGAGGCAGGAGGATGGCTTGAGCGCAGGTGTTTGAGACTGCATGGTCAACATAAGGAAACAGTGAGGGGATACAGACATTCTTCCTGTTCCTGCTAATGCAAAGCTCAGAATCCTAGAATCAGAACAGTTTCATTAACCCCCACAAAACAATGTCAGCGCCCTCCCTGCAAGAAAACCCTACACTATTAGCCAGCTGATTTTAATAAAATTCTGAGGCATGGTGTTTCTCTTTTAATAATTAGTTGTGAAAATAGAGAAGGAGACAAAGTTTCCTAAATCATTTCATGAGGCAGTGTATAACCTTGATATTAAACCCACAAAGTGATCAATAAACATTTGAAAAGCTGCATTCACTTAGGAGGAACCAGAGATGTGAGGTACCATTTTACATCTAATATGGATGCTCTGGTATGCTGTCCAGAGCATTCCGGGATTGAACCATTTTCCCCATTGCTCCTCTGGAGACGGCCTTTGGGTGAAGTAGGTCATTCCCCTTGCTCCAACTTGAGGCTAGTCGATGCACTGGCATAAAGGCCCAGACACATTACTGAAATTGGAAACAACCTGCAGGGCCATCCTAGTGACTGTGCTCCCTGTGAGATCTACTGAAGCTGTTGCTGTGATTGCACTGCAGGCCAACTTGTCCCTCTACCTAATTCTGCTTCAGTGTTCACAGGTGTGAGTGCTGAGAAGACTTCCTAATAAATTACTTACATACAAATTTCCATCTCAGACTGCTTCCCAGCTATAACAAAACACTGTAGATTAACCTATTAATCTGTTATTATTCACAGTTCTGGAGGCTGTGAAGTCCAAAGTCATGATACTGGCAGTTTTGGTGTCTCAGGAGGGCTCACTTCCTAGCTTTTAGGCAACCTCCTTCTTACTATGTCCTCCTAGGGCTTTTCTTTGGGCAAGCTTGGTGGGGTGGTGGGGTGAGGGGGGGTGAGAGAGAAAGAGAGAGAGAGAGAGCGCGAGAGAGAGAGAGAGAGAGAGATCAATTTCTTTCTTATAAGGGCACTAATACCATCACATTACCAGGGTCCTATCATCATGATCTAATATAGATCAAATTACTTCCCAAAGTCCCCACTTTCAAATTCTAACACATTGGGGGTTAGAGCTTCAATGTGTGATTTTTGAAGGACATATTCAGCTCATAACAAGTGGTACAAATGTAGAATGTAAAATTGGAGTTTGGAGCTGGATCACCCACCAACTGGCTGGAAATGAGGACTCCATCACTGGTGGCAAGTGGAGTTTGAGCAGCCTGTAGTGGTGTAATTATTAACACTTTTCTCCAGTGATAAATAGGGATGGCATAACCTGGTATACCGCACTGTCGTTTATTCCTATAAATCCCAATATTTACAGTGGTTTTAGCAGTTTATCAAAAAGTTTTTAGAAAAAATCCTAAGGCATACTACAAATAAATTTACAGATGTTTTTAGGCTATTTTTTTTTTTCAGACAAGGCCTTGTTTAGTTGCCCAGGCTGGAGTATAATTCTAGCACACTGCAGCCTCAAACTCCTGACCACAATCAATCTTGCCATCTCTGTCTCCTGAGTAGTTGAGACTACAGGCATGAACCACAACACCTGGCTAATTATATTTTTAGTTATTTATATTTTTCATAGAGATGGGGTCTTGTTTTGTTGCCCAAGCTTTTCTCGAACTCCTGGTCTCAAGCAATCCTCCCACCTTGGCCTTCCAAAGTGCTGGGATTACAAGTGTGAGCCACCATGCCCAGCAGTAACACGTATATTTTATGAATATATGTACCTGTAATTTTCTTTGTCTTGACAAATTTTCAGTGGAATTTTTATAAACAAGTAGTGTACTCAAGAGGATATATCCCAAAGGACCCCAAATGTCATAAATATCACCTTCCTATACAGTGACAGTTCTTTGGAATTTGTTGCTATTATTGACGCACATTCATCTGCAGGTAATAATTTATCTTTTCTATTGATACAGGAATGTTTGTTTCTCATCTTTGTATTAGAAGTTAAAGTTAGTTTTTTAAAGGAAATAATCACTTGTTGAGCATTCACTTATTTCTGTGATCGATAGATGTATTACCATGTACGTCATCTTATTCAACACAAGAATCATGTGAGGTATTTTTTAATGTAAATAATGTAATGAAGAGTTGAACAGTTTACATAAAATTTCCAAGAGTCCATGGATTGCCAGTGACAAAGCTGAATCTAATCCCAGGACTCATGTCTCCAAAGCTTATGGCATTTCTGTCCAACACATTGCTTCCATGCCATAATAGTATGTGTAACTGACTCTGAATTTGTGTTATACACAAATATCCTTTCTAAAATTTTAAGCATTCGTTCATGCCATTTAACAAAGTCCTGTACAAAGATTTGGTAGATAGGGCTTCAGAGTTCAAACATGTAATTGCACAGTGTTCATAACATAGCATGCTATTGCTCAGTTAATTCACATATAAAATTATTCAAGCATCTCAGTTCAGAATAAAAATGTAAAAATAATGTGATTGGATGAATACATGACTTTGATGCCAGTCTGTGTGTGCATATGCATGTGGTATATGTGCGTGTGCGTGAGGGAGAGACAGAGAGAGAGAGAGAGAGAGAGAGAGAGAGAAGGACCAGTACAAGTGTGCAAGAGAGTTCAGTCTGCTTTAGACCAAATTCTTTAAGAAAAATAAATTATTCTTTAATTTTGGTTGATCTTTAAAAAGAGAATTATGGGAATTTTTGTGGTTGCTCTTGTTGAGGAGCAATAAAAAATAGAAGTTTCCAAGAATAAATAAACCTTATATTAAATGATGTAGGAAAACACTGAATTATCTTAATTTTCTTGTATAGAAGATATAATTGATAAAAATGGAATTAAATTGTTGACATGTGAAATACAATTCCCTCTTTTATCAGCTATAGCACCTCTTTTGGCTCTCTCTGTATGGTCTGCCTTTCATCTTCTCCTGCCCCATTCATTCCTGTCTACTTTTTTTTTTCTTTTTCTTTTTTTGAGACGGAGTCTTGCTCTGTCACCAGGCTGGAGTGCAGTGGCGTGATCTTGGCTCACTGCAACCTCCGCCTCCCGGGTTCAAGCGATTCTCCTGCCTCAGCCTCCCGAGTAACTGGGACTATAGGCACGCTTCACCACGCCCAGCTCATTTTTGTATTTTTAGTAGAGATGGGGCTTCACCATGTTGGTCACGATGATCTCTACCTCTTGACCTTGTGATCCGCCCATTTCGGCCTCCCAAAGTGCTGGGATTACAGGGGTGAACTATCATGCCCAGCCTCCTCTCTCTTTTTTTAAAAAAATACTTTTGCTTCTCTTTTTTCTTAATTCTAATAGAGGTATCAGTTGGATATTTAAGATACATAGGAGCAAAAAGCAAAGTGTTTGCAGACTCCAGAGTGAAAGTAATCTATTTAAAGCATTCTTTTCATATGGATGTGTACAGTATAGACTATAGTGGATTAATTTACTATGCTAAATCCTAGAATACCAGCATTAATTTTATTTTAAAAGGTCACAGCATCACATTAGCTCAGGGAGACCTGTGATTCCTGAATTTCTTTCATAGTGCTCTCACTAATTCACAGCCCATTCCAACTGGGCACAGTTGTGACTTCTTAATAGTTCTCCCATGTATTGAACAGTTATTTTGTGTATCCTCAGACCTCTAAAAATTGAGCACTGGAGTAGTAAAAAATTAAATAAGATAAAAGTCCATTTCCTTCATGAGCCATTTCTTGCCTAAAATACGTTGTTTATATTCCTTCATTCACTTTAAGACTCTGTATCTTCTGCTTCTCTTTACTCATATTCCACCCAATCAACATGGAATTTCTGTATCAGCAACCCTATTTTTGTGGCAGCCACTGCAACATTCTTCCCCATTTTGCTGATGCCCTTTGGCGCTTATTGGTCTTTCTAAGCTGTAATCTCAACTTCTACCACTAATAAAGGTTACTTTTTCATAAAGTCATGAGACCCTTCAAATACAGATACAAATATATATTTTTCAAATATTTTTTTTGTATTTATGATGAAGTATGCCCAAATTTTATTTTTATTTTTATGATAATTTTTCTCTCCTTCATAAAAATCAATTTCTCATTTTGGAAATTTATTTTCTCATCTCTCTCATGTAGTTTAAACATTTTGTATAATATCTGTTCATCTTCATTCTTCCCTGTCCTACTAAGATGTTCTCTATTTCTAGCCAATTTTTTGAAACCCTATATGAAATAACAGGCATAAGTAGAGATGAAAGTCTTGAGAGACCCATATATAATATCAAGATGCGTACTCGATGAAGGTTAACCATGAGTAGCAATGGCAATTTTGGATCTATGTGAAGTCACCACTGCAGTAATCTCAGAAATGACTATCACCAGAATCAGCATCTAGTTTTTTTTTTTTTGTTTTTTTTTTTTTAACTCCAGGATCTTTGACCCTTTGATTTTACCTACTAGTTTTTCCTCATTGTTTTAAAATTCTTCAATAGGGATGACTACTGGGATTGCCTCAAAACTGTTAAGTCGCTCCAGGTCAGCTGAGTTGCTTGCCTAATACCCCTTCCTCACAATCTTCACAACTTTGGGATTAGTTTTCTCTCTTCCTTCTGCTCATTCAGCAATATACTAATGTATGCTAGACAATTTTGTGTATTTTCTTCTGTGCTCTCTCTCTCAGAATGTCATCTCTATTCAACTGGAGCTAAGAAAGGTTATTTTCAGGTACCCAAACCTTCTCTTGAATCAAGAGTTCCCATAGCCATCTCTTTTTAACTCTTGAAGCCTTTTTTCTTGTGCCCTTCTGTAGTCACAGTTATCAACAAAATTCCTTACAATGTTCTCAATATCTCTTTTGAGCATTCAGTTTTCCTCACTGTCCTTTTCAACAGACACTTGGCTGTCCCTGAGGACAGTGTTTTCTCTGCAGTCTTCTCAAATGATGATTTTTTTTTCCCTTACCACTTTTACCCCTGAACCTGGTGGTGGATAGTGTCTTTTGTTTTCCTCATTGCTGCTTATGACAATTCTCTCTCCTTCCTACATACAAATACCCATAGTTGAGTATTCTTCCCTGCCCTAGTAAGATGTTCATCAGACTATATTAACAAATCTCTCTCTTTCCTCACACATTTGCAGTCATCAACTGACTAGCAAGCATCATGTCTCCTCATCTTTGGAAGATTTTTGGCTCTGGCTCACTCCCTTTCTTACATTATTTCTGTCACTATTCCTGATGGTTTAAATACCTCCACATAGAGGATGCTTCCAACATCTTGGTTTCTTAGTTTCTTGACATCTCCTAAAAAAATTTGTTTTCCTCCCTACCATAATCTGTCTCTCCCATTGTTAGAGTTTAGACATTATCATTTGCCAATAACTGTAGCTTTTCCATAATCCCATTTTTAAACATCCCAAACTGTAACTTACCACCATTTCTTGTTTTGGCTTTTTTTCTACTCGTTTTCCCTAGTAGAATAATTATAGAAAATTTTCAATCCCTGCAGAAGGGCAGGAACCTTTTTGTTGATTTTGCCCATCTCAGGTACTCACTTCATCTTTGCCTAGCTTAAATGTAGTGGTTATTTTACTGTCTACTTTGTTATTACCCTAACATTCCATACTGAGCCCTTTTGTTGCTCTAAGGAAAAGAAAATCCTAGTGGAATCTGACTCCACATCTATCAGGCATTCACAACTGTTCAGGGGCAAACAAAAAACATATTAATTGCCTAGATGCTGGGCACTGAAGGAGACTATCACCTGCCTCAGAGAATTGTCATTATCTCTCAGCCGCATCTTTATATGAATTGCTGCATTGCAAAATTACCCTTTCAAGATGAAATGTATTATTTATATGTTAGCATAATTAAAAAAATTTTTTAACATGTAACGAACCAAGTATGCTTTCTGATATTCTATAATCTTCTTTTTTTTAAATATATATTTTATTGCATTTTAGGTTTTGGGGTACATGTGAAGAACATGAAAGATTGTTGCATAGGTACATACATGGCAATGTGGTTTGCTGCCTTCCTCCTCATCACCTATATCTGGCATTTCTCCCCATGTTATCCCTCCCCAACTCCCCACCCCCTGCTGTCCCTCCCCAAGATCTCCCCCACAGACCCCAGTGTGTGATTCTACCCTCCCTGTGTCCATGTGTTCTCATTGTTCAACATCCACCTATGAGTGAGAACATGTGGTGTTTGATTTTGTGTTTTTGTGTCAGTTTGCTGAGAATGATGGTTTCCAGGTTCATCCATGTCCCTATAAAGGACACAAATTCGTGGTTTTTTATGGCTGCATATCTATAATCTTCTTTAGGAATTACAGAAAAGATGTGTAATATATAAAATAAAGATAGCAAATGAATTAGAGGTCCAAGAATATAGTTTTTCATTTTAGCTCAGTTTCCAGAAAGCCATTGGTTCTAAAGTTAGTTACTTAACTTTTTTGGATCTCAGTTTACAATTTTATAAAATGGGAGAAATTGAGTGAATTATTTCTAGGACCTTTTGAAGCTGGGCATCATGTGAGAAAGCTCTCCTGCTTTTCTTATTTTTTCATGATTTTTATCAAGCAAGTTGGTATGGGGGAGGGTTTTCCAGAAGCTGACCTACAGATGCAATTTTTATCAGACAGGAACTATTCACATAGGGCTGGATATTTGTGAGCTGTAGAAGGCTGGAATCTTCTGTTAGCAACCTAGCCCCAGCTTCTGGAGTCTTGGGCATAAGTTGTGTCTTTGGAGGCTTCCAGGAGTAGCCTGATCATGTCTTCTCCAGATTGGCTCACTATCATGAATCAGATAGCTTGATCCTGAGATAATCAGGAGATATCGTAACTCCTCTTTCAAACCTCAGTCTTCCTCTGTTTATTTGTTTATAATTTGAGTGCATTACTTCACCTTCTACCTTGGTTCAGACTTCCTGGATTTTTGATGTACTTTCCCTCAACTGTGAGATCTTTGGGTGGGGACCACAGCCCAGTGCTGAGTTACTGGCCTCTTCTTTGTCCTGTGGATTAGTATGTGGCTAATCTGTTTGACCCCCGGAATTCAGAATTCTTAATGACTACACATCTTTCATACAAGAGATGATATCTCAAAAATCCTTTTGAACAGCTGGTCTTTTCCATGAGTCTTGATCTGCTCTGACATTTATGTCTCCCTTTAACCATGTCTTTGGCCTAACATCATTGAGTTACTGGATTCTTTATATATTCTAGTGGCCATCTCTGAGATGTGCTCATAGAACACCTAAATTAACCAACCAATTCAAGTTGAGTGTGTTAGGTTAAAAAAAAAAGATTTTTCTGAGTGTTCCCGACCTTATATCAGTGAACACTTATATTTTCAAGTCTTACATGAGATATTGTGTGTGAAAGCATTTTCTTCCCAAATTTACATGAGTGCCTACAGTGTTATACTTTTTATTAAATAGCTATTGTAAAAATAAGTGTAATTATAGCATTTAATCCCATTATAATATTCATTTGTTTTTCTTTCAGGGGGCACCATTCCCAGTATAGATGGGGACTAGAAACGACACAACTGTGATAGAGTTTACTCTTTTGGGGTTATCTGACAATACTACAGTTTGTGCTATTTTATTTCTTGTGTTTCTAGGAATTTATGTTGTCACCTTAATGGGTAATATTAGCATAATTGTGTTGATCAGAAGAAGTCCTCATCTTCATACACCCATGTACCTTTTCCTCTGCCATTTGGCCGTTGTAGACATTGGGTACTCCTCATCAGTCACACCTGTGATGCTCATGAACTTTCTAAGGAAAGAAACCTCTCTCCCTGTTGCTGGCTGTGTGGTCCAGCTCTGTTCTGTGGTGACGTTTGGGACGGCTGAGTGCTTCCTGCTGGCTGCCATGGCCTATGATCGCTATGTGGCCATCTGCTCGCCCTTGCTCTACTCCACCCGCATGTCCCCCGGCGTCTGCATCATCTCAGTGGGCATGTCCTACCTGGGTGGATGTGTGAATGCTTGGACATTCATTGGCTGCTTATTAAGACTGTCCTTCTGTGGGCCAAATAAACTCAATCACTTTTTCTGTGACTATTCACCACTTTTGAAGCTTTCTTGTTCCCATGATTTTACTTTTGAAATAATTCCAGCCATCTCTTCAGGATCTATCATTGTGGCTACGGTGTGGGTCATAGCCATCTCCTACATCTACGTCCTCATCACTATCCTGAAGATGCACTCTGCTGAGGGGCGCCACAAGACCTTCTCCACCTGCAGCTCCCACCTCACTGCGGTCACTCTGTTCTATGGGACCATTACCTTCATTTATGTGATGCCCAAGTCCAGCTACTCAACTGACCAGAACAAACTGGTATCTGTGTTCTACACGGTGGTGATTCCCATGTTGAATCCCCTGATCTACAGCCTCAGGAACAAGGAGATTAAGGGAGCTCTGAAGAGAGAGCTTAGAAGAAAAATATTTTCTTGATGAAACTAGTTATTTTGAAGAATTTGATGTATTAATATTCCATATATAATAATAATAAGATAATGAGTATTTGTGGTCAACATATATCTTTCCATAGATCATTACCCAGGGTTGAGCTGTTTAGTCAATCATAAGGGTAGATTTTCAGATCAAATATGAAATTAGAAGTCCATCTTGCTTTACCTTTAATAAGATTAAGTTAAATTTATATTTGAGAATGCAAATAGTTTCACATGAAAAAATGCTTTGTCTGCTGAAAATCCTTTTAAAATTTTATTCATGTTTTTTCAAGAGTTGTTTTCTGCTATAAGTTAAGGCATACCTTTAAACCTTCAGACTGTGGCCATTTTCAGCCTCAGCTTATCCCAAGATATATGCCTGATATCGATAGTTGTGAATGAGTACATTATAGAGAAAATGACAAAGGAACCAGATAGTAAAATTGCTAGAGCTATTCTTCTTCCAGAGAGGCTACCTGGTTGAGAATTAGCTTGGTCAATCCACAACAATCTGATCTGTGTTTCTATTCTCTATCTCCAGCATGGTTACAGGGGTCCCAGGGAAGAACAGGATGAGATGCCCCTGACTAACTTATGAATTTCCCTGTCGTATCAAAACAGGTGACTTCTGTGAGAATGAGCAGGGTTTCTGAACTCCTCAGAGACTGAGTGGAAAAAAAAAAACCAGGCAATAACTTCCAAGAGGATAATCTAGCTTATAGTGTGACATTGTGGCTGTAAGGAACAACCTTTTGGAGTGACTCATTAATAGTCAGAGATCTTCAATCTATTCAGGAAACTCAAGAGGACTGGACTGTCTCTTCCCTGAAATTTTGTCTGTCCCTGGAGAGAATCAACCTCTGTATGCTGACCACTACCAGATTTATTTCTATTTCCTGTCCCCTCTTTGGCGTTTCAGACAACAATCCCAACATTATACCAGTAGAACCATAGGGTATCAATTATTTCATTCATTTATTCTTTCTTTTGTACATTCAAAAACTATATTTGGTGATTCTTATAGGCACTGCCCTAGATGAGGATATAAGTGACTAATAGCCACCGATGTCTGTCCTGATGAAACCTGTCTTCTAACATAGGAGTCAGACAATAAAACTAACAAGTAAGTAATACCTACTATTAGAAGGGGATGAGTACCATGGAGAAAGAAAAAGTGGAGCAACATGTGGAAGGCTGATGTGCCAGGGGCAGGGAGGGGTCACTGCAGATCTCACTGGGAACATAACATCTGAACAACAGCTGCAGAAGGTGAGGGTGGTTCATGTTCAATATGGTGTTGCTTGTGTAACAGCTCTATGAGTCTAATATTCACTTACATGCATGTAATTTACTTTTGAGGTTTTGGTTCCAACAGTGGCAAAATTGGTCATTTTAATCAGTTCCATGGTGAGCACAATTAAAGCATGATAAAATGTTAAATATTCTTACATTTCACTATAGAACTTATAGGATAATAAAAAATTGTCTTACCAGAAAGTGTGAGAACCTAGAAAAGTAGGCCCAATACTCAAAAATGCTTTCGCCAAGAGAGAATTTGACAAGTCACAAGATTGTTATTAACCTGAGATATGGCTTTAGTGTTCTTTTGGGATAAGAAGAGCACAAGTCAAAGCCTATGGAACACCCAGGTGAGAAGTCTGATTTATACACCCCACATATATCCACAGGATAAGGGAAAACCTGAAGTAACCAACTCTGGCACAGCCCTGGAGAGCTTGAGAAGTTCAGTGTTTGAATTTGAATATAACATGGTCAGGGACAGGTGGCGCATCAGGGTGAACTGAATAAGCAACTAACCAACCCACACCTCCATTATTCCTACTGGTAATTATTCAGAATCAATAACCAGCACACAGTGAAAAATAATGACCAACACAAAAGGAAACAAGGTACCAAGCATGAAAGCCAGTGGAAGCAACAGGCAGCAGAAAAAAACTAAGATTTAACATATGGAAATGAATCATTACAGACTATAACATTGCTTTGTTTCAAAGTAAAAAGACTATTCGAAATGTGTTCAATCACAGAATACCAAAGATAATTACTAAAAGTATGCAATTATTTAGAACATCATACTTGAAAAATTCATCAGCCAGTAGAGTTACACCAGGTATTTCTATTTGGTGAGTGTAGTCCTCATTGGTCTTCACATAGAAATCCCAAGTGGGAGCACAGGCAGAGGAGTCATCCTGCTTAGAATCCTCATGACCTTAACTGGAATCAATATATTTTACATAGTTTTTGGTATAGTGTTTAGTTCCAGGGTCCCTGCAAGGGTTTTTACATCATGGTACTCAAGGCAGTATAAAGTAAAAAATAGGATATACCAGCCCCCTGTACGGATAGAATTTACAATTAATCATTTTTATCATAACCAGTGTAGTGTTACATGTAACACACCTGACATTTCAGTTTTGTCCAAATTTAAGGGAAATAGGAAGTTCACTCAAGGTAAAATTTATCCTTAAAGAAGTCAAAGGATTTTGTTAACTGTTTATCATAAAGATAATGATACATGTTATCAGGGGTCTTAAATGCAATACTGTATTTACATAGAATTCTGAACAAATATGCTGTTTAGAATTCTATACTGAATCATAGGCAGAACTTAAAGTGGGCCATGAATAATGTTCTTTGAGAAACAGGCCACCTACTTTTGTGTCAAGTATGGGCTCTGAGAGAAATTATAAAGTACCTTCTTACTTCTTTTTTTTCTTTCTTTTCCATTTTTTTTTAAAAGAACCTTCTTATATTACAAAAGAGATGTCACTATAGTTTTGCAATTCTCTTTTCTCATGCAAATTTGTTGAATTCTATTACAAAAACCATTTACCTATTTACTAATGAGGCTATGCTGAAAATATAAGTTTAACAAAATTATATTTTCTTGGCTACACTTGATGGTTTTGCAATTATTTGGCAAGTCTATCTCAATATTATTAGTAGGAGTTATCCCTCTTAGTGAAGAACACAGTTTAATAGCTAAGAAAAAGTCTCCAGGTGAAGTGCCCTACTAGTGTTAAATTAAAAATTAAAAAGAAAAAAGAAAGAAAAAGTCTAAAACTTAGTTCTCAGCTAAACCAAATGAAAAGTAATAATTTTATTTTTCAGAATAGATTTTAACAACTCTCTAAGTAGTATAAGGTGAAAAATCTGGACTACAAGATTGGCATTAAAGATATGTATATCTCCTTGAAGTCTGGGCATTTTAGAAAAAGGTATGTAGAACATTTTTAGAACACCGCAATTAACTACAGAGAATACATTAAAGTACATTTAAAAAATTACCTAGAGTTGGGAAATAGTGCAAAACTCAACTTGTTTTAATGGCTTTCAATTATATAAATTATTTTCTCTAAATATAGTGCAGTGAAGTCAGGAAGCAATAACAAAAAGCTAACTATTAAACACCTATGTGTTGGTAAATAAATAATGCACCGTCGAATAACCCATGGGTCAAAGAGTAAAGTAACAATACAAATGAAAAAACAACTGAATGATAAATGTTATGGTTTGGATCTATGACCCCACCCAAATCTCATGTTCAGTTGTAATCTCCAATGTTGGAGTTGGGACCTGGTGGGAGGTGACTGGATCAGGGGCAGTTTCTTATGAATGGTTCAGCACCTTGCCCTTGGTGCTGTTCTCATGAAAGAGAGTGAGTTATTGTGAGATGGACTTGTTTAAAAGTGTGAAGCACCTCTCCCTTCTTTTCTCTTGTTCCTGCTCCAGCCATGTAAGACGTGCCTGCTTTCCCTTTACTCTCTGCCATTATTGGAGTTTCCTGAGGCCTCCTAGCCATGCTTCCTCTACAGCCTGCAGAACCATAAGCCAATTCAACCTCTTTTCTTTATAAATTACCCAGTCTCAGATTTTTTTATAGCAATGTGAGAATAGACTAATACAGTAAGAAAGATATTATAAATATATATATAAACTTGTGATTCATATATATAGTTTTATAAGGAAACTTACTGCTACAAGACTGCAGTAATCAAAACAGCATGGTACTGGTACCAAAACAGGCACATAGGCCAGTGAAACAGAACAAAGACCTCAGAAGTAATGCCACAAAGCTACAGCCATTTGATCTTTGACAAACCTGACAAAAACAAGCAGTGGGGAAAGGATTCCCTATTTAATAAATGGTGTTGGGAAAACTGGCTAATCATACGCAGAAAACTGAAACTGGGCCCTTTCCTTACACCTTATACAAAATTTAACTCAGGATGGATTAAAGACTTAAATGTAAGCTCTAAAACCGTAAAAACCCTGGAAGAAAACCTAAGCAATACTGTTTAGGACATAGGCATGGGCAAAGACTTCATGACTATACCACCAAAAGCAATAGCAACAAAAGCCAAGATTGACAAATGGGATTTAATTAAACTAAAGAGCTTCTGCACAGCAAAAGAAACTATCGTCAGACTGAATAGGCAACCTACAGATTGGGAGAAAACTTCTGTAGTTCATCCATCTGACGAAGGGCTAATATCCAGAATCTACAAGGAACTTAAACAAATTAACAAGAAAAAAACAACCCCATCGATAAGTGGGTGAAGGATATGAACAGACATTTCTCAAAAGAAGATATTTATGTGGCCAGGAAACATGAAAAAAAATCTTATCATCACTGATCATTAGAGAACTGCAAATCAAAATCACAATGAGATACCATCTCATGCCAGTTAGAATGGTGATCATTAAAAAGTGAGGAAACAACAGACGCTGCAGAGGATGTGGAGAAATAGGAACACTTTTACACTGTTGGTGGGAGTGTAAATTAGTTCAACCATTGTGGAAGACAGTGTGGTGATACCTCAAGGATCTAGAACCAGAAATTCCATTTGCCTCAGCAATCCCATTACTGGGTATATACCCAAAGGATTATAAATCATTTTATTATAAAGACACATGCACACATATGATAAGCAGCACTATTCACAATAGCAGAAACTTGGAACCAACCCAAATGCCATCAATGATAGACTGGATAAAGAAAATATGGCACATATACACCATGGAATACTATGCAGCCATAAAAAAGGATGAGTTCAAGTTCTTTGCAGGGAGACAGATGAAGCTGGAAACCACTATTCTCAGAAAACTAACATAGGAACAGAAAACCAAACACTTCATGTTCTCACTTATAAAAGGGAGTTGAACAATGAGAACACATGGACACAGGGAGGGGAACATCACACACCAGGACCTGTCAGGGGTTGGGGGACTATGGAAGGGATAGCATTAGGAGAAATACCTAATGTGGATGATGGGTTGATGGGTGCAGCAAACCACCATGGGACATGTATATACCTATGTAACAAACCTGCATGTTCTGCACATGTATCCCAGAACTTAAAGTATAATTTATAAAAAAGAAGTCTCTGATGATTATTTGTCTTTCTATAGGTCAGTGGTAATATTTTCTTCATTGTTCCTAATTAAGTTTATTTGAATCTTCTTTACCAATACAAAATACTTGAAAATGAATATTTGTTGAATGAATGAAGCCGTTTACTCTTTATATTTGCAGTTTAGTATTCTTTAATCTGAAGTATCAAAGTAAACTTAGAACAGAACAGAGGCCCTGGAGGCAACGCCACACATCTACAACCACCTGATCTTTGACAAACCTGACAAAAACAAGCAATGGGGAAAGGATTCCCTGTTTAATAAACAATGTTGGGAAAACTGGCTAGCCATGTGCAGAAAACAGAAATTGGATCCCTTCCTGACACCTTACACTAAAATTAACTCCAGATGGATTAAAGACTTAAACATAAGACCTAACACCATAAAAACCCTAGAAGAAAACCTAAGCAATACTGTTTAGGACATAGGCATGGGCAAAGACTTCATGACTATACCACCAAAAGCAATAGCAACAAAAGCCAAGATTGACAAATGGGATTTAATTAAACTAAAGAGCTTCTGCACAGCAAAAGAAACTATCGTCAGACTGAATAGGCAACCTACAGATTAGGAGAAAACTTCTGTAGTCCATCCATCTGACGAAGGGCTAATATCCAGAATCTACAAAGAACTAAAACAGATGTACAAGAAAAACAAACAAAGAAACCCATCCAAAAGTGGGCGAGTGATATGAACAGATATTTTTCAAAAGAAGACATATATGAGGCTAACAAACATGAAAAAATGCTCATCATCACTGGTCATTAAAGAAATACAAATCAAAACCACATTGAGATACCATCTCACGCTAGTTAGAATGGTGATCATTAAAAAATCTGGAGACAACAGATGCTGGAGAGGATGTGGAGAAATAGGGACACTTTTACACTGTTGGTGGGAGTGTAAACTAGTCTAACCATTGTGGAAGACAGTGTGACACTTCCTCAAGGACCTAGAAAAAGAAATTCCATTTGACCCAGCAATCCCACTACTGGGTATATACCCAAAGGATTATAAATCATTCTATTATACCGACACATGCCACGTATGTTCATAGCGGCACTGTTTACAGTAGCATAGACCTGGAACCAACCCAAATGCCCATTGATGATAGACTGGACAAGGAAAATGTGGCACATATATACCATGGAATACTATGCAGCCATAAAAAATGATGAGTTCGTGTCCTTTGTGGGGACATGGATGAATCTGGAAACCATCATTCTCAGCAAACTGACACAAGAACAAAAAATCAAATATTGCATATTCTCACTCATAGGCGGATGTTGAACAATGAGAACACACAGACACAGGGAAGGGAGCATCACACACTAGGGTCTGTTGAGGGGGGCCAAGGGAGGGAGAGCAGGGGGTGGGGAGAGGTTAGGGAGGTATAACATGGGGAGAAATGCGAGATGTATGTGATGGGGGGATGGAGGCAGCAAACTACATTGCCATGTGTGTACCTATGCAACAATCCTGCATGATCTGCACAAGTACCCCAGAACTTAAAGTACAATTAAAAAAAGAACCAATATTTGGCTATGAGATAATGTATTATATTATACTCCTATTAATTGTCAAAAGAAAGTGTACCACCCCTTAGACAAAATGAAAAAATTGATCATTTGAGAATGGACAAACTCTTAAAGATTATTTGTGTTTTTGTGAGTTGAACTGCTCAATATTCACTTGAGAATGTGATAATGATCTCTACTGCTTTTGAATTCACATTTGAATCTCTAGAATCTTCAGAGATTTATCCCCAAAGGCAAAAGACAATAAAGTGTGGTTACTATGTAATAACAAGACATCTAAATTTATAAGTGTAAGATGATTAAATTTTTATTTCACGAGGTAAGACTTCGGGTTTGTGGGTGAATCTGGTGTAATGAGTTTCAGTTTTCCATTTAAGAACACTTTATTCTTTAAAATTGTATATGTACTCACAAGTCATAATTAAGAAACAAGACAGATGTAATCTTGGAGTCAGTTAGCAAGTAACTTTAGCTGAATTAAATTAAGTTTCTGCAGTCAATTTAGTGTGAATTAACAGGCATAATTCAATTTACCAAAATTCTTCATATATCCACCCGTAAGAACAGAAACTCACATTGTCTTTCGACACTGTCTAAACTTGGCACTCAGCTATAATACTAATATAAATTAACTAACTGTGAGTCTCACTCTGTCACCCAGGCTGGAGTACAGTGGTGTGATCTCAGCTCATTGCAACCTCTGCCTCCCGGGTTCAAGTGATTCTCCTGCCTCAGTCTCCTGAGTAGCTGGGATTACAGGCATGCACCACCATGCTCTGCTAAGTTTTGTATTTTTAGTAGCGATGGGGTTTCACCATGTAGGCCAGGCTGGTCTTGAACTCTTGACCTCAAGTGTTCCACCCGCCTGACCCTTCCAAAGTGCTAGGATTACAGGTGTGAGCCACCATGCCCGACCCAAGATGCTTTTTTTTTGGACACAGCGTTTCACTCTATCACCCAGGTTAGAGTGTAATGGTGCAATCATGGCTCACTGCAGCCTTGACCTCCCAGGCTCAGGTGATCCTTCCACCTCAGCCTCCAAAGTAGCTGGGACTATGGGTGCATGCCACCATGTCTGGCTAATTTTTAGAGACCAGATTTTGCCATGTTGCACAAGTTGGTCTCAAATTCCTGGACTCAAGTGATCTGTCCACCAAAGTGTTGGGATTACAGGTAGGCGCCACCATGCCTGGACTACCTAGACACTTTGGAGAAAGATAAGGCTATAAAGCCAGGAAACTTGGAGTTGAGGGTCAAGCTGGCCATCAACAGAGTGGCCCTTGGTAAACTTCTCATATTTCCAGGCTGAAACTTTGTTCTTCTGTATATTATGTCCAAAATAATATTATTTGATTCTTTAATACTTCAATTTGTTAATATTGTTACATTAGGAAATGATTTGGTTTGAATAAATATCTTAATTATGTTCTAAATCTTAATCATACAATATTATGCATAATGTTTAAATTAGTATTTCGACCTAATTGATATAATAATATTTTAACTGGAAATAATAAAAGCACTTAAACAATTTATATTAGATGACTTCACTCATAAGCATAACTTGACATTTCTTTTTATTTCTTCCCTGTCCTGTGAAGAAAATTGTATGCCTCTTTTAAAAAACTAGTTGATTAACTGATAGATGTTGTAAGCTATGTAACTAGCTAGGTATCTCTTTTATACATAAGTTATACATTTCAGAGAACTGAAATGTTAATCTGTTATCTACTGATTTTTAAGTGTACTAGATTTCATGGTAAATATTCCCAACTATGCTATAAATGTAATATTTATACAATGTTATACAAATGTAATATTATAATTATATTAACAACATAGTTATTATGGGAATTGACTGGAATCAAACTTCCTGGGATTCAGATCTGGAGTCTACCACTTACTATATAACCTTAGGTAAGTTACTTAACATTTTCAAACTTAGTTTCCCTATCTATAAAATGGGAATAATAAAAGTGCTTATCCATTTGACCCAGCAATCCCATTACTGGGTATATAGCCAAAGGATTACAAATCCTTCTACTATAAGGGCACGTGCATACGAATGTTCATTGCAGCACTGTTTACAATAGCAAAGACCTGGAACCAACCCAAATGCCCATCGACGATAGACTGGATAGGGAAAATGTGGCACATATACACCATGGAATATTATGCAGCCATAAAAAACGATGAGTTTGTGTCCTTTGTAGGGACATGAATGAACCTGGAAACCATCATTCTCAGCAAACTGACAGAAGAGCAGAAGATCAAACACCGCATGTTCTCACTCATAGGCGGGTGTTGAACAATGAGAACACATGGACACAGGGAGGGGAGAACTACACACTGGGGTCAGTTGGGGGGAAATAGGGGAGGGACGGTGGGGGGTGGGAGCTGGGGAGAGATAGCAAGGGGAGAGATGCCAGATGTAGGTGATGGGGAGGAAGGCAGCAAATCACACTGCCACGTGTGTACCTATGCAACAATCTTGCATGTTCTTCACATGTACCCCAAAACCTAAAATGCAATAAAATAAATAAATGGGGAAAAGTGCTTAATATTATTTTATAGAAATTAAAATAGATATCTCTCTATATATAATGTATATAATAAAATAATATATATGGTACATATTATATACATATAGACAAAATTCTTAACCATGAGCTGGTAATTTGTTGGGCATTCAGCAAATGTTAGCTAATATTTAAGTGTTCATTAAATAATCGTACATTAATATATTTAAACTTTTTTTGTTATATGGACCATCCCTTTTATTATTCTTCTAGGTATTATGTTTCAAAATCTTTATCTTTAAAGCAACTTTAAGTTAATTTTTATTAAAAATACAAATTGAAGAGGATACACATTATTTGAAGTAATTTTTTTGGGGTTTCTTCTAAAATATTTTAAAATATAGAAAGACTCATTACATATAAATACATAAACAATGAAACTCTAAAGTAAAAAACATTTAGTCTAAACTTTCCTTGAATGATATATCTATTCACATTAACCTTCATTTATATATTAACAAAGATGAAACCATCGAATTTATAACATTTTAATGTTCTGTTCTCATCACAGATTCATTTTGGCAGCAGCTACTTTGTCTCATGGACTCCCTGAAGGATGGGAATCACACTGCTGTGACAGAGTTCATCTTATTGGGCTTAACAGATGATCCAGTCCTCCAAGTCATCCTCTTCATGATCATCCTATGCATCTACCTGGTGACCCTATCTGGCAATCTCAGCATAATCATTCTTATCAAAATTTCTTTTCAGCTCCAGCATCCTATGTACTTTTTTCTGAGTCACTTGGCTTTTGCTGACATGGGCTATTCATCTTCTGTCACACCCAACATGCTTGTAAACTTCCTGGTGGAGAGAAATACAATCTCCTACCTTGGATGTGCCATCCAGCTTGGTTCAGCGGCTTTCTTTGCAACAGTCGAATGCATCCTTCTGGCTGCCATGGCCTATGACCGCTTTGTGGCAATTTGCAGCCCACTGCTTTATTCAAACAAAATGTCCACACAAGTCTGTGTCCAGCTACTCTTAGTAGCTTTCATAGCTGGTTTTTTCATTGCTGTCTCTTACACTACTTCCTTCTATTTTTTACTCTTCTGTGGACCAAATCGAGTCAATCATTTTTTCTGTGATTTCGCTCCGTTACTTGAACTCTCCTGTTCTGGTATCAGTGTCTCCACAGTTGTTCTCTCATTTTCTGCTGGCTCCATCATTGTGGTCACTGTGTGCGTCATAGCCGTCTCCTACATCTACATCCTCATTACCATCCTGAAGATGCGCTCCACAGACGGGCGCCACAAGGCCTTCTCCACCTGCACCTCCCACCTCACTGTGGTCACTCTGTTTTATGGGACCATTACCTTCATTTATGTGATGCCCAAGTCCAGCTACTCAACTGACCAGAACAAGGTGGTGTCTGTGTTCTACACAGTTGTGATTCCCATGTTGAACCCCCTGATCTACAGCCTCAGGAACAAGGAGATTAAGGGGGCTCTGAAGAGAGAGCTTGGTAGAAAAATATTTTCTCATGATGCTTGTTATTTTTGTAGAACTTCAAATAATGATATTACATAGAACCCTGTCTATTCTCTTGAGAATACTCAATGTGTGTAGATACAGATTTAGTGTTTGCTTTCTTGACAGTGTTGAAAGTTTCATATAGAAGTGACTACATCTTTTCTGCTCCCCGTGTACCTAATTTTCACACGGTTTCTGGAGCCTAATAAGCACAACTGCATATTTAAAATGAAGAAATAAAGAAAAAAATGATGAATTAATGGATGGCTGAATGAAGCTTTTCTTCCTGCTTGAACTGCTGACTCTGCTGACTTTGAATCCTGGCCACTGATCAGCTGAATGCTTCTGTCTGATTCAAGTGATTGAATGTTTAGGTCAGATCCTGCTACAACAGAGATAGCCTTTTACAACAAACTCGTACTCAGCACATCCACATCACTACCTTGACACTTTTATAAGCCAGATTAGCAACTAGAATCTCAGCCTAGCTTACTGAAAGGTTTGAATTCACACTTTACTAAATAGTTTCTTCTTTACGCATTTGCATGGCTGGAGAGCTAAAAGATCTAGAAGTCAAATGTTAGTAATAGTAGTAACAGTATTAAATTGTCCACTACATTCTGGGCCCTGTTCTCACTGATTTACAAGTATAGTATTAACCTAATTATTTCTTGGAATAACTCTTTAAAGATTTAAAAAATCCTTGTATTATAAAGGCTGTAACTGAGGCACATAAGGTAAAACAAAAGATCAATGGCACAAATAGTCTCATAATACTTTGGCTTTTTTTTTTTTTTTTTAAGGCACATACTTCCCGTAGAGTAAAGGGCACTTTGAGACATTTCACCATGAACTTTTATTTGTCTCTGGCATATTCCTTTCTAGTAAACTCTTTCTGTTCACAGTAAGTATAGAGACTTCTATATCTGGATATAGCAGGCTGATTTTTATTACACCAACTTTGTGGCATGAAATACATATGAAAATGGATATTTTTACGTGTTTGAAGGCATAGATTTCTGATTTCTTTGAAGCTGAAGTAGCCCCATTTCTTCCAGGCCCTTCCTCTTATTACTAAAAAATCCCTAGACATAGCACAAAAACAAGTATAAGAAGACTTTCAAAGATAAAATAAAAAGGGTTAACTGCCTAGGGACTATTGGACTTGAAAAACAATATAGCAATGAATTTTGGGAGTTTCCTTATTGCTTCCATATATCCTGGACAGGATTCGTTAGAAACTTCCAACTCAGAACTGCCAACAGACACAGACAAAAACAAAAAACAACTGTAAGAAAAGCCTATTCTCTCCTGGTCAAAGAACTGGGAAAAGGGTGGCCTGGAGAGAAAAGAAAACATTTTGGCATTACCTACCTGACTCCAGACAAAAACCAATGGAAAAATCATGTTTTACCCCTTCCCTGTGTTTCAGTGGGGCCAATCAGGGAGCCTATTTTCCAAATGAACTAGGATCCACTTGCCTTGCGCAGTAAGGCCAAACAGCCACACCAGGTTTGCAGCAGGACAGGGCATTTATTTGCATAGTGCCAAGCAAGGAGGATCAAGCAGCCCTTGCTTAAGTCCTGACATTTCCAATGGCTTGCAAGTAAGGATTTTTAAAGGTGGGGAGGCAGAGGTTATAAGCAAAGTCATAAATTGGAATATGGAGGCAATACATTGGTTTGACCTAAAAGGGTGGTAGACTTTGAAGCAGGTGTGGGGAACAGATCATAGGTGGACTCAAAAATTTTCTGATTTGCAGTTGGTTCAGGAGGCAAAGCTTTGTTTAAAACTTTGAGATTAGCTGAAAAGAATATTAGTTCTGGCCTGGGAGTGTGACCTCTACCATGCTCCTCAGGAGGAAATTTAGAGCAAAGCATGGCTGTGGTCAGACTTCAGTCCTCGTTTACCCTTTATCTGAGGTCTGTGTGCCAGCAGATGAAAATTTTCATTTGGTGGGGGTCCAGGTTTCTGAAAAACACCCCAAGGACATATGTTGTTAAGATGCTGTCTTTAGAGTCTATAGATTCAACCAACATCCCGTCATTCTAACTTCCTTGGCTATTGTTACACCACTATTACTTTCTTGCATGTCAAGTTGCTCATTTACTTCTCAGAATTAGCTAGGTGTCTGAAATTTTCCTTGAAGAAACTCATTTTTTTTTTCTGTTATTTCTATGCTTGAGGGGGCCCACAGGTCCCTAAGAGGAGTCCCTGTTCCATCTCAAGCTGATCTTCACCTTGTCCTCCCTCTGATTCTGGTTAGCAGGGTCCAGTGGAGAAATGAGCCTCCCCTGTCACCTGACAGCAACAAGACTTAATGAGATGGTGTGAGGTAGGGCTAGCTGGTATTCTTCACCCTGCATCATGACTCCCCTGCCCTAATGAGATTAGTATCCCGGTGAGGAGCTGAGCTTCCAACCCTCCCTGCAACAAAGCAGTGTGAACCAGCTATCTACCTCACCTTTCCTTAGGGGCAGTGAGTCCCAACAGGGAGCGGAACCTTAAAGGTAAGGAGGCATATAAATCAGTGCCCTTCACTGGGATGAAGTCAGCAGAGCAGTGGGGAGCTGAACTTTCACCTCACCCATCTGGAAGAAAGTAGTATGAGTCAGCTCTCCATTTTTGGCAGACTGGAACATACTTGGAAGTTTCAACTACATCTCAGCAAGAATGACCAGTGAAAAAGACTGAGCATGAATCAGAGATTCAGAGTTTCATAATATGATATCCAGAATGTCCATGGTATGGTCAGATATCAATTTTTGTTCCAAGAAAAACACAACTTGAATGAGAAGAGGTAATACATGCTAACACTAAGATGAAGCTGATATTGAAATTTTCTAACAAAGATGTAAAGCAGCCATAAAAAAAAGATTCAAGAAGCAATCATTAATTTTCTTGAAAAAAATAAAAATAGAGAATTTCAGCAAATAAATAGAAGTTACAAGGAAGAACCAAATGGAAACTATAAAACTGCAAAACATACTCATAAAATATTAAAAAACAACAACAAACTTGCCAGATGAGATCAGTAGCAGAGTGGAGACACAGAAGACAAAATCAGTGAACTTAAATAAAAATGAGTACAATTTACCTGTTCTGAACAATAAACAAAAGAGATGCGAAAAATAAAAAAGAACAGAACTGCATGAACCTATAAGACAATAAAAGAGAGCTAATATTTATATCTTGAGAATCTCAGAAGGAAAGAAGTATTCAATAAGTAATTGAAGTAATGATTGAAAACATTCCAAATTGGTGAAAGATATATAGAGCTACAGATTCAGGAAGGGTCAGCAAATCTCAAATAGGATAAACTCAAGGAAATCCACAACAAGACACATCCAAATTAAGCTTTTGAAAATTAAAGACAGAAAAATCTTGAAAGCAGCCAGAAAGAAAGGACATATTACTTAGGAGAGAAAAGCATTTTGCAAGACAATGAGTTTCTCATTCAAAACTATGAATCCAGAAAGCGGTGCAACATTTTTTTTGTTCTTTTTTATGAGTTAAAAAAATTGTATATGTTTAAGTTATACAACATGTTTTGATACCATGTACCTAATAATGTAACAATTAAGCAAATTATCACATGCATCATCTTACATAGTTACCTTTTTTTTTCTTTGTTGGAGCACCTAAAACCGACTTTCTTGGTAGAATGATGGTTACCAGAATCTGGGAAGAGTGGTGAAGGTGGGCAGAAGTGGAGATGTTTAATGGGTATAAAAATATAGTTAAATAGAATGAATAGGATCTAGTATTTGACAGCACAGCAGGGTGACGATAGTCAACAGTAATTTACTGTACATTTTAAAATAAAACTTAAGAAGAACTAGAATCTGTAGCAAAAAAAAAAAAGGATGAATCCTTGATGTGATGAATACCCCATTTATCCTGATATGATTATTACACATTGTAAGTCTGTATCAAAATATTTAATGTACTCAATAAATATAAACACCTATGTGTCCATAAAAGTGAAAAATAAAAAAAAGAAGAAACAAAAAAAATCTACTCCCTTAAAAATTTTGTGTATACAATACAATATTATTAACTGTAGTCTTCTTCTTTTTTTTATTGAGACAGTCTGGCTCTGTCATCCAGGCTGAAGTGCAGTCACATGATCTCGGCTCACCACAACCTCTACCTCTCAGGTTCAAGTGATTCTCCTGCCTCAGCCTTCCAGGTAGCTGGGACTACAGTGCATGCCACCAGGCCTGGCTAATTTTTTGTATTTTTAGTAGAGATGGGGTTTCACTGTGTTAGCCAGGATGGTCTCGATCTCCTGACCTCATGATCCGCCCGCCTTGGCCTCCCAAAATGCTGGCATTACAGGCATGAGCCACTGCACCCGGCCAACTAGAGTCTTCTTATTGTACATTAAATTGCTCAACTTATCCTAAATAACTGCAACATTTTAGCCTTTGACCATAGTCTGCCATTACCTACTACACCCTCCTCCTGGTACCCACCAATCTGCTCTCTGTTTCTGTGTATTTGATATTTTTAAAAGATTTCACATATATAAGTGAGATCATGAAATACTTTTATTTTTGTGTTTGGCTTATTTTACTTAGCATAATGTCCTCAGGACCATCCATGTTGTGACAAATGGCAGGATCTCCTTCTTTTACAAGGCTGAATAATATTCCATTGTGTGCATATGTGTATGTGTGTGTGTGTCTGCATGTATATAATATATATATACAAAAGACTGAATACACACACACCATTTTCTTTATCCATTTATGGTGACTCAGATGTCTCCATGAGGCACTGATTTCATTTCCTTTGAGTACATACCCAGCAAAGGGATTGCTGGGCCATATGTAGTTCTATTTTTAATTCTTTGAGGGACTTTCATACTGTTTCCACAATGTCTACACCAGTTTAGAGTCCTACCAACAGTGCACAAGGGTTCCTTTTTCTCCACACCCTCACAAACACTTGTTATCTTGTCTTTTTTATTATAGTTGTCCTAATGCGTATGAGGTGATATCTCACTGTGGTTTTAATTTGCATTTCCTTGATGATTAGTAATACCAATACGCATGTTTTCATATATACCTATTGGTCATTTGCATGTCTTCTTTTGAGAAATGTTTATTCAGATCTTTTGTCCAATTTTTAATCTGGTTATTTGAGGGTTTTATTTTATTTTATTTTTTTGGTATTGAGTTGTTGTAAGTTCTTTACACATTTTGGATATTAATCTCTGATCAAATATATGTTTTACAAATATTTTCCCCAAACCGTAAGTTGCCTTTTCATTTTGTTGATTGTATCCTTTGCTGTGCAGAATATTTTTAGTTTGCTGTAACTTATTTTTGCTTTTCTCACCTGAGCTTTTGCTGTCAAATTCAAAAAATAATTGCCAAGGTCAATGTCAAGCACATTTCCTCCTATATTTTCTTCTAGAAGTTTTACGGTTTTAGGTGTCATGTTTTGGTCTTAATCCATTTTAGTTGGTTTTTGAGACTGGTTTAAAATAAATAAATTTTATTGTTTCACATGTGCATATCTAATTTTCCTGAAAGTGCTTAATTATGGAGACTATCCTTTTGCTATTGTGTATTCTCAGTGACCTTGTCTAAAATTAGTTGTCCATATATGCATGGGTTTATTTCTGTGTCTTTCTGTTGGCCTCTGGGGATATATTTTTTTAATTTTTAAAATTGGTTTTAGTTGCAGCAAAATACATATAACAAAAATTTCCATCTTAACCATTTTAAGTGTAAAGTTCAGTGATATTAAGAACATTCACATTTTCTTTATCCAGTCTATAATTGATGGGCATTTGGGTTGGTTCCAAGACTTTGCTATTGTGAATAGTGCTGCAATAAGCATACAAGTGCATATGTCTTTAAAGTAGAATGATTAATAATCCTTTGGGTATATTCCCAGTAATGGGATTGCTGAGAAAAATGGTATTTCTAGATCTAGATCCTTGAGGAATCACCACACTGTCTTCCACAATGGTTGAACTAATTTACACTCCCACCAACAGTGTAAAAGCATTCCTATTTCTCCACATCCTCTCCAGCATCTGTTGTTTCCTGACTTTTTAGTGATCACCATTCTAAATGGTGTGAGATTGTATCTCATTGTGGTTTTGATTTGCATTTCTCTAATGACCAGTGATGAGTTTTTTTTCATATGTTTGTTGGCTGTACAAATGTCTTCTTTTGAAAAGTGTCTGTTCATATCCTACGCCCACTTTTTGATGGGATTGTTTTTTTCTTGTATATCCAGAATACACAAAAACTTAAACACATTTATCTACACAATTTTTTTTTTTTTTTGAGACGGAGTTTCGCTCTTGTTACCCAGGCTGGAGTGCAATGGCGCGATCTCGGCTCACCGCAACCTCCGCCTCCTGGGTTCAGGCAATTCTCCTGCCTCAGCCTCCTGAGTAGCTGGGATTACAGGCACGTGCCACCATGCCCAGCATAATTTTTTGTATTTTTAGTAGAGACGGGGTTTCACCATGTTGACCAGGATGGTCTCGATCTCTTGACCTCGTGATCCACCTGCCTCGGCCTCCCAAAGTGCTGGGATTACAGGCTTGAGCCACCGCGCCTGGCCTGTCTACACAATTTTAATGGTATTTATTTAATATCTTTTGCCAGAGACATATGTCTATTATTTAAATAATTGTGTTATTTAAAATTCAACTTTATGTGAGATTTCCACTTCAGATTTCCAAAAGCACCTAATGGAGTGCCTTATAGCTAACACCACAAAATACTTAGGAAATGAACATTTGTTGAATGAATGAAGCTAAGTTTAATGTTTTATATTTGCTCTTTAATATTATTTAGCCTAAAATAGCATAGTAAGCTTAGAACCAATATTTACCTGTCAGACAATTTATTATGTTATACTCCCAATAATTATCAAATGAAAGAGCACCAACACATAGATAATATGAAAAAACTGATCATTTGATAATTAATGGTACTTTTAAAGATTAGCTGTGTTTGTGTGAGTCAAACTGCTCAATATTCACCTGAGAATGTGATAATGATCTCTGGTGCTTTTGGATTCACATTTAAATCTCTAGAATCTTCAGAGATTTATCCTCAAAAGCAAACAATAATATAATATGGCTCTATATAATAACAAGGACTTTGAATTTATAACTGAGAGGAATGCATTCTTATTTCAAGAGGTAAGACTGACTTTTATGAGTAAATTTGATATGCTGATTTTCATTTACCATTTGAGAACACTTTAAAATTATGTATGTACTCACAAGTCATAGCTGAGAAATACAGTGGAGGTAATCTTGCAATCAGTTAGCAAACGACGTCAACTGAATTACATTTCACAGTCAATTCAGTGTGAATTAATAATTTAATTTGTCAGGATTATTTATTATCTTTTCAAAAGATAAAGAAGCTCATGTGATCTTTTAACATGATCTAAACTTGATACTCAGCTATCATATTGATAAATTTACTAGCTATGAGATACTTTGGAAACACACTATTAGTAAATATCATGTGGAAATACCTACTTTGCTTATTGGTCTACATGCTCTAGAATCACAGACAACCAGCCACTTTGGACAACCAGTTAAAGATTAAAAACCAGAAAACTTGGAGATGAGGGTCAAGCTGGCCACTAACTGGGTGAACCTAGGTAAGCTGTTTGAGTTTTTAAACTTAGACTTTATCCAACTGTATATCATTTCCAAAATAGTATTATTTCATTCAATAGTACTCCAATTAGAATACACAGTTACATTATGAAATAATTTAATCTTTTTCAAAATGTACTTTCATGATGTTTTGAATATTACTCAAATAATGTTTTGCATAGTGCTAACATTCGTATTTCAAACTAGATGACATAATAAAGTTTCAACTGGAAATAACAAAAATACTTAATTTTTAGTCCAAACTTTATTTGAATGATATATCTGTTCATAATAACCTCCATGCATGTTTCAATGCAAATGAAACCATCAAATTTATAACTGATTTCATGTGCTGTTGTCATCACAGATTCATTTTGGCAGCAGCTACTTTGTCTCATGGACTCCCTGAAGGATGGGAATCACACTGCTGTGACAGAGTTCATCTTATTGGGCTTAACAGATGATCCAATCCTTCGAGTCATCCTCTTCATGATCATCCTATGCATCTACCTGGTGACCATATCTGGGAATCTCAGCACAATCATTCTTATCAGAATATCTTCTCAGCTCCATCATCCTATGTACTTTTTTCTGAGTCACTTGGCTTTTGCTGACATGGGCTATTCATCTTCTGTCACACCCAACATGCTTGTAAACTTCCTGGTGGACAGAAATATGATCTCCCACCTTGGATGTGCCATCCAGCTTAGTTCAACAGTTTTCTTTGGGACAGTTGAATGCATCCTTCTGGCTGCTATGGCCTATGACCGCTTTGTGGCAATTTGCAGCCCACTGCTTTATTCAAACAAAATGTCCATGCAAGTCTGTGTCCAGTTATTCCTAGTGGTTTACATAGCTGGTTTTCTCAATGCTGTTTCCTATACTCGTACCTTCTTTTCCTTATGTTTCTGTGGACCAAACAGAGTCAATCATTTTTTCTGTGATTTCATTCCTTTACTTGAACTCTCCTGTTCTGATATCAGTTTCTTCACAATTGTTTCCTCATTTTCTGTTGGCTTCATTGTTATTGTCACGGTGTGTGTCATAGCTATCTCCTACATCTACATCCTCATCACCATCCTGAAGATGCACTCCACAGACGGGCGCCACAAAGCCTTCTCTACCTGCACCTCCCACCTCACAGCGGTAACTCTGTTCTATGGGACCATTACCTTCATTTATGTGATGCCCAAGTCCAGCTACTCAACTGATCAGAACAAGGTGGTGTCTGTGTTCTACACAGTTGTGATTCCCATGTTGAACCCCCTGATCTACAGCCTCAGGAACAAGGAGATTAAGGGGGCTCTGAAGAGAGAGCTTGGTAGAAAAATACTATCTTGGTGATGACTATTATTTTTGTAGAATTTAATATAATAATATCCCATAGATATAATAATAAAAGGAAATTGAGTGCCTGTCTTTGAAATATATGTTTATATATAATTAGCTAGTACAAAGTTTTTTAGTAGATGCCAGTAATGGATTTTCAGACACCAGGTAGTAAATTAGAGGTCCATAGTTAGTTACCTTTAAAAAATTAAATTTATAATTAACAAAAACAAAATGTTTCATATGTCCAGAACACTTAATATGCTGAAAATTTTAAAAAATGATATTTACATTTATTTTTCAAAAGTAGTTATTTGCTGTAAGTTCAGGTTAAATACCAGGATCGATATTACCGCAAGGGTATTTTTTAGATGTGATTAACACTTAAATCATTAGACTTGGACTGAAGCAGTTTACTCTCTGTAATATGAATAGACCTTTTCTAATCAGTTGAAGACCTTAAGAGATAAGATTGAGGATCTTTCAAAGAAAAAGAAATTCTGCCTCCAGACTGCCTTTGGACTCAAGATTGCAATATAAGCTCTTGCTGGAATTTCCAATCTGCTTGTCTCCTCTGTGTATCAAGGATTTGCTAGCTACCAAAATAATCACATAAGGCTAATTCTTAATCTCTCTCTCTTTCTCTCTCTCTCTCTCACACACACACACACACCTCTTATACACACAGACACAGACACTCACACATGCATGCA
Organism: Sapajus apella; assembly: GCF_009761245.1. Classification (NCBI taxonomy): domain Eukaryota; kingdom Metazoa; phylum Chordata; class Mammalia; order Primates; family Cebidae; genus Sapajus; species Sapajus apella. The sequence continues at coordinate 3,233,287 of NW_022436987.1, read as the reverse complement.
TACATCCTATTAAATCTGTTTCTCTGGTGAACCTTGACTAATAAGCCCTAGCCAGCTTTCCACTTTGTTTCTCACTCTCTTCCAATCCTCAATACACTAACCATGGCCATAAATTTAAATAGATTAGTTCAGATCCTGAATATGGCCAGATTTTTTTCATCTCTCACCACGTTTCCTCTCCGCCATAAGCACAGAAACTAAAAACTAATTATTTGGTCTTTGAAATCCTTAAACGTGTATTTTCTTTGATGTCTTCAGACCCTCCTATGTGCAATACCTCTAAATGAAACACATTTTCCCCCTCACCTGGATAATGCCTACTTATGCTATACATATCAACCTAAATGTTGTTTCCTGTCATGTAGGAAGCCTTCTTGAGGCTCCAGGCCAAACCGGGTATGATATTTTTCCTCTTTCCCCATGTATCTGATTTTCACAGAGTTCCCAGAAAAAGAAAAAGAAAACCTCTTCAGGGCTATATATACCTGTGAGACAGTAAAAATAGAGCTAGCATTCATATTGCGGATGTTTCAGAAGGACAGGAGGATTAAAGAGGGACTGAGCAAGTATTCAAATAAATGACAGCAAAAAACTTCCTAAATTTTTTGAAAGACATATAGAGCATAGATTCAAGAAGTTGAGAAACCTCAAATAGGATACACCCAAGGAAATCCATGCTAATTAAACTTTTGAAAATTAAAAACAGAAAAACCTTTAAAGAAATAGCGAGAAAGAATTCATTCTTATAGAGGAAAATCATTTAGAAAAGACAGTGAGTTTCTTATCTGATACCATAAAAAAAATGGGAGTGGAATATTTTTCTTTTTCTGCATTTTTATTGTATATATTTAAGATGTACAACATAATGTTGTACAACTTGGTATACAAGTACATAATGAAATGATAACTATATTTAAGTAGACTAACATGTCTATTACCTCATATAGTTACGCACGTGTGCATGTGTGTGTGTGTGTGTGTGGTAGAAGTGACTAAAATCTACTCTCAGCATATTTTTAGTATACAATACCCTAACTATAGTCCACATGTTGTATATGCCTAGACTAATTCACCCTACTTAACTGCAACTTTGTACTTTTTGACCTAGATCTCCTATTCCCCCCACACTTTGCTTCACTCTACTCTCTTTTTCTATCTACAGAATATTTTCCCCCCATATAAGTGAGATTATGCAGTATTTTTCTCTATCTTCTTTATTTCACTTAGCATAGCATCATCCGGATTCATCCATGTTGTCATAAGGGATCTCCTTGTTTTCTTTAAAGGCTGAGTTATATTTCACTGTGTAAATGTAGCATAGTTTATCTATTTACCCATTTATGGACACTTAGGTTATTTCTGTATCTTGGCTACTTTGAATAATATTGAATGAACATGGGAGTGGAGGTATCTCTTTGATATCCTAATTTCATTTATTATGTGATATACCTAGAAGAAAAATTGCTGGGTTATATGGTAGTTCTATTTTAAAGTTTTGGAGGAAACTCTACATTGTATTCATTATGGCTGTACCAATTTATCTTCCACCAACAGTGTACAATGGTTCCCTTTTCTTCACACCCTAACCAGCACTTGTTACTACTTGACTTTTTGGTGGTAGCCATACTTTCAGGTGTGAGAAGAAATCTTGTGTTTTGATTTGCATTTTGCTGAAGATTAGTATTGAGTATATTTTCAACTACATGTTTCAAATACATATTGGCCATTTGTAAGTTTTCTTTTTAAAAATATCTATTCAGACCTTTGCCTATTTTTAAACCCAGTTATTTGTGCCTTTTTTTTTGCCATTAAGTTGTGTGAATTCCTTAGGTATTTTAAATCTTAATGCCTTATAATATACACGTTTTGCAAATAGTTTCCTGTCAATTCTGTCTTTTTATTTTGTATCCATTGTTGTGCAGAAGATTTTTAGTTTGAGATAATTTTACTTTCTTATTTTTGCTTTTGTTGCCTGTGCTTTTGGAATCAAATCTTAAACTCATTGAGAAGGCCAACATCAAGGAGATTTTCCCTTTGCTTTTCTCTAGGAGTTTTATAGTTTCAGGTCTTTTGTTTAGGTCTTTAATCCATTGTGAGTTGATTTTTGTGTATGGTGTAAGTAAGCATCCAGTTTCATTCTTTTGCATGTGAATATGGAGTTTTTCCAAAACCATTTATTAAAGAGACTATCCTTTCTCCATTGTGTATTTTTGGTGCCTTTGTGGAAAATTAATTGCTGTATATATGTTGATTTATTTCTTGTCTTTCTATTTTGTTCCATTGATCTGTGTGTCTGTTTTTTGTGCCAGTACCACACTGTTTTGATTACTTTAGCTTTGTGATATAATTTGAAATCAGTAAAAGTGATGTTTCTAGCTTTGTCTTCTTTGCTTAATATTGCTTGAACTATTTTGACTTTTTTGAGGTTCCATAATACAGCACACTGATGTGTGTTTGACTGTTTATCCAATTTGTCAATCTGTGTTTTAAATTGGGGTGTTTAGCCCATTTATATTTAAGGTTAATATTGTTATGTTAATATTGTTATAATAAGTTTAATATTTGAAACTGTCATTATGATGCTATCTTGTTATTTTGCACACTAGTTGATGCAGTTTCTTCATAGTAACATTAGTCTTTATGTTTTGGAGTGTTTTTGCAGTGGGTGATACTGGTTTTTCCTTTCCATATTTAGTACTTCCTCAGGAGCTCTTAAAAGGCAGGTCTGGTAGTGACAAAAATCCCTCAGCATTTGCTTGTCTGGAAAGTATTTTATTTCTCATTTGCTTATAAAAATTAGTTTGGTAGAGACGATCCAAGATGGCCAAATAGGAACAGCTCTGGAGTGCAGTTCCAAGTGAGAATGCAGAGGGTGAGTGATCACCACATTTCCAAATGAATTTTTACTGCCCACAGACCAGGAGATTCCCAGGAGGAAAAGTGCCACGAGTCTCCAGCACAGCTGTTGCAGCTGGTGCAGTGGATCTCCACACAAAAACACAAATCTGGGTGCTGTTTCAATTGGCCCCTGGAACACCTGGGAGACAGAATCACCCATTCAACAGAAAAAAAGGCAGCTGAAACAGGGAGCCAGGTGGTCTGGCTCAGCGGGTCCCACCCCCACAAAGACCAGCAATCTGAAATGCTCTGGATTGAGAGTTTTGCAGCAAGCACAGCTGGACGCGGGATGGTCCAGCTCTGTGGGGGGAAGGGCATCTAACATTACTGAGGCAGTCCGCCATTACCAAGGCAATCCACCATTACAGAGGCAGTCCGCCATTGCAGAGACACTCCACCATTACTGAGACGGACCCCCATTACCGAGGCAGTTCTAACTATACCTCTATAAACAAAACCACAAGGAAGTTCACACAGCAGATGGGCAGAGCTCATGGCAGCTCAGCAATGCCTCTGCTGGCACACTGGAACTAGGCTACCTCCTTGCTGGGCAGGGCATCTCTGAAAAAAGGCAGCAGCACGTCAGGGACTTATAAATAAAGCCCCAACTTCCCAGGACAGAGCATCTGGGAAAAAAAGGCAGTTGAGTTCTATAGCAGCAGACTTAAACATATGCAGCCAACTAACATATGAAAAAATGCTCATTACCACTGGTCATTAGAGAAATGCAAATCAAAACCACACTGAGATATCATCTCATGCCAGTTAGAATGGCAATCATTAAAAAATCTGGAAACAGCAGATGTTGGAGAGGATGTGGAGAAATAGGAACACTTGGCCGGGCGTGGTGGCTCAAGCCTGTAATCCCAGCACTTTGGGAGGCCGAGGCGGGTGGATCACAAGGTCAAGAGATCGAGACCATCCTGGTCAACATGGTGAAACCCCGTCTCTACTAAAAATACAAAAAATTAGCTGGGCATGGTGGCGCGTGCCTGTAATCCCAGCTACTCAGGAGGCTGAGGCAGGAGAATTGCCTGAACCCAGGAGGCGGAGGTTGCGGTGAGCCAAGATCGCGCCATTGCACTCCAGCCTGGGTAACAAGAGCAAAACTCCATCTCACAAAAAAAAACACAAAAAAAGAAATAGGAACACTTTTCACTGTTGGTGGTAGTGTAAATTAGTTCAACCCTTGTGGAAGACAGTGTGGCAATTCCTCAAGGACCTAGAAATAGAAATTCCATTTGACTCAGCAATCCCATTACTGGGTATATATCCAAAGGATTATAAATTTTTCTATTACAAAGACACATGCACACATATGTTCATTGTGGCACTATTTACAATAGCAAAGATGTGGAACCAACCCAAATGCCCATGGATGACACTGGACAGGGAAAATGTGACACATATACACCATGGAATACAATGCAGCCATAAAAAACAAAGAGTTCATGCCCTTTGTAGGGACATGGATGAATCTGTAAACCATCATTCTCAGCAAACTGACACAAGAATAGAGAATTAAACACTGCATGTTCTCATTCATAGGTGGGTGTTGAACAATGAGATCACATGGACACAGGGAGGGGAGCATCACACACTGGGGTCTGTTGGTGGGGACTAGGGGAGGGACAGCGGGCAGTAGGGAGTTGTAGAGGGATAATGTGGAGAAATGCCAGATATAGGCGATAGGGATTGAGGCAGCAAACCACATTGCCATGTATGTACCTATGCAACAATCTTGCATGTTCTCCACATGTACTCCAGAACCTAAAGGGCAATTATATATATAAATTAAAAAAAAAGATTAGTTTGGTTGGATAAGAAATTCTGAGTTGAAAATTCTTTAAGAATGTTGAATATTGGCCCTCACTCTCTTCTGGCTTGTAGTGTTTCTGCTGAGAGGTCTGCTGTTAGTCTGATGGGCTTCCCTCTGTAGATGACCTGGCCTTTCTCTCTAGCTGTGCTTAACATTTTTCTTCATTTTGAACTTGGATAATCTCATGATTATGTGTCTTGGGGTTGATTTTCTCATGGAGTATCTTAGTGGTATTCTCTGCATTTCCTGAATTTGAATGTTGTCCTGACTTGCTAGGTTGGAGAAATTCTCCTGGATAATATTGTGAAGTATATTTTCCAACTGCATTCCACTCGCCCTATCTTTTTCAGGTACTCCAATCAATTGTATGTTCAGTCTTTTCATATAGTCCCATATTTCTTGGAGGTTTTGTTTGTTCTTTTTCATTCTTTTTTCTCTAATCTTGTCTGCATGCCTTATTGCAGTAAGATGGTCTTAAACTCTGATATTCTTTTTTCTGCTTAGTCCATTCAGCTATTGACATTTGTGTATGATTCACAAAGTTCTCATCTTGTGTTTTTCAGCTCTGTCACATTATTTATGTTCCACTTTAAACTGGTTATTCTAGTTAGCAGCTCCTGTAACCTTTTATCAAGGTTCTTAGCTTCTTTGCATTGGGTTAGAACATGTTCCTTTAGCTCAGCAGAGTTTGTTATTCCCACCTTAAAAAGCCTACTTCTGTCAATTCATCTATTTCATCCTCCGTCCAGTTATGCACCCTTGCTGGAGAAGTATTTCAACCATTTGGAGGAGAAAAGGTACTTTGGCCTTTTGGGTTTTTAGCATTCTCACCTTCTTGATTGAGTTTGTCGTCTGTGGACCCTTGGATGAGGTTTTTGTGGGGACATTTTCTTGTTGTGGTTGATGCTGTTGTTGCTTTCTGTTTGTTTGTTTTTCTTGCAATGGTCAGGTCCCTCTTCTATAAGGATGCTGCAGTTGCTGGGGGTTCACTTCAGGCTCTACTCATCTGGTTCACTCCCGCATCTGGAGATGTCACTTGAGGAGGCCGGAGAACAGCAAAGATGGGTGTTTGCTTCTTCCTCTTAGATCTCTGACCTTCAGGGGCACCAACCTGATGCCAGCAGGAATGCTCCTGTATAGATGTCTAACAACCCCTGTTGGAAGGTCTCACCCAGTTGGGTGGCATGGGGAGCAGGACCCATTTAACAAAGCATTTTGACTGTACCTTGGTGGAGGGGACGTGCTTTGCTTGGGGGAAACTCACTCATCTGAGCTGTCTGGATTCCTCAGAACTAGCAGGAGAAAAAACTAAGTCTGCTAGTCTGTGGAGACTGCACCCCCTCTTCCTAGGGGCTCAGGCCCAGGGAGATCAGAATTCTGTCCTGGAGACCCTGGCTAGAGTTATTTGAGTTCCTGCAGGGAGGCTCCACCCATAAGTAGGGATGGGTCAGAGTCAGGCCTGAAGAGGCACTCTGTGCGCTGTCTGCCACAGCCAGTATGTTGGGCTGTGGGGGATACTGCCTGAGACAAAGCTATCCAGCCTCCGCAGCTCCAGCTGAGGAGAAGCACAGCCTGGGGCTATAGAGATGGCTGCTATATATTAGGCAGCTATCAGTCCCAATGTTGGCTGCTGCCCCTCCCAAAAGGAGCTCAAATGGCTTAGACAGCAAGCAACCACAGCTGTGGTGCTGGTCGCCCCTCCCCCCAGGAGTTCACCAGGGTTAAGCAGATTCTAGCTTGGTGGCTATTGAAAATCCACAGGGCTCCATGATTGCGACCCTAGGACCCAGTGGTGTGGGTTCACGAGTGAGATCTTCCAATTTGTGGGTTGCACAGTTCCATGGAAAAAGCACGTTTTCTAAGGTTGGGTAGCACACTTATTCACGATCGCCCTTGGCTGGGGAGTTGGGTCTCCCCTGCCCCATGTGGCTCTCAGGTGGGCCGCCGCACCACACTGCTCTTCCTTCTACTCCATGGGATGCCAACTACCTAGTCAGTTCTGATGACAGAACCTGGATTATCTTAGTTGCTGGTGCAGTACTCCCATACTGTTATGGTTCTTTTTGATGGGAGCCTCTGATCTCTGCTGCTTCTAGTTGGCCATCTTGGCCCTGCCCCCTCTAAATAGTGTCCTTTCATTTTAACTTGAAGAATTCTCTTTAGGATGTTTGATGAGGCAAGTCTAATTTTCTCATCAAACGTCCTAAAGAGAATTCTTTAGGATGATTCTTTAGGATGATTTAGGTGATTAACTTCCTAAGCTTTTGTTTATATAAGAAAGTCTTTATCTCACTCTTATTTTTGAAGGACAGCTTTGCTAGGTAAATATTCTTGGTTGCAGTACTTTTTATTTTATTACTTTGAATGTAATAACCCACTGTCTCTTGTCCTACAAGGTTTCTGCAAATAAATCTGTTTAGAGACTAATGGAGTTTTTCTTGTACATGAAAAGCCCCCTTGTTCTAATTTCAGCATTCTTTCTGTGTATTTGATTTTTGATGCTTCGATTATAATATTTCTTAATGAATTCTTCTTGAAGTTGAATATATCTGGGGAATTTTGAGCTTCATGTATCTAGATGTCCATGTCTTTCCTCAGATTTAGGAAGTTTCCAGCCATTACTTCTTTTGACAAGCTTTCTGCCCTCTTCTCTTACCTTCTTTTAATTAGACTACCATAATTTCAATGTGAGTTTTCTTGATAGTGCCCCATATATCCCGTAGGTTTTCTTCATTCTTTTTTCTTATCTGACTGGATTTCAAGTAAACTATTTTTTAAGTTGGCTGATTATTACTTGTGCTTAAGTCTGCTATTGAAGCTCTCTATTGCTTTTGTGTTCTTTGCCATTATATTCTTTAGCTCTAACATTTCTGTTTTTAAAAAATGTTTTCTATCTCTTTAATAAACTTCTAATTGCTTTTTGTATCATTTTCCAGGCTTGGTTAAATTATTTATCTGTATTATTTTATATCTCGCTGAGTTACTTTGGAGCAATTATTTTGAATTTCTTTTTAGGCAGTTTGTGGCTCTCCATTTCTTTGAGGCTGATTACTGTTTATTGTATTCCTTTGATAATGTCATGTTTCCATGATTTTTCATGATCCTTGTGGCCTTGTATAGGTTTCAGCACATTTAAGAAACAGTCATGTCTTTCAGGTTTTATGGATTGCTTTTGGTAAGGAAATACTTTCAACTACTTGAGTGTGGTATTCCAGAGCATGCTGTGGAAATGGCTCTAGTTGCATAGGGTGCCAAGTGCAGAAGCACGTCATGGTCTTGGTCTGCAGGTACATGGTGTCTCATTAACTCAAGCAGCTAGGGTCCATAGCATTGATGATTGGTGACAAGTGCTGGTGGAATCTATGGTAGGTGTTGTTCTTGGTTCTGGCTACAAGCACATTTGTGGCTGCAGAGATTCGCTGCACGCTTATGCACAATGGCATGGGCTGGAGCAAAAGGTTGGAGTCAGGATGACTTCAACACTCAAACTCAGCAACTGATAGAACTAGTAGGCATTATCATCAAGGACGTAGAAGAACTCGTAAACATCGTCAACCAACAAAGTCTAATTGGCATGAATAAAACTCTCCTCCCAATAAAAACAGAATATGTGTGAGATCCAGATAAAGCAGCACTGAGAAGAAAATTGGCAGCACTAAATGATACATTACTAAAAAGGAAAGGATTGAAATCAGTAATCAAAGTTCCTATCTCAAGAAGTTTGAGAAAGAACAATTATTCACCAAATGCAAGAGTAAAGAAGGAAAGTCTGAAGAAAACTGCAGATATTAATGAAATGATATTCCAAGGCAAATTGGAAAGATTAAATTGGAAAATAAAAAATAAAACTATTCCTATTTTCAGATAAAATAATTATCTATGTAGAAACTCTCAATAAATTTAAAAGAATCTCCTAGATGAAGAGATGAGTTCACCAAAAGTGAGGATACAAAATAAACACACAACAATTAACTAAATTTCTGTATAATAACAAACAATGAACAATTAAGAATTAAAATTAAAAATATATTGAATTTAGAATTGCTACAAAGAAAATAAAATTATTTGGAACAAATCAAACAAAGCATGTAGAACTAAAAGAAATTCACAGGAAAGTATTTTAGACAGATGGAAATTGATGCCCCGTAAGATCATAAAAATGCAGGAAATGATAAAGAAAATGGTGAATATATGAGTAAATATAAATGGATATTGACAGCACAACACAATAAATATAAATAGTGTCTAAAATATATTTTTCATTAAAATACATAGAAGAATAACAAAACAGACAAAGGCAAGGGAAGTTAATGAATCTAGAATTTAAAAATGTTATATATTTATTTATGTATTATCTCCAATTCTATTCTTTCTCTGTGTAGATGAATATTTCCTTCTTATATTATTTGCCTGTTGCCTGTTTCCTGAAGGACATCTATTCACTTATTTGGAAAGTTGGTCTACTGGTGATTAATTTTTTAAGCTTCTGTTTCTCTGGAAAGCTTTCATGTTCATGTTGCATACACTTTAAAGATATTAGGTTGGTGCAAAAATAATCACAGTTTTTGTCATTACTTTTAATGATAAAATGCAATTACTTTTGCACCAACCTAATATACTTTTGCAGAAGGCTCTAAGAGTGGACCCTAGTTGCACCCTGTGCAACTAAAGCCATTGCCACAGCATGCTCCAGAATATCTCACTCATATAGACAGAAGCTGGTCTAAAGGGGGAGAAAGCTGGCAAACCTAAATAGGTTTACCATGCACTGGGACTTGTTTTTGGCCCCAACACCTCTGGGGGAGTGGTTGAGTTGAACTGGCAAGGAGTAACCCACTCTTGCCACAGGCCTCTGGAATACGGGCAGCAGGAGACCCCATGACCTCTATGGACACTTGAGTTGGCAAGGAGAGGTGCTTATAGAAGTGGTAAGGGTAGCCAGCTGATGTGGAACTCAAAGGGCTTGGGTGTGCTGGGGGCCCACATCATAACTCCTGCACTGGTGGACCATGCCTGATCAGTAGAAAGCTCCAGCTGGGCAGCTCTCACAGCCACTCACCAGCCCACCCACTCCCTCCCCACATTGTAGCTTCCCCTGGGCCACAGCAGTTTCTCATATTGCTTTGCTGGTGTTTGTGTGTATAGGTGGGGTTTCCCTTCCTTGCCCTGCCAGTATGTTTCCCAAATGACTGCCACTGCACTTGGAGCCTTGGCAGCCACAGCCAGCAAGCCCTGCCTCCACTAGCACTTTGCCCTTGCATCAACACTGCCTTGGGAGTGAAACTAGGCAGAGAAAACAGCAGACCTTTCCCTGAGTGACCACCCCTGCCTGTGGCACACAGAAAGCACACATACACCTGCTAGTGCCCCACCCCTGTGTCAACACCACTACCAGCATGACTGCATGCAGTCACCAGCATGGACTCCCATCCCCCAGAGCTGCATTGCTTCCACCACTGTGGTGAATGCCCCTACAAAGGCAGAGATCCCAGAAACCCCCTAGCACACTGTCATAACCAATGAGCATGCACTCTGCCATGCTGCTGTTGCTAGCATGTGCAAATGAGAAAGGATCCTGATGTCACTGCACTAAGAAACAATTGACTGACTCCACCCATTGGAGTGTAGTGACCAGTGTTCTGGGAGCACTTTCCCCACTAGTGAAGTGGATTCCTAAGGTTAAGGAGCCAGAGAACAAAGTCAGGGCCCAATACATGTCCCCAGGAGTTAAAGCATACAGTCAAAGATTTGGGAGCTGAGCCATACCCACCTAAAATCTTCCAGAAACAAAGCCACTTGGCTGAATCCACCTTATAACACAATCAAACCCTCAAGGTCATCAAATAGAATAAAAGAAAAAACCCATCTGAAGGTCAGCAGTTTCAAGGATTGAAGAAACATTATCCCACAAAGATGAGAAAAAATTCCGACAACTCAAAAAGCCAGAGTGCCTTCTTTCCTCCAAATGACCAGACCTCCTTTCCAGCAAGGGATATGAACTGGGCTGAAATAGCTGAAATGACAGAAATAGAATACAGAATATGGATAGGAATGAAGATCATTGAGATACAGTAGTACATTGAAACTCAATCCAAGGAAGCTAAGACTCACAATAAAATGATGCAGGAGCTGGTGGACAAAATAGCCAGCATAGAAAAGAATGTAACCAACCTGATAGAGCTAGAAAACACAATATAAGAATTTATATGATGTAATAACAGCATTAATAGCAGAAATAAACCAAGTAGATGAAATAATCTCAGATCTTGAAGACTGGCTTTCTGAAATAAGATGGTCAGACAAGAATAGAGAAAGAATAATAAAAAGAAATGAATAAAACCTCTGAGAAATATGGGATCACATAAAGAGACCAATTTGTGACTCAGTGATGTCCCCGAAAGAGATGGGGAGGGTTTAAGCAACTTGGAAAACATATTTTAGGATGTTATCCATGACAACTTCCCCAACGTATCTAGAGAGGCCAATGTTGCAATCCAGGAAATGCAGAGAATCCCAGTAAGATACTTAACAGAAAGATCATCCCCAAGACACATAATCATTAGATTTTCCACAGTTGAAATGAAAGAAAAAATGTTAAATGCAGCTAGAGTGAAAGGTCAGATCATCAACAAAAGGAAGTCCATCAGACTAACAGCAGACCTCTCAGCAGAAATCCCACAAGATGGAAGAAACTGGGGGCCTATATTCCACATTCTTATAGAAAAGAAATTCCAGCCCAGGATTTCATATCTGGTCAAAGTAAGCTTCAAAAGTGAAGGAGAAATATGATCCTTTTCAGACAAGCAAATGCTGAGGAAATTAATTACCCTTAAGCCTGTCTTACAAGAGCTCCTGAAGGAAGTGCTAAATATGGAATGCACTGTTACCAGCCACTACAAAAACACACTTAAGTACAAAGACCAGTGACACTATAAAGCAACCACACAAAGAAATTTGCATAACGACAGCTAACTTAATGGTGGCAGGATCAAATTCACACATAACAGTATTAACTTTAAATGTAAATGGGCTAAATTCCCCAGTTAAAAGGCACAGAGTGGCAAGCAGGATAAAAACCAAGACCCCCTGGTATGCTATCTTCAAGAGACCAATCTCACATGATACCCATAGACTCAAAACAAAGGGATAGAGAAAAATCTACCAAGGAAATCAAAAACAGAAAAAAGCAGGGGTTACAATCCTAATTTCAGACAAAATAAACTTTAAACCATCAACGATCAGAAGAGACAAAGAAGGGCATTACAAAATGGTAAAAGTTCAATTTAAAAAGAAGATTTAACTATTTTAAATATATATGTACCCAACACAGGATTGGTCAAATTCACAAAGGAAGTTCTTAGAAACTTTCAAACAGACTTAGATTCCATACAATAATAGTGAGTCTTTACCACCTCACTGACAGTATTAAACAAATCATCAAGGAAGAAAATTAACAAAGATATTAAGGACCTAAACTCAGCACTGGATCAAATGGTCCTGAGAAACATCTATAGAATCCTCCACCCCCAAAATAACATAATATACATTCTTCTCATTATCACATGGTACATACTCTAAAACTGATCACACGATCTGATATAAAACACTGCTTAGTAAATGCAAAACCACTGAAATGATAACAACCACTCTCTTGAACCACAGCACAAGAAAAATAGATTTCAAGACTAAGAAAAATCACTCAAAACTATGCAAGTACACGGAAATTGAATAACCTGCTCCTGAATGACTTTTGGGCAAATAATGAAACTAAGGCAGAAATCAAGAAATTCTTTGAAAGTAATGAGAAAAAAGATACAACATAACAGAACCTCTTGGACACAGCTAACACAGTGTCAAGAGGAATATTCATAGCGTTAAATGCCCACATCAAAAAGCTAGAAATATCTCAAGTTAACAACCTAATATCACAACTAAAACAACTAGAGAACCAAGAGAAATTCAACCTCAAAGCCAGCAAAAGACAAAAAATAAACAAAATCAGAGCTGAACTGATGGAGGTTGAGGCACACACACACACACACACACACACACACACACACACACACACAAAATTAAAAAGATCAACAAATCCAGGAGCTGTTTTATTTTTTTCAAAAAATTATCTAAAATAAATAGACTGCTAGCTAGATTAAAAAAGAAGAAAAGAGAAAAGATTCAAATAAACACAATCAGAAATTATAAAGGGGATTTTATCACTGACCCCACAGAAATACAAACAGCCATTAGAGAATATTACAAACACCTCTATGCATATAAACTAGAAAATCTAGAAGAAATGGATAAAGTCTTGGACACATACACTCACCCAAGACTGATCCAGGAAGAACTAGAATCCCTGAACCCATCAATAAAGAGTTCTGAAGTTGAGGAAGTAATAAATAGCTTACCAACCAAAAACAGTCCAGGACAAGATAGATGCATAGCCGGATTCTACCAGATGTACAAAGAAGAGCTGATACCATTCCTACTGAAGCTATTCCAAAATATTGAACTACATTTGAGTAACAGGTATTGTGCTTTGTTTCTATTTGCGTAGTTTTCTCCCCACTATCTGACATCCTTAGCTAAGGAGACTGTTTTGTGTACAGAGATGAAATTAATGCCCTGGTGTCATTGCTTCTGGTCTCCAATGCAAGCCAGCTTTCCATTCCAATAGTTTTCTTTGTCTAAACGTGTGCACAAATATTCCATCATGATTCTTGGGAGTATACCTGTTGTTAGTATCATTTATTTATGGTTCCTTTTCTGACTAACCCCTAACATGCAAAATTAGTTGTCCTTTTCTTTATATTTCCAAAGCAGTTCCTACATGCCTTCATTGTACTACTGATCATACTATGTGATAAATCCCATGTGGGTTGAGGTTTATTTTGTTTTACGTTTTGGAGAGGAAGGACTCAACTTAGATTGGTTGATGGATTGACTAAAATCAATAACTAAAAGAATGATGGAATTTCTCTTAACATGCCTTATGGAGCACTGGCCATTGCCAATGTGCAAAAAGACCAATGATTCTATTTAGCATTGAAGAAGAACTGAGTAGGCTGCATGTACACTGACATAACACAGCTCTGGGGATTAGGAACCTACTCCTTCTTACAGGCATACCTCAGAAATAAATGGGTTTTGTTCCAGACAGTAGCAATTAAGTGAATATTACAATAAAACAAGTCACATGAATTTGGGGGTTTTCCAGTGCATATAAAAGTTGTGTTTGCACTATACTACATTATTTTAAGTGTGAGCCCTTTGTGAGTTTTTTTTTTTTTTTTTTTTTTTTTTTTTTTTTTTGGGGGTTTTTTTTTTT